>NW_027040961.1:600000-929001 GCF_037179485.1 Ochlerotatus camptorhynchus
ACCAACGAGAACAGGTACTGCTAATAATAATTTTCTTTTAATATGGGACAATTATACGATTACAGCTAGAATAAGGTTTTAATCCATTTACTTTTAGAAAACCGAATGGTCTAGATTGTCCAATCGACCCCTCTTCCATCGACCTGTTTGAGTATTGTCGGACATAAAATGAAATAATATTTGCATCAGCCTTATCATAGCTTATAATCATTTTAAAAACTAACTAAACCCCTAAGACGATTCTCAAACGAGCCTTTTGGATTATGGCAGAACTATGTCGAAAATCATATTTTGTTTGGTATGAACTGTTACCGGTCAAATCAAATCTAATATAACACCAACAGAGCCAGTGTTCACTCGGCTGTCGACAAAAGCAGACCACTCTCGATGTGTGCCACGCGATCGTCTGTTTTCTCGGCAGCAACCTTCATCAGCAGTTCTTTCGGTCGATGCGTCGTCGACTTTGGAAAGCAACCGTTTCGTGATGAGTGTGTGAGTGCGGACCACGTTTTGCGTCCATTGCTGCAATGGAAGTGCTCTGACCCTTGTTGGCGTAACTGCCATACAATGAAACCACTGGAAGCGACTCCAGTTCTGATGGATGAGGCTTTTTGGATAGCGGACGATAAAGTGTTTATTGTGTTGTACCTTTTGACTATAGTTTTAAGCTGTATTGTATAGTGACCAAGAATCCTCGTCTCTGTAAAGTTAATTCGGTTTTTTTCTTTGGTTTGTTTTCCGTCGATCTTGTTTTCCGTGCTGAGCACTAATGCTACCGATGCCATGGAGGCAGCTCCCACACCTGGACCCTACCTATCAACCCAACAACTCATGAACCGGGGACCAACGGCTTTACTTCCCGGCGGCGCCGACTGGGATTGAACCCAGGCCTGCTGGGGTGAGAGGTAATCACGCTTACCACTACACCACCGGCGCCGCTAAAGTTAATTCGTTTGAGCCTTATCAAATAAATTAATAAACAACAACCAACACAGTCAGTTCTTGAAAGCATCCTGAAAAATGATTGATATACCTCCAATATTAATCTTGTCTATTTGATACAACCCGGGGGCAACTTGACAAGTCCAGTACATTTCCACTGTACTCTGAAAATTTGGTGCTGGTGGTTCTGTCAAACTCACAAATTTCAGAAGTGTTATCTGAATAGGGCGAATGCAGATATGTAAATAAAGTAAATAAAATACTGAACATAAAAACAGATAGCCTCATCTGTTTCTTGAAACTTCAAGTTGGTTGGGAACAATGTTAATGAAACGGACGGGTGTAACAAAAGACAATCACTGAAATTTATTCGTTTTAGAAGCTCATTATGAATATCTTTTGTTGAGAGATGCTTATTTTATCTATTTTATTTATTTCTTCATGTTTAAATGGATATACGAAATATTAGTGTTCACACAGCAAACCTGCTACTCACCGCGAATAAGAATCAATTTTGTATTTTTTTTCACCCCTCAATAGCAAGATGGGGATGTAAACGCTTTTTATTGATACGGCTTTTTATTGCAAGTCTTCATCGCACAAGTATGCTCAGAAACATTATTCTCAAGACTGATAATATTCAAGAGCAAAATATAATAGAATTATCCAATGTGTTTTTATTTCCATTTGATTATATAAGAAAAACTTCCATCAATCTGTTTCAATTTGTTTGGATTTATTTCATTTCACCACGAAAATCATACATCGCTCATTTCACATGGCATTCTTGCTTGTTGTTTGACATCCACACATGGTGAAACAAAAAGTTGCCTTCCCATAGAGAAATACCGTTGCGGCGGTGAAGGGCAGCCCCTTTGTTTACGTTGTGTTCATCTACTATTTGCAAGTGGGTACGTGAAACTAAGATTATCTGTCACCTTGCCGGAGACTTGATTTGATACCTATGTTTCACACTTACCAAAACGGGAAGGTCTACTGTGCAACATTTAAGAGACAAGATGATTCGAAGATTTAAACACAATATTTCAGAATCCAATAGAAGGATGAAACGTAGACATCTCGTTCCGTTTTTGTTTATTAACCATTTTATTCGAGCACTTAAAATGACGTTTACTACCACTCGAACTTTGAAATAAAAAATTATTTTGAGATTTTTTCTTCTAGAACCTCGAGAAAAGTAGCCAACATTTGTGCGTTTCATAAAAAAATAGAAATTATTTGGTCCAGTTTTGTGAAATCGCTGGTATAAAGTCACGCCAAAACTGCTTGACAAAGTGGTCAATTATAGGATTGGTTCGTCGTTGGAAGCATATAGACTAGGAAGGTTAAGTGATGCTCCATTTTCCTCTGACGGTTGGGACATGAGCACTGTCCTAGCCTTTTATGACTTTTGGCTACATGTTTTACCCTATACATAAAAAATTGACTCAACCTTCTCAGATTTGCATGAAACTTTGCATAATTGTGTGTTATGGGCAATCATTCACATTTCTGCAAACGTTCGGCCATGTTGGATTTTGTATTTTTTTTAACCGTCATTGAAATTTTTCAATAGCACGGAAACGTAACTTCTGATCTAATTGACGACTGTAACAAAGTTGTGTAAAAAGAAGTCTTTCTGGGAAAAATTTACACGGTTATTTTTTTCATAGTAGTTTTGAGTTCAAAATTCCAAAAGAATGTTATGAACTGAAATTTATATGGAGAAGGATGCAAGTTCTAAATTAAATTCTAAGTTAATTTTGGAAGATTTCAAAAGGAGTTGTGAAAAGAAAACTTTAAGGAAAATTCATACGTGATTCTGAGAAGATTTACATGGGGATCGTGAGGAAATTGACAGATGAATTTTAAGAAGAATTCCAATAGAATTATGATGATAATTCAACAAGAAACAGAGTTCTAAGAGTGTTCAGGGGATAATTTCAATTCTAGTGCGAAAGATCCATCACAGAGCTAAAACTAAATTGATGGCAAAAAAAATACTGATAATTTGAAAGAAATTCTTTAAAATATTCCAAGGGGTTTTTAAATAAAATTTTGAAATATTTCTGCTATTTTGAATATAGTTAAAAGACAGTTTTGAAAATAATTTCAAACGAATCAAAGCCTCCGAATAGATTCAAGGGAATTCTAAAAAGGATTCCAATTAAATTTTTAGAAGGGGTTTCAAGAAAATTCCAGAATTGTTTTCTGGTTGATTTCTGTAAAATTGTATGCTATTTCAGAACAGAATTCCAAGTTAATTCTGGAATTCATATCATGAGTATTTTGAATAATTTTGATTTCGAATTGAAAACGCAAAATTAAAACCTTGCAAAAGAATAGTTCAGATTCGACTTTTACAGATATTTGTCGAGCATCTTCAATATTTTTTTTAATGCCCAGCCCATGCACTTTACATCTGAAATTGAAACGATAAAAAACAATTTGAAATATTGCTAAGTGATTAAATTCTAAAAAACAATAGGTCGGGAAACTGAAGAAAATTATACAGCATTTGGTAAAGAATCACTATGTTTAATAGTTTATTCTGAAATTCTGGTATTCAAATTTGTTCCTATGGTATGGTAAATTTATTTTTCCCGATTCTCTCGTCGAATTTCCGGGTTTTTACCGGTTTTCCCGGTTACTTTTCAAATTCCCGGATATTTCCCGGTATTCCCGGTTTTCCCTGTTCGCTGGCCACCCTGATAACTGGAGATTTTAATCGATGAACTCAATCTTTAGATCTATAGAACCATTTCCCCTACATGATAAGTTCTAGATTTGATGTAGGGGAAGGCAGTGCAAAATGCATCCTAGGGTAAAATGGCCGAATTTTTCCTAGCTTTTCAATTCTTAATTCTTGCATTTGACGAGCAAAATTACTAGAAAAAGTACCTAATACCTAAAAATAAAATAAGTAAGGCTACAAATGCCCTATGGGTAAGCAAAAAACATTTGGTAATAAATGGGGACTGAAACCTAGAATTATCGATTCGATCTATAAGGCTAGTTAGATCCAGAATAATGCATCATTAGTTTGGTGGCCAAAAACAAAAGTTAAATATTCTAAAAAAAAACTCGAAAAGTTGCAAAGACTTGCTATAATTTCCATCACAGAAGTAATTCGTAGCACGCCCTCTAGATACGCTAGATACAATGTTAAATCTTTTTCTCTTACATATATTTGTGCAGTTAGAAGCCGAAAGAAACGCACTAATGTTAAAAAGAACAAAACAGTTTTTTGATGGGGACCTTAGGGGTCATCTCAGTATTTTGAAGGAATTTAAGAGTAATTATGTATTAACTCATGAAGACTGGATGAATAGACAGTATAACTTTGAAAGACTATGGGAATCAGGGGGACCTAATATTCAACCAGGATCAGTAATTTTCTACACTGATGGCTCCATATTAAACAACAGAGTTGGCGCTGGGGTAACGGGTCCTGGTATCAACATATCAATATCTATGGGTAAGTGGCCAACCGTATTTCAAACTGAAATACAGGCAACTATTGAATGTGTTACGGTTTGTTTACGTCGTAATTACAAACATATAAATATATATATTTTCTCTGACAGTCAAGCTGCCCTAAAAGCATTGAGGTCAGTTGGTGAGGTCTAAACTGGTTTGGGAATGCATTCAATTACTACAGCAGGTGGCTAAAAATAGCACAGTTAATTTATTTTGTAGCGATCAATGCTGTCAAAAATAGTGATTTTAGTGACCGTGTTGAAGAAATAAGTGACCAAATAGTGACTTATAGTTGTAAAAACGTGACTAAAAAGTGACCAAAGGGAAGAAAATTAATCGTTCTGATGGCATACCAAATAAATGTTTGCTATTTTAGACTTATTCAATTAGAATCTCATAAACACTTAAATATGTACGATAGGAACCTTTAAAACGACAGATTCAATAGAAAGATTATGACTAAACCTCCAAGAGTCTACTACCTGGAACACATGAAAAACTGGAAATTCTTATCATTACTCATTACTTATTACTTCACATATTCTGGAAATCTTATCATTACTCACGAAATTTTATAATTTTCTTACTAAAGATGTTCCAAAGAAAAGAATGCATTTTAAAATAAAAACATTTAATATTTCTAGTTATTTTCATTCACACATTGAACTTAATAGTCCCTTTATAGTTCCAATTTTACAAATTCTGAACTGAGTCAAATTCCTTGCACAGTTTTTAGGCTCATGAAATTTTATTATAATTTCTAAGGACCTCATTCCATTCCTCAAACTATGAGAAAAATATCAAGCGCAATCGGCTTTCATGGTAGTTCTAAAGAATTTTAGATTTAATGTGAAGCATGAGATAGTTTTGAATAGAATTTCAAGAAAACCCGGAATTGAATTCGAAGTAGATTTTAATGAAAATTCACAGAAATTTCTTTTCCTCTGAAGTTCAGAGGAAAATTCCAAGAGCATTCTGAGAATAATTACATGAAGTTTGGGAAAGACAACGAAATCCGAGCATTATTCCTCGTAATTTTTGGTGAAGACTGAAGGGGATGCTAAAAGGAGGATTACAATTAAATCTGAGAATAACTGCAGAAGATCTCCAAAGAAATTCGGAAAATAATTCTAAGAGAATTGCCAAACAAATTAAGGGGAGAAATCTAATGAATTTGTGAGCAGAAATTAAACTGAATTCTAAGGAGACTTTCAATGTGTGTAGAATTCCAAGGGAAGTAGTGAGATTAAAATGGAAACCTGAAATGAATTCAATGAAAAATCTGATATACTTTCCATAAGATTTCTTACGGAGGAAAATTAAAAGAAAATTGAATTACGGAGGTTAGTTACAACGACACAGTGACAAATATTTCAATGGAATTGCGAGAAGTAAGCTAACAATATTCTTGTGATAATTTATAGAGAATTCAGAGAAGCGTTCCAAGTGAATTTCTGAAATATTTCCATAGGAGTTTCGGAAGAATACGAGCGTAAGATTAGGAGAACTTCAAGCGAATTTTCATAAGAAATCTCCGTTGAATATTTAATGGACTATTCGGAGGTCTTCAGAATAGCTTGAAAGTTCCCAAAATATTCCTAAAGTTAATGAAACTGCCTTAAAGTTTTTTTGTAGTTTGAGAAACTAGCCTGATGCTCGCAATACTTATCAATGTTTTCAACTTCTCTAAACTTGAACTTCCTAAAGTTTCCACAATTTTCCTAATGATCATGAATCTTCTCTAAAGTTTTAACAGTTCACTGAATTCCTCGAAACTTTTTTAAATTTTACGTAATTTTGCTGCTCTGGAATATCTTTGCTCCGCTGATATCTGCAATCTCTAAAGTTTTCTGAAAATCTGGGAGCTTCTTGAAATTTGGCGCTAATTTAGTAAAACTAATGGGACTGAACGCCCCTGAAATTCGCCTTGTTTTTCGAGCTTTACTGAACTTATTTGAAATACTCCCGAAATGTTTATATAAGTTCCTGAAGTTCTCGGATCTTCCCTTAAATTCCATAGACTTTTATGAAGTTCTCGAAATGTTTCTGACGATCTTTGTACTTCTGTGAAGTTTTCGAAGTTACTCTTCAATTTTCCTTAAGTTTATAAACGCTCACGGAATTTTGCCTTAAATCACTAATTTTCCCTGGAAAGTCCAGCCCTGAAGTTTTCTATACTTAGCTTAATTTCTCTAAATTGATCAAATGTTCCGGTAAATTTTCTGATATACATTTATAATTCCCTGAATCTTCTTAAGTTTTCAGATCAATCATAGAATTCTCAGAACATCCCATTCCATTATTCCAAGAAACTCCTTGTAAGTCACTGCCAATTTCCTTAAGTTAATAGGTATTTTTCTGATCTTATTTCATCGTCCTCGAGATACTCGGAACTTCACTGAATATAATGAAACAATCTAAAAATATCTAAATTTTTTGGAAGTTGTCTGGAATTTCTAGAAAATATCGGTGCTTGCTATAAGATGTTCTCGAAGCAACTTAGCTAAATTTTCGATTTTTTTTTAGATCTTGAAATTTCCATGATATAACACTCTTGAAATACTCTCACATTTTCCGGATGTTAATATAATTTTTATTGCGTCCCAGAAATTTTCTCTGAGAAAACCGAAGATTTCCTGAAATTCCCGGAAATTTTCTTGAAACTTCTTCAAGGTTTCTGCAATTTCCCCGATTTTTTTAACTATCCTTTAATTCTATGATCTGTTGCGATGTTCTCGGAGCTTCCCTAAAGCTCTCAATTCTAATGAGGATCTCGGTTCTGCAAATGTAATTCTCGTGAACACCTTTCAACTTCTTTGGAATTCTCTGGAATTTTCTGTGAAGCTCCTGAAATATTTCTGAAGTTTTCATAAATTTTCTAAAGGTCTCTGTACTGAATTTCTCGGAATATCTTAAGGGTTCTCAATTTTATTTCAGCACATAATGGGATTATCCTGAATTTGTCTAAAATCACGCTTATAGATTTTTAAACCAATCCAACAGTCTGGGCTTGAATTTTGAGGACTTCCACTTAAGATCTCTGGAATAGTTTTTTTTTAGAAAAATAGAACTTCTTAAAAGTTTCCACAATTTTGCTAGTATGAAACTTCAACACATTAAAATTTTTGTGATCTTAGACTGACTAAAATGAAGTAAAGCTGTTTCTTTAAAACTGATTGTCATGTCTTAAAAACGTTTGCGTTAATTGTTGTTCTTGTTGTTTTACACAAAAAAAAAATCAAATATTTAACACATTTCATATATAGCTTACCCTTACCCGAGCAGGAACCGATAGCTAATCGATAACAAATGAATATCTTAATGTGGTATGATACCCGATTTTGGTATGCTTGTGGTATAAAACCTTGTTTTGATATTATTCAGTTATCGAAATATTTTGTAAAATATCAAATGAATACCAAAATAACAAAATGTGATTTTTCAGTTTTTAGTCAATAACAGCTAAAAGAGTTATTGAATTGGTATTAGAAGACCTTCAAAATAACAAACTATGGTATTCTGGCATCTAAAAATGCGTCTGCTATCCGTTTGTTATTGTAATAACTAAATTATTTATTAGTTCGTTATTTGTAGAATATTGTTGAGGTATTATTTTTGGTATTTTACCTCTTATGTCAGACTCACTAATACCATATTTAGGTTGCCAGTTATGCTATTTTCATACCTGAATTTGGTATAATAATAAGTTAATTTTTCCTGCTCGGGTGTGGTAAAAAAACACTATGCTGAGAGAGAGAGAGAGCTGTCATAAATATTTGGGCGTCAGAAGATAAAAAGAACGAGTATCAATAATTTCAGATAAATTTCATTTACACAAATATTGGCTATTCAAGCCACGCGCCCAATTCCCATCATTTTTGTTTTCTTTTAATCATCTAAGTTTTTTTATAGCCTGGTTTTCCCCGTCGGAGAAAAACTCACTGCACATGTAACGGGCACAAAACCAGTTACAAACACTTGCCATAGCTTGACAACTGCTCGCTACCGGCTCACTAGGGGAAGGTTGTCCACCTATGACATTGGTATAATCGCTTCTTCCTGTCCACAGTATCACAAGACGACGACGACCCATAGTGGCGGCTAAATTACGAACGTAATGCTAATTCCCTGAAGACTAAAAAGTTTCACCTTCAAATTTCAATGCTCCAGCTTTTTTCACACACAAACACAGCCTATCAACACGTCTTCCATACCCTGTCTAAATGGATGTAGGTTTGAGGCGCGGCTGATTCCACTATTTATGTGTACGTGTGTATTGTGGCGCAAAGATCGACCGCACATGGTTATGGTCTGTTTTGCATTTCTTGTGGCTTGCCAACTGCTGCAGCAAGTAAGGCAGAATCGTACGGCAGGAAATTGCTGGCAAAACCGCACGATATGATGAACTTTATGCTGTGGTTGATTGCTGCTCCGTAGAGCCATAACTCACCGACTGCATCATCAGCCGCCAGCCTACCAACTGGTTGGCCAATGGTAGAGTCTGTGCTTTCTTCCATCCGAGTACCGGTTTATATCCTGAACTCTACAGCACAATATTATTTTTATTACGCGAGGCACTTGCACAAGCCGGAGCAAGTCTAGCGTCCGATTATCATTGGTGTCTCCAGTGTCGGCTGATAGATAAAAGGCAGAGGCCTAAGCACGCCACTGCCACAACTACTTGATAGCTTTATGCTGTTCATATTTTTCGTTCGTCCCATCCAATCGACCACTCGACGGGTTCATTATGTCGTCGAGCTTGTTGTACATCGCTGGAGCATAAACAATTCCGCGATAATCAACAGTGCATAGATCACCGCCGCGTGGCTACGCTAAGTGAAGTCAACCGGCAAGGTTTAATTTTCCTAGACATCTACAACGCATCGACCGACGTTGGACGGCACAAGAACAAACAGTCGCTTCGGGGGACCGGAGTTGGACATCTAATTGATCGCACACGCGACTGCGAGTGTCAACGTTCGCGCTCCATTTAGCAATTCCGGCGGGGCCAATCCTAGACCGGACGATACCACCGCTTGTCTTCCATGACTGCTCGGCCTAATTATATTAATAAAGAAGCCCTCGCTCCAATGCTGGGAGTGACTACTTTTTCTATGCCTTTCAACTGCACGGTGTAACGATTAGATTCGAAGAAGGCAAGCGAAAAAAAAATAACGATCTTGATCATTTCCTTCGTCCCACGATAGTGCGGCAGCCTCGCCGTCGCAGGTCGGTCACGATTTTTGATCAGGAGGGAAAGTTGAGAAATTGTGGCAAATTTTAAACTTGTGCAACTGTTGCGTGACACATTCGTGTCATCTGCGGGTTCCCGCCCCGTGCCAATCAAATGCAAGGGGGTTGAAAATTTGCCACATGGATTTTATCAAGCCGTGAGTCACAGTCGTATGCGACAAGCAAAATGAAACTGAATTATTAGTTGAAGGCGAAATCTCTCCAGGCATGATACTTGTAAAACAATGGATTAACTAACAAGGAATAAGAAATCTTGACGTAAATTTTATAAACACTATAACAGGAACAAAATGCTACAGTTATGGTTATGCATCTACGTTCTTTGATTAACTCGCTTAGTAAAATTTGCGATTTCAATCAATTTAATTAGCTATATGGAAATACATTTACATTTTCAATTAATCGAGTGCAGCCGACAGCCAAGATGTTTCACCCAGCTCACGACACGCTGAACAGTGTCAATCTCAGAATTTGATCGTAAAAATGCATGATTCCGCTCAAAAGAATGTGGGCAATAAACTCACATCCTTCTCCGGAGGTTAAGTGATTTTTTTTTATTGAGCGCACCCGATTCGAAATTTCTCTTAATTGCTCCCTATTATTCCGGTTTTAAACGCTGCCGCTGCCGAGATCAACAACTGATTTGTATCACACACAAATTTAATCAATGATTTGGAGCGCCCATTAAACCCGTTTCGCCGCTTAATAGACGAAATTACAAGCTCAATTTGAATGACAACCGCAACAGCCGTCTTTCCAAAATGCTTCCGAAACCGAAAGTGTTCCCACATTGTTGAGCTGCTGCGGTCCACGCGGCGGGTGAACACTATTTGTGGGTAACTGTGCATTAAAAGAACAACAGTTTGACGTAACTCTTTTAACATAATTTTACCGTCCGTCAATGGCTCTCCAACAGCTAGTGAAGCGGGCGCCTCATGCTGGCCACATTATGCCAGCTAGATTGCCAGATGCCTGCCGATATTGAATTACAAATTTACACGCTCTCTTTTTGGCGGTCGGTCCCGATGGCACCCACATCGATCAGATTCAGCTATAGCAAGTTGTATTGTATAGTTTTGGCCTGGGAGGCTAAATCTAACACAGTTTCAATTGCTTCCATATATTGACTTTCTTCAGTGCAGCTACGAGCAAAGGCAGTAAATTTCACTTTCAGTTTTAGCGTTTTGTGGCACACAATATAGGAAATCAGCTAAGTCATTTGGAACAATTATAATCATAGGGGTAGTGAGATTAATTTAAAGGCAACGTAACACGGAACAGTTGAACATTATAAAATTATAGAATAACCTTGATTGATACCCTCTTTTAGACATGAAAAGAATAAGCTCGCGGTAATGTAACATTTGTTAAGGATTTGAAATCAGAAAAGTATAATCTGAAAAATCGATTTTTTTTTCCTTGATTTGTTTTCCATCGATCTTGTTTTCCAAGCTGAGCACCAATGCTACCAACGAGCCAGGAAGGCAGCTCCCACAACTTTACCCTACCTATCGACCCATCAAGTCATGAACCGGGGACCAACGGCTTTACTTCCCTGACATGTTATGCCTCAGAACATCCCGGCGGCTCCGACTGGGATTGAACCCAGGCCTGCTGGGGTGAGAAGTAATCAACTAATAGATCACGGACAAAGAAAAAATATGAACTCCTGGCAAACTTTTTAGTTTAACAGAAAATATGTCAAGTAGGGTTAACTACCCATTTCCGGCCTATTAAGCACAACTCGCAATTTGTCTTTCTTATTCGAGCGCAGTTTAACACCAAACGGAATGTTATTATTACTGATGGCTTCCAAATTTATTTACCTTTCCGTATGTACCGTAAGATTTGATAAAGATAAACCAACCTTTGAGATATTGTCAAAAGTCTAACACTGCTTCTTGACGCCAAACTCGGCCTACGGATTCTAAACTCGGCCTAACGCATTGAAACACCATTGAAACGCCAATGAATTCACTTCGGCCTATTGGATGAAGATTTATTTTTGGGAATAATGAGTGCAAACCTTCATATCACGCGTTCTCATTGACTTCGTTCGGTAGCTTATTAACTAAAGTATCGTACCAAACGCATAATTGACTTGTTAACTCTGAAATCATGGATTTATTTGAAGTTTTCTGCTCGATAGGCCCAAAATGGGCGATTAGGCCGAAGTAGTTCTTAACCTTACCTCATCTTTGAAAATCTTTCAAAATACTAAAGCTTGTTAAAAATAAATAGCATCTAATTTTCTGAGGCATAAAATCTCTGATCACGTCATCCTTCTGAAGGGAAGTAAACCCGTTGATCCCCGGTTCATGAGTTCATGGGTCGATAGGTAGGGTCCAGATGTGGGAGCTGCCTCCCTGACGTCAATAATTGGTACTCAGTACGGAAAACAAATGAAGAAGAAAATGAAAAGTATTCCATGATTATTCTCCTAAACATACTAGTGAACTTCAGAAAAGTTCAACATACTGCACTTAAATTCTGTGTATTTCAAATGAGTTTTGATTTTTGTTTTTAATTCAACAAACAAAAAAAAATATTCAATGATGATATGCAAACCTTTCAGAAGCTTCTCAAATTCTAGTAGAACTACCGACATTTTTAAGAAATTTTGTGTTGTATTGTGACCTTCTCTGAATGTTATTAAATTTTTCTGATGCTCACGGAAGTTCTTCGAAATTTGTTGGACTTTGCTGAAGTTTGTATTTATTCCTAAGTTTCTAAGATCGTCTTTTGAAGTTCTTAGAAGTTCTTTTAATTTTGTAGTTTTTTTCTGAAGTTTGCACATTTTCTCTGGATGTTCACAGAATGTCTTTAAAATTCGTATATTTTCTGTTAAGCTTGCCAAATGTCTTAGATGTTTTTAAAACTTTTCGAAATTCACCTCAGAAATATTCCATGAAATTTGCAGAACTACTTTGGCGTCCCTCCCTTCACATAACTTTTTCTGAAGCTTGCATGTCATCGACCCTGCTGCCAAAATTCAAAATTACAGATCTTGAATGTTTTACTTAGATCTCGTTTTTAAAACAATTTGTATGTTATGCTTCCCTTTTTTAACTAGTCGACGGATCGCGTTTGTCCTAGTAGTGTTTATGATGAGAGCTCAGACATAAAACAGTTATCTGAATTAAGGGACTTGAGAAATTGGTTTTGCTTGTATTTTTTTTTTATTATTAATTTATTTGATAAGGCTCAATCGAATTAACTTAACAGAGCCGAGGATTGTTGTTCACCATACAAAACATCTTGAAACTATAGTCAAAAGGTACAACACAATAAACACGCTATCTTCCACTATCCAATAAGCCTCCTCCATCAGAACGGGAGCCGCGTCCAGTAGTTTCATTGGGGGGCAGAGCGCTTACATTGCAGCAATAGACGCAAAACGTGGTCAGCACTCACACACTCATCACGAAACGGATGCTTTCTAAAGTCAACGACGCATCGACCGAAAGAACTGCTGATGAAGAACAATGAGGAGGACCACACAATCGTTGCTGCCGAGTAAACAGACGATCGCGCCCTGTTTTAGAGAACGACCTTGGTGGGATTGGTTTGTTTTAAATTGGAATTGGAATTGAAGACTACTTATAACTACTATTTACAAGTACAACTAACCGACAAGTACTATATACACCTAACCTACTATATACAAATTGTTTATCAAAGCATGTTCATGTTGGAGCCAAGCAAGTGAGATTTGGCAATAGGGTTAACTACCCCATTCCTGGCCTATTAAGCACAACCCGCACTTAGTCTTTCTTAAACGGAATGTTATTATTACGGATTTTCTTGGGCCTATTAGCCATTGAAACGCCATTGGGATTCTCTTTGACCTATCGAACGGAAATAAAAGTGAATTCGCGTGCGCCTTTTGTACACTTTAAGTGTTTTCGTTTTCGAGATCTTATGTTGCGTTCTTCAACACTTTGTCTTGCAGCTATTGAATAGAAGCATCGTACAAAACGTGTGTTTGACACGTTCACGCCGCAATCTTAGATATGTTTGATGTTTTCTGCTCGAAAGCCCCAAAACGGGCGATTAGACCGAAGTAGTGCTCTACCCTTTTCTCACCAATTACATTTGAGTTTCTCCTGAGAGATGAGCCGATCGTCATCATATTCATCTTTGAGTGGTGGAATGGGCTTGCGGTGCGTCTTTAGGACCTTGGCAACCTTCCAGAATGGCCTGGAGCGGAGCGGTCGTCCGGAGTGAGACCATTCTGGAAGCAATCTCCTTTCACGTTTCCTCGCTAGATCTCCGGTTCTTTGGAACTGCGAATATTTCTCACACGGTCGATGTCCTCCACTGTGTCAAGGGGTGGGCTGTCGATGATGTGCCTGTCTACCACACGTCCAAACTGGGCCCAGTTTACGCGGCGGTAGTCCTTGCGCAGGCTTGGAGCAGGGTCCACGTTGCAGCTCAGTTCAGCCACCACGGGTTGGTGGTCGGAGCTGAGTTCGTTCAATGCTACCAAGCCGGTATTTGTCAGGAACAGGTCTAGCGTCGATAGGTTGCCCGCCGGCGAGATGAATGTTGGCTCGTCCGAGAACCAAACGGAGTACAGCCCATGCTGCGAGTGGTCGAACAGCAGACGACACACAGTGGAACGAAATCAAAAAAGTGGGACATTGCCATTTGCGACGAAACTATTGAGTGTAGCATTTTGATTTCTTCTAGAATGTTTCTTCAATATTTGAGTACTTTATTTGAGAGGTAAACATTTTTGCTTAAGGGGGGTATACACTCAGATAAAAAAGGTAATTTTTTTACGTCTTGTTAAAATTTATGAACGTAATTGTAGATGAAGTCATTTTAAGAAACTTTGCCAAAGACGACAATTTCCTATCTCTCAACTGGACGAAGTTAAAGGGTGAAATGGACACAAACGGTTGTACTTCCTGAAAACCTCTTTTTTACCATAACTTTTATGATTGAATGTTCAAATTTTAACAATGTTATACAAAAATGTAAGTGCTCTAAAATTGCACATTTTTGTTAAAGAAAACAAATCGCTATCTCTTCGTTCAAAGGATTTACATCTGCATTTTTAATTTTTTTACATTATCTTTAAGGGGGTGTATCTTGCAGGTTAGCAAGTATTAGCAGTTAAACTCCACGTAATTTCATTTCATTTGAGCAATATTTTGATTTTTGGTAAGCAAATGCATAGGATCGTTCCGTTTCCCGTTTCCAGTTTCCCGATACCAAATTTAAAATTCTCCCAAAAATTGAGACTATAACCAAATTCGTTCAAATTTTGCCCAGTTGTTGAGGATCTCAATAAGCATTGAAAAAACAATGGGGAACCCACCCTAATGTACATACTTGGAAAAATAGTCATGCAATCGGCAAAACGAAACAAAACATTGAGGTACTTCATTAGAAAATTCATTAGGCATCCCCTTGGATCCCCCTACGAATTGTATGTGTAACAGTAGGGTATAAGATCTTGAACAAAATAACGTTGAGATTCTAACCTGCAAGATACACCCCCTTAAAGATAGCATTCAAAAATTATAAAAGCAGACGGAAATCCTTAAAGCTAAAGATAGCGATTATTTTTTTTAACAAAAATGTGCTTTTTTAGAGCATTTACAACTTTAGAGAACATTGGTCCCGGCCCATGTGTATGTGTGTTGAATGGGTGCGAAATCCTACGCAGGTGTGGAAGCTGCCTTCCTGCACATTCGATTGCCGTCAATGGATGGCAATCGATGTCCGTCGGTGATTGGCACTAGATTGCGGAACAGAGACCGATGTTAAATAAAGGAAAAAAGAAACTTTAGAGAACATAGAAAAAATTGAAAAATTCACTCAAAATAGTAATGGTATAAAAACGTTATTTAAGAGGGTACTACCATTCGTACTCCATTTCCACCCTATGACTTCATCCAGTTGAGAGATCGAGAATTGTCATCTTCAACAAAGTTTCTTAAAATGATGTCATCTACAATGTCTCCATAGATGTTCATCTATTTTAACAAGACGTAAAAAAGTTATATTTTTCATCTTAGTGTATACCCTCCTTAAGCAAAAATTTTCACCACTCAAATAGAGTACTTAAAATTTAAGAAACATTCTAGGAGATGTCAAAGTGCTGCACTCAATAGTTTTGTCGCAAATTACCATGTCCCACTTTTTTTGATTTCGTCCCACTGTGCGACAGTTCTGGTTCTACTGGTAGTTCCGCCAGGCCTCATGGCGAGCATTCTAGGCTTTTCAAACTTTTTTTTTTGTAAATCCTGGGAATCACGAAAAAATCCCGGGATTCGGGATTTCCCGAGCAGGAACTTTTATTTTGAAGTAATTCTAGCATACAACCAGGACCAAATGAAAAAATTGCAATAGGACCGCAATAGCAGTTGAATTTTGAACGTCAAGTAATTTATCAATAAAAAAAATAAACTCACCAAGGTTTTTAGAAAGTGAGACATCCCAACAAACACTGGAAGCTGAATGGTAAGAAGCCTCCCGAGCAAAGTCTGAGATAAAATTGAAAACTAAATTTGATATTATGATGTCGCTGAAAATGATTACTCAGGTTGCTGTCGTTTTGGTCGTTTTAACGGTTAAAATATCAAAATTGAGAGCAGCAAAATCTTCCTGTAGCATCACATTGAAAACCAATTCGAGCAAACTGAAAACTCAATTTGATGCACATTTCTCATGTTGATAACAAAATAAGTAATCAATTTGATGTTCTGCTAAGGCAATGAAAACAAAACCCCAACACCATATTTTTGATTTGCAAATGTACAACAAAATGAAAAGTCAATTGCGTAAACTGAAATCAAATTATTATTTAAGTTTGATGTTGTTATCAAAATTTGATTTACGATTTACTGTCATTTTGATGCTGGACTTTGCTCGGGTGCTCTATCGGTATTGTTATGAATTTCGAGGAAAGTATAGTATATGGTACATTTGCTCGAACATTCCGATTTTAAATGAATCTCTACTGAGTTACACTCGATAAATTTCTAGTGCAATCCGAAACCGAAACCACATCCAAATTACTTTTTCCCATGATTTGCCTATTTGGAGTCAAAACACAGCTGAGCTTAAGAAACGCTGCTCGCCATGGACCGAAAACCCTTCTCTTAATTTTATAAAGTGCAACCGATCGTTGAGTGAATAGAAAATTTGTACCTTTATGGAAAAAATTGTATACTTGGAAAAAGATGCGCGCGCAATGTTACGTAGCAGTAGCAATAGATCATTTGACACGCTTGTTTGAAGTTACGAGGGATGCTGACGAGGAATGTGTGTGTTTTTTTTTAATGCATTCGTGCTGACTGACTGCAGCATGCATCATGTGCCAGGTACACGTATTCTCGGCAAATTGCCCCATGATGCTCAACTGCGCGTAAAGGTTCCCAGACCGTGACTGCTCCCGGTTGCTTTTATGGGGTGGCAAAAAACGTGTAGTGTTGAATGTTGAACCGAAAGTGATTCATTTCACAGTGTGTTTACTCAGTGGGTGGGTTCATTAGAATATGCATACATCAATGTTTAATTTCAACTAACACGCTTACTTTTTAGGTAAATTTGGAAACATAGTCTGACTGAGGTGACATTTTCTTCACAGCAGAGGATGACACAATTTATCCATCAATGAATCATGTTATGGCCAACATTGAATAGCACCCCTTATGAATCCTTTTTAAGGCAATTCGCAATTTCATAATGGCTATATTTTCACCCACGAGCCACCGTGAAATGTGTCCAAGTCATGTATTCGCTGGAGACAGGTCGTAAATTACCATTTCAACCGGAGATCATCATCACCATTATCTTCATCATTGTGGGGGTCACTTGACAGCCAGACTGGTACGGGGTTGGAGCGCCTTAAATTGCCAAACCGTTCATAAATACTACGATCACTACTCGACCACGAAATCAAAAGACATCCACAAACTCGTGATGCCCATACTGTTCATTACCCAAAGCTCTTTAATTATTTAATAAGCCCACCATAAAAATAAATCACCCATATGAGGTAAAATTCCAACTTGTACACGCAAAAAGGCATTTATTTTTCTTTCGATTCGGTTTGCGTTACTGATTCTGGTATTTTTTTCTATGTCGGTGTTAGTTTGTTGTGTGTAGGTAGACATCGCCGTGGAATAAATCGCTAGCAGGAACGCAATGCAGTCATCGCGTAACGGTGCCAAAACTGTATCTATATACATCTATTTCGAATTGATCGGCGTCGACGACGTCGTTCTCAGCTGACTCTCTTCAGAAATGGCTTGTAAGGAGCAGTCGAGCGTTCAGGGGAGTACAAAACCCGTAAATGGTTGGATCGATTTTGTTTTGGTCGAGAACGGCTTCCGAAAGTGGATGGGATTTGATAATTATACTTCTAGATTAGCACTGTGAAACATCAGTGCGTAAATCAATCCAATCGGTATGGAAAAAGGAATTATTGTGCATTTTTCTAGTTTTCATTGATCTGCCATAATGGCACACACAAAGCAAACGGCATGAAAAATCAAATGCTTGTGTGGATTTCGACAATTTTTTTCTTGCAACACATTTAATGGCAGTTCTTACAATTGGCTTTTCTAGAATGAATATGTTCGAAAATTTAGCTACCATAAAAATTACAAACCCTCCACGATCACCTTACAGAATCTGTTCGTGCGGTGAAACATTGAAAATTATGTACACTTTTTCTTCTACATTTAGCTTTATTAAGTCCCCACTGGGACTTAACGCCGGCACTACCAGAGTTATTAATTGAGAGCTTTTTAAGCGTGTACCATTTTTGCATTAGTACATATTATCGTGTGGCAAACACAATCATACTCTATGCCCAGGGAAGCCAAGAAGTTTTCCCATCCGAAAAATTCCTAGAACGGGACTCGGACCTAGCCCCCTCTATAACTGCGCCTTTACCGACTGAGCTAAGGGAAGCCCCCAAATTCGGTATAAATTCTATGCAAATCTGTAATATCATTATACATTTCCCGATTGGGTGCAGTAGTTGTACTCGTTAACACCAATATTTCGGTTCTGATGAAATCCGAAGATATACCAAATGCTGTACGTTCGATAAACCGTTGACCCTTTAAATCTTATGATCTGGGTCTGGCGAAGACAAATCGCAGTCAGCTTCAGACTGCTACGATGGATTTCAAGTTGATAAACAAAACAAATCAATGCACGACTCTCCCGTAGCCAATGAAGTTGTTAAGTTTATTTGGTTCCTATTCCGATAGCAATTGAAATGTGCAGCTACGAGAAGGAGCACGCCTTTTATATAAAACGTCCATAATGTTCAAAAAGATTATCCAAAATAACCACCATCCAGAGTTATAAGTTTGCTCAACATCTAGGGTAATGGATGTATTTTGGCCCACTATCATAGTATGGCCCACCTGGCAATATTTTGCAATTTTGATCACATCAAATTAATTATTTTTTACAATATTGTGAAAGTTACATAAAAATTATTACACTTCCATTTTTGTTTGCAGTAAAATGTTTCATTTAGTGGTAGTAAAATTAAAATATACTCACGCATTTTCACAATCATGCTGAATCGGTCCAAACTCAAAAGGAGGTGGCATAATTGGACTAAACTTACAAGAGTTATTATTTTTAAAATGTATACATTTTGAACATTTGAATGTTCAACTAAATCCTATTTCAGGGCTGGTAGTGGTTATGAAATTGAATAGTTGTGACATTAGTGACTAAAATAACGAAATTAGTGACCAAATAGTGATTTTAAAACAATAATAAAGTGACTAAAAGTGACATTTATTGATCGAAAAAAATAATTCCAATACTTGGTAAAGGAACCTCATGGTCCAAAAACTGGTTCACTTAACCTAATGGTGTAATTTTATGACACCAAACAATTTACTAAGATGATTTTTCTTTAAAATAGCAAACTGGTGATTAGAACGAAAAGTTGAAGCACTGAGAAAAAGTTTCATACTCTCGGAGTTAGCCAAATTTTGACAGTTTTTAAACAATCAATTTCTGATATAGAAACCTCAAATTTTCATAACTCTGGGACCTACACAACTTTTCTAGTCTTAATAGTCTAAGGATTAAAATTGTAATATTTCAGGATAAATTCTAGAGATTTTGGACGAATTTCGAGATTTCTAAGACAAGCAAATGAATACAATTGTGGGGCCTGGAATAATTTTCATTTTTTGAATATATAGTTTTAGTATTAAGACCAATATTTCGGTCAGTTCACAGTCAGAAATTTAAATACTTCTGAAACATAAATAACATTTTATGATCATGGACATAGGTTTTATTTTCTAAAACCTGGTCTTGGAATTTTTATGATTACAGATTACAAGTCCCGAAATAATACAAAGAAATTTAATGGACTAAGAAAATAATTCAAGATTCTGCGACATTATTTTTTCACGATGTTTGGACCAATAGTACAGCTACCGAGCTTCAAGATGTTTCAAAATTCTAGTCTTTTTAAAAATGTCTAGAGGATGAAAATTTTCCTAGACCATTTTTCGAAATCTAATGCTTGGAAAGCTTTCAATATCACGAAGTAAAAAAGTCAGGGTGTTGGGAACATATTTTTTTTTTGAAACCTCAGAAATATTTTGAGATTAAATTCTCTATGATTATTTCGAGATCGCAGGCGTGGGAAAAAATGGAAATTTCATTATCTGGTCTGGACAAATTATGAACATAACGGACTTGAACGTCTAGATCACGGAGTTGAAAAAAACTAAATATCTTATCTTTAAAATTCAGTGACATGCATTGATTATGTCACGCAAACATTGAGAAAAATTAACGCCACTCTCCCTCCCTTCTTTTGACGCGTTTTTCCCTATCCGACGCATTGCTTGTCACAAAATCTTACACCTCTCTCCCTCATTAGAGTGTTACATAAAATATACATAACCCCTTATCCGTGGGATTCTACTTTACAGGAAAATCTATATTCAAATTATAATCACTTTGGAATTATCTCCAGATTTAGGTTCTATCGGAATTCTCGAGGATTTGATGGCAGAATTCCATTGGGGTTCATGCCAGAAATTTTTCTGGAAATTGTGCATAACATTTCTTTAGATTCTTTAGAATTAGATTAGATTCTTAGTGGTGCTCATCCAATGGCCTGCGGGCCACATGTAGCCCGCAGAATACTTTCAGTATGTGGAATGTATGAAGCTTTTATCAAATTAAGATTCCCTTTGATTTCATATCAGAGTTATTTTGGAACTCTTTTTGGAAATTCTTCTTTTTCATCCTCAGAATTATTTTCAAAATTCCAGCTCTAATTTTTAAGATTTTCTCTTGAATTTTTTTCATTAAATTCTGGTTATTATTTATATCACAATTTCTTTCAAATTCCCATCCTAAAATTCCATTACAAATATATATTTTTTTAATTCTGTTGAATTCTCCCCAAAACTATCCTCAGATGTGAGTTTGAACTTCTTTGGTATTTAACTCAATACTGCTGCTATAGAAGGGGCCTCCCTTAGCTCAGTCGGTAAAGGCACAGCTACAAAGCAAGACCATGATGGAGGTTGGATTCCCGGTCCGGTCTAGGAATTTTTCGGGTTGAAAAATTTCTCGACTTCCCCGGGCATAGAAGTATGATTGGACTTGCCACACAATTATACCAATGCAAAAATGGTACAGGCATCGAAAGCTCTCAATTAATAACTGTGGAAGTGCATCTAGAACACTAAGTTGAGAGCACGCAATAAGCTTATATGCGATATGCAATAAGCTTGAAATGCGAAGAAGAAGAAGAAGTGCTGCTATAGAACCTCTCCTGGACGCAGTCGAAGATATTAAATTCTCTTTATGATTCCTTTGGAATCAAATCAACCTCAGATACAGATTCTTTTCGAATTCTTATCACAATTATTTTGAAATTATTTTCAGAATTGTAAAGAAGTTCTTGTCAGCATTGCTTTGGAACTCTTGTATTTGGAGTTGTGGAATTAACCTCTGAATTCTCTTTGATTTCTTCTCAGAGATTCTTTTAAATTTTCCTAAACATTTCCTCACAATTAACGGCGCCGGTGGTGTAGTGGTAAGCGTGATTACCTCTCACCCCAGCAGGCCTGGGTTTAATCCCAGTCGGCGCCGCCGGGGTGTTCTGAGGCATAACATCTCTGATCACGCCTTCCTTCGGATGGGAAGTAAAGCCGTTGGTCCCCGGTTCATGAGTTGATGGGTCGATAGGAAGGGTTCAGGTGTGGGAGCTGCCTTCCTGGCACGTCGGTAGCATTGGTGCTCAGCACGGAAAACAAGATCGACGGAAAAAACAAACCAGAGGAAAAAAAAAATTTCCTCACAATTCCCTTAGAATTCTCTTCAGAATTGCCATGTAGTTCTACTTATTACTGCCTTTAAATTACCCAAGTATTTTCCTGAAACTTTCCTCACAAATCCTTTCAATTTCTTTTCAGAATTACTGTCTAGTCTTCTCGAAATTCCTTAAGAATACTTTCCAGAATTTCCTATAAGTTCTCTTCAGAATAATCATTGGATTATGCCAATTCTCATCGAAATTCAATTTCATTTTTTCCAGTAAATTCATACAAGTTCAAGACACATCCCTAATTTTTTATTCAAACTCAAGGTTTCTAGAAGATTTTTTTACTACAATCTTTCAGTTTTCAAACTCAACCGTGTTAGCCATAGCGTTCAGCATAGCAGCCTTCGGATAATTTTCTTGATTATTTAGCTCGGAAAACTTTTTAAGTCTTAATGAAGCCTTGGAAATCTTTCGAGATATCCAAGTTCAAAATATGGTCTTACTTTTAGAGCTCATAAAATCTGTTACAGTTTTTTAGAAACAATATTTTTAATGATTCGTGATCTAAATGGTTTTTTAAAGAGGAAAGTCGTTAAATAGAAAATCTTGTACTTGCTTTAGCTTTTCTCCTTTGACTGTTTTCGCCATCCCCTTACTGCGGTGCTGAGTGTGGCCAGCACTTACGTAGAAATTTCTAATATGGCCCGTCATATGCCTTCAGCTGATCACCACACACCAATTATCATAACAATTTCAATGGAATCACTATCGGAATTTACCTGCAAATCTGCTTAAAGTTCCTTTGAAATTTTCCAGCGAATCATCGTTGGAGTGCTGTAGGACTTCTAATTAAAAACTCTATTTAAAATTCTTCTCAGAATTACCATGAAATTCTACTCATGACTCCCTTGGGATTCTCCATCTAATTTACCTGTGGTTTTTCTCGAAAAGTCCTTGGTATTCTTTTCAGAAGTATCTTGGAATTCTTCGCGGCATTTCTAAATAATACTAGAATTCTCTTGAAATGCTATTCAAAATTCCCATGGAATTATATAAATTTTCATCACAATCAAGTACAATCAAGTGCCGTCAATTTCCCAGGGCTAAAAATCGCGGAAATTTATCCAAATTCGAAAACTTAAGTATTGCTTTCTAATTATATTTATTTTCATATCTTTGGTGTTGTTTTCAAAAGGTTTATTTCTAAAACACTAAACAAACTCTGATATATTTATTCCTCTGTAGAAAATCCCAGATTTTGTTTTCGCAATTGTGGAGTATATTTTTTGACATTCTGAAGAACAATTTTGTTGGTAAATAAGAGTGGAAACTCGCCTCTGCCCTCTGCCTCTGTAATGCATTTCATAGAAAAATAAAAACTCGTTCAATTCGCCCCTCTGACATGTCACCCTTTGGCGTGGGCCGCTTTCGACATCCCTTCACTACGTCCCTGAACTTGAATAAAAAGTGAATTGAAAGTTGAACAATACAATTATAACAATGGTTTCATTTTCTTGATAAGCGCTAGTCGTTACAATTCATTTAAAAATAAAAATACTACATTTCGTTAAGAAGATCTCCCAGAATGTTGGGTTGATGTAATTAAAATATATTGAGAAACACCTTTAACGTCCAGAGATCTATTTATAGATCAGCATTTTTGTTTTTTGTATCATGTCGTAACAGAAATTGGGAACGTAAATCGTTTTCAATATCACTAGAACGATCCTTGGAATATCCTTAACATCTTGTTTTAAAAATCTTTGTGTATTTTTTTTTTAGATTTTCACCAGTAAAAGACAATTTTGTTTAAAAAAAAAAACAAATTTCAGTGAAAAAAAGGTTTTTCCTGCTTTTCTATGTTATTTTTCTCCATCGGGGAAACATTTTCAGGTTATATTTTATATGGGTTGCTGAGATAATTTGGTTATCATTTCATTATTTAACATTTGTTCTACAATGCTAGGTTTATGAGTTATGAATTTTCAAAGTTACTTGATGCCTGAGATCATAGGCGTCGCCAGAGGGGGACAAGAGGCAGTTGCCCCCCCCCCCCTAAACTCAGCAACACAAAGACTATATATTGGTGACATGGCATTCGACCAAAAATTCCATAGTAATTTTTTGTTGCCCCTCCTTAGCTCGAAATCTGGCTACACCCTTGCTTGAGATAATCCGAAAACTTCAATTAAAGTTGAAGGTGCTAATTGCAAATAACAGACTAGGGTGGTACTTTTTATACGATAGATGAGGAGATGAAAGTATAGAGTTGAATAATAACGCTATGTCAGAAGTGGAAAGCAATAATGATATAATCTTCTTCATTCTTTTTCATGACAAGCAGCCCGTGCGACACAACTCACTCGGGGCGGTAGAAGGAAACGAGCAAATTGTTGGCAAGCTGCTTCATGAAGTAAAGCCGAAGATGATACACGTGTGTTAATGGGAATTTTTGTGTTATGTCTTTTCTCGATTGATATCAAGCTATGTCCTCATCCGTGTATATTGCAACAAAGCAGGCAAGCAATATATCATTATCCTTCCTCCACTCGGATCGAGCTATGTTACAGAGCGAGTTTGTCATGGTAGTCGTAGCAACCGTTTTGCCTGTATCTTTGATTGCTTTATGTGTTTGGATTAGCTGACCTTCATAAAAGTTGTCCTTGCACGCTTTCTACTCTCTATATATCAGGCATAACATTTGATAACGGCACAAAAGCATTTGTAAACAAACATTCTAAGGCCCCTTACACGCGAACTAAAGTACGCCCACGCAAACCAATACCACTTTCGGAAAGGTGATAGTTGCCCCTATGCGATGATGTTGTTGGTTTGCGTGGGCGTACTTTGGTTCGCGTGTAAAGGGCCTTAGAAGGTTTGTTTACAAATGCTTTTTTGCCGTTATCAAATGTTATGCCTGATATACAATTTCGCACTGCCGTATTCTAACGGAATTATCAACTCTATATTTTGATCTCCTCATCTATCGTATAAAAATTACCACTATAGTCTGTTATTTGAAATCAGCATCTTCAACTATGTAAATCGTTGACTTCACGCAGAAGTAATATAAATCAACTTTTTTTAATATGTCCTTTTGTTAATAAACTATACATTTAAGCAAAATGTTATTGCATTCTGAGAACCATGGGCCTTAAAAAAATCTCTAGTTCCAAGTGATTTCGAAAAAAAAGCTCTAGGAATCAGTTTCGTGGATTGAACACTTTTACGGATGTTTCGGATCTTCCGGGGAATGACAATGGCAATCAGGGTCCATTTTTATGTCCATAACTACCACATCTCAACATTCTTTTTTTTTTATCACAGTTCAAAGTATTTCCGAAAAAAAAACCTGAGAGCTCTATTGTGTTACTTGACCTATAACGATTATCTAATTTAGCCTAAAAAAAATCTCTTTAATAAAGAATTAAAAAAAAAAAAGATTATCTAATTTAACATAGAATTTTCAATGCAAAATTAGACGAGTGCATGTTCCCCTGGATACAACGGACACACTTAGAAATGACTAACGGCTTCGGTTATTTTTACCGAATTTTCAACAGCTGAACTGTTCGGTAAAAATCAGGCATTTTAATTAATTAGTTTTATTGAAGCCTTAACAAAGAAAACTTTACCACAATATCAAGACTCAAGTATTTAAACAAGACTGAAAACAAGACTGACAGTGCTTTGAAATTAAAATTTAGCGAAACTGCCTTTGAAATGGGGGTCAATGCCACGACCATTAATTCATTCTAATATCACTGTTCCTAATGTTTTCGAAAAAAAAACTGCGAAGTTCTGGGATTAGTTTCATAGAGTGCCCACTTTTACGGATGTTCCGGGTCTTTCGGAGTACGGTTTCATAGTTATCCGGGTCCATGTTCATGTCACGACCCCAAATTCTTTTATCACAGTTCCACATGTTTAAGAAAAAAAACTACGGAGCTCTAGGATTAGTTTCATAAATCAACCACTTTTACGGATGTTCTTGATCTTCCGGAGGATGGCCATCCGGGTTCACGTTTTTGTCAAGACCCCAAAATCTTTCTTTTATCACAGTTCCAAGCGTTTTTGAATAAACCAGGGAGCTCTAGGAACAGTTTCGTGCATTTATCACGTTTGGGGATGTTCGGGATCTTCCGGAGGACGGTCCCATGGCCATCCAGATCCATGTTTATGTCTCGACCACAAATTCATTCTTATATCACAGTTCCTAATGTTTAAAAAAAACGCGGAGCTCTAGGGTTAGTTTGGTAGACCTCTTTTACGGATGTTCCGGATCTTCCATAGGTTTGTTCCGTGTCTCCAGGGTCCTTAAATAGGAACCATGACTAATTATGAATATTTGTACTTATACACTTTAAAAAAAAGTAGACAACCCTATTTTCAACCTTTTTACAATCAAAATTATCTACAGATATTAGGAATTCTAGTGGTACCACAATTTATGAAAATCATCAAGAAATGGCTAAGCTATGTCATTATTGTCATTGCAAACTTGCCGTTACACGTTTTTCGGAGGCAGCGTGTTCAAAGTGTTAATTCGATCTTGTTCGTTATGAACAATTCTTAAAATACCTACATGTTATTAAAGACAGCGAAAATTCAGACATCTTGCCTAATCATATTTTAAAGGTTTAATTAAAATATATTGCAACATGTTACATAAATTCAAATCTTCATTAAGTAAAGCCACAGAATGGCAAGCATTAAATAGTTAAGTAATTTATAGGTAATAATTTTCAATTCGCTGTTCAGACATAAACTGTACTTACCAATGTCAATCGGAGATAGCAACGCCACCTGGTAGAAAAGAGAAAAAAATGAGTTTATTACAATGATGTTTTAGTAGACTATACAGGGTGATTCAGAATAACTGTCACCGATTTCACAAATATGCAATTCTCAATGGGTAAAATGGGTATATGTTCAAGTATTTTTGTTTTAAAGTGTGTAAAAATATCAACTTGTATTGATAGAAGGATTTGAAATTTCATTAGTTTTCGATTTCAAGCAACCATGGACGTGAAAATGGAGCATTTCATAAATCTGTATAAAATCGTGTGTTATCTTTTAGAAACCGAATTCTCTTCGAAAGAATGAAACATTTATGTTTCGCATCATCATAGAGGTAAAAAGGAACCGTGCGTGGAAAATGCGTTCAATATCAAAGCATAGACGCATCGCAGGGACCCCAAAAATGCAGGAA
This sequence comes from Ochlerotatus camptorhynchus, assembly GCF_037179485.1. Classification (NCBI taxonomy): domain Eukaryota; kingdom Metazoa; phylum Arthropoda; class Insecta; order Diptera; family Culicidae; genus Ochlerotatus; species Ochlerotatus camptorhynchus. The sequence goes on from NW_027040961.1 coordinate 627,177, forward strand.
CTAAAACGTGCGTGCCAGCTTCAGTGTCATTTTTGTGACAAATGTGGCTGGTAATTAAAGGTAAAGGTAAAGGGAGAGAGATTTGAATTAATTTTTTTTTCTTTATTATAGAGATTTTTAGCCATAGGCTAGTTTATCTCTTAAGATTTTAATTAAAGTATGTTAAGTTGAAGGTTATATTTCCCTGCCCTTTGGCTCAGTGAGGATTAGGACGCGTCCTGCCGGGATGGTCGAGACAGATTTCATGTGTGAGTAAGTGATGCACATTGTTATGTGTAATTCATTTTAAAAGTTGCGTTTTATATTTCTTCACATGTATGTATGTGCCTAGTTCCAAAGAGCATAAAGAAATGTGGCGTTTGCGAAGATCACTTGAAGATACGATATGAAGAAACATTGATACCAATTATATAAAGCACAAGTAAATTCTTCCATAAATTAGTTAGGATAACATATTGAAAAATGTGTTAATTTTTAGTGAACAAATGTGATGTTGCATAGAAATAGTTTAAAACGTGTTAAATTTGAATGTTCCCTCATTTCACATCCGTTGAACCATTCTGAACGGCCATCCCGTTGTGGTTATATCACATCATTGCGAATAATGTATATATGTATCTATATCTTTTCCGGTACCATGGAGTCAACAAAGTAAAAATGAAAGAAGAGCTGCAAAATGGAGCACATCCGATAAGACAATGAAGTGATGCTCGTTAAGAAAATACCCGAAGACACTGTCCATTTTCCGCATTGGTGTTACGGTTTTATAAGACGCAACTAGGAACTCAAGATCATCATACAAAGATAATGGACGCCGAAATATCGTAGAACACATCAGAAATAACATGGGAGACTTTCGGGTAGTAGCGATTAGCAGTGATGCAGAGAAGGACAACGAGTTCAGAAATAGGCACGAAAATTGGACAGAAGGGTGAAGGAACAGCAAAAGTTGGTGAGATCTTTTTTATTTTTATTATTGCTCATATATACAAAACAATGCTTGGATTGGGAGGGACCATCAGGGCACTCGATTGAAGTGATTTTGGATGGGGAGAGTGAACTTGTCAACTCCCTGTTGTTAACATCTCGTGAAAAAAAGGCGGGTTCTTCTTCACACTCATTGGGGTATCCTTCTGTCGGACGGCTCGTTTTTTTAACCAATTGTATGATCATGTGGCTGGAAGGAGATTCTCTACCATTCCGTGGAGGCGTATAGGTGAATTTACCTATCGATGCACCAAACCCGTTGTTGGCCCTTCATACAGTGACATGTTGAGGACAATCAGAGGTTATTAAGCTTGATCAAAACAAACTGTGAGGAGCGCCTACTGCTATCGAACTTAGTTTCCATGCTACAATGAGTGGTAGATAATTGTCATCATCATCTTAATTGAAGATTATATATCTAGATAGAGCTAGAATTAGAGCGTAACAGCTTTTGTAAACAATGACTTCTTTCGATGATTTCTAGAAAGTTAGGGCTTGCCAACGCAAATCAATAACACCAAAGGGTAGAGGAAGACTTGTTGCTTTGTGTGGGCGTGCCTTGAGTTCTTAGAAATCGTCGATAGAAGTCATTGTTTACAAAAGCTGTTAGGCCCTAATTCCAGCTCTATCTAGATATGTAGTATATCTGGAATATACTGATAACAACAAATCATGCAAACGTTCAATTATTATGACCATTTTTAAAAAGTGACAGTTATTTCGAATCACCCTGTATTGTTAGGTTTCAATTCCGAATCCTCAAATTAAATTAATTCAATGTGCAAAAATCGTTACTACGAACTGAAATTGATTTCCAAATATGCCGTTTCCTTCAAAGGTACCGTCTATAACAATTTTAGATCAACCCTCCCAGCACTAATCTATCGAGTGTCTTGTTCATATCCAATCTCACAAACCGCCAAAAAGCAGTAAAGGCGAGGACCATAAAAATCTTCTGAATCCCCCCAAGGCAATACCCAAAAGGCAACAACAACAAACACACGCTTCGAGCATAGTGGTCGTATTGATTAAACAATCAATTTTGGTAGGTCGATATATGTGAACGGAGAATCGATTCGTATATTCGTAAGCAAACAACGACAGCAAACCCAAAACAATACATGCATCAATGAGTTCTGCAAACCAAAATCCAAACCCAGGCCGAGGTAACTGATGTAGAACGAGGTCTCCACCGCGTAATCGAATGTTTTGCTAGCATTGTTATTTGTTTGCTTTCCTTCGATTCCTTGAGGTAAGCGAATGTGATACAACACGTCACGATAACAGGCGAAAATGAACGAATTGAAAACAAATAACGGTAAAGTGCGCCAACACACTTCTTCCAATAATGACATAATCCACCGGGGACCGGAGTGATTTATTGCTTCCTCGCCAATTATTGTTCAATAAACGACTGCTTGAGGACAGGCCGGGCGGCGCGCAGTTCCGGTTCATAAAGATATTATGAAGTTCTCATTTGACGAGACATGGTTGCCTTGTGTGAGAACTGAACTGATAGCGTTTGGCCATTATTACTTTAGGCTTGTTTACGTACTTCAATGAGCGACTAAGCCGGTTTGCTGTTTAAGCGAATGGCGAAACCTATACTCCGGTCTGGTCACACGAGAAGCCACACTCAATTTACTGGCTCACTAGCATCCAAGAGACTACGCCTCTTTTGGCTTGACTATATTACGACACGTCCGCGGTGGTATGCTGTTGCCTTCAGATCATAACTTTCTGGTCGAACCTTGTGTATTCAGTAAGTGGATACTATCACCCAATATTGGTCATGATGGCATTTCAAAAGGGTTGAACTTCTTATCGGAAGCTTCGGTTTGTTGTTTTTGTCTTCTCCACGATAACTTATGAATAGTTATCCGTTTTTAGTCCAACAAAATCGATTTCGAGGAACTTAATTTTAGAAAAATCTCACCCTAACAAACCCTTTCAGAAAATAAGTCCCGAAGTGCTGCTGCCCAACCGAACAAATTTACACCCATTCAGCCAATCGAGATAGACGGGCTTGTTTCGCCAAATGGTATTACGATACCATCACTTCGCTACTCCAGCGCATCGTCATTAGGCGATTCCCCGCAGCCGAGGAGGGTGGTGACTTCAAAGTGGGCGGTGTCCGTAATTAAATTAGTCCCGTTTGGAATCCAATTCCGGACCGATGAATGGGCGGGATTCGTGCCAGGGCTGCTTGCCACCATCCCACATGAACGACCGTACGGATTTTTGATGACCGAGCTGTTGTTTGGGGTGCATGGTTCCATGGTTGGTTGATTGTGATGTTCCAAACTTTCGCTTCGATGTCAAAATTTAACCCATGTTGCATTCGGTCGTCCGTCATCTGTCGTCGTCGTCATCGTCATTGGTGGTGCCCAATCTGGGACTGGGAGTGCTGTATTTATTTGCTTCACAGCATTGGATGGGCTCATGTGTCCAATTTAATGCACGAGGGAACGTTGTTGTTGTTGTTGGCGGTGGTGGTGAAATAACTGATGTGACGTGGTGGAATCCACTTGGAGGGGGTATTGTTTTGCGGTTTTGGAAAGTGTGAAACGAAAATATGATATTTGAAACAATAACAACGAAACGTGTGAAGCACATTGACAGCGGCATCAATGCGTGCTTTATGGGTCTGAATGGATGGATGGGACATTCTTGGTGTGGACATAGCTAATGGAATAACCTTACTGTTTGGGAATTGATATTTGAAACAAACGAGTTAGCAATGGGTGACAACTAAGATTCCATTATAAAATTAGATTTTTCAGTTTTCATAGGGTAAAAAAATACACGGTTCAAAAAATCCCTTAGTACAAAGACGAAAAAAGTCAAATGGCCGTAAGTATATTTGTAAACGAAGGCTTCAAACGACAATTTATAAAACAAACTGGGCTACTGAGCAAAGGAGGCATTTCTCCTGTTCAGAGCTAGCGGTTTGCTCACCTAGATGAACTGACAATGGCAAACCGACTTAGTTCTTTTATTAATTTACAAAGTACCAAAAACGGTTTGGATTTCTGCCTAAGAGATGATTGCGTACGGAAGACATATCGTCGATACAGGAATCTGTTGTACTTCCTATAGTGGTTACTTGTGCGGTTGAACTCCTTCGTAATGTACGAACGATTTTGGCTGTAAGTTCGTAGCGATTTTGCCCTATACCGTTTCAGTCGACGCAAGTGACCGTTAGACTCCGGGGCTTTGGTGCGGGGCGGGCAATAGGTACAAATTCATGATTGTTTATTAATTTATTTGATAAGGCTCAACCGAATCAACTTTACAGAGTCGAGGATTCTTGTTTACTATACAATAATCTTAAAACTATAGTCAAAAGGTACAACACAATAAACATTTTATCTTCCGCTATCCAATAAGCCTCCTCCACCAGAACGGAAACCGCTTCCAGTGGTTTCATTGTATGGCAAATTCGCCAACGGGTGTCAGCGCTTCCATTGCAGCAATCGACGGAAAACGTGGTCAGCACTCACAATGAGGAGGACCACACAATAGTTGCTGCCGAATAAACAGACGATCGCATGACACATATTGAGAGTGTTCTGCTTCTGTCGACAGCCGAGTGAACACTGACAAATTCATGATGCCCCAAATCATTTGATCGAAATATTGTCATTGTCAACACATTCAGCTGATTCTAATGTTTGACAGTTGATGCCGGAAATAGCAACACTAATCGCAGTTGACTATGCTACGGAAGGAAATACAGTGTTCGATTATTTTCGGAACAATCTTCAAAAACGGTTGGTGCTGGGAGGTTCATATGGACGTCTAAAGCAGGGTGGTCTGCACCAAGAAAGATCAGAGGTTCTATGGCTTCCCAAACGATGCATGCCATAGTTACAGCTTCGTTAGACAGAACAAGGTCTAGAAGGCCTGGGTTCAATCCCAGTCGGCGCCGCCGGGATGTTCTGAGGCATAACAACTCTGATCACGCCTTCCCCGGTTCATGAGTTTATGGATCGGTAGATAGGGTCCAGCCGGCGCCGGTGGTGTAATGGTAAGCGTCACTGCTTTCTCACCCCAATGGGTCTGGGTTCAATCCCAGCCGAGGCCAGTGGGATTTTTCTGAGGCATAAAAATCTCTGGTCACGTCTTCCTTCGGAAGGGAAGTAAAGCCATTGGTCCCGGCCCATGGTTGAATAAGTGCGATATCCTACGAAGGTGAGGAAACTGCCTTTCTTGAACATTCGATGTCCGTCAATGGATGGCAATCGATGTCCGTAGGTGATTGGCACTAGATTTCGGAAAAGAGACCGACGTTAAATAAAGGAAAGAATAAGAGATAGGGTCCAGATGTGGAAGCTGCCTCCCTGGCGTCGGTAGCATTGGTGCTCAGCACGGAAAACAAGATCAATGGAAAACAAATCAAGAAATAACAAGGTCTAGAAAGCGGCCGTTCCACCGTTGATCTGCGTGAGACCATGTAAAGCGAAACCGTCGATAAGCGTTGAACTAGCAGCCGATATAACCGATTGAGGCTCAACCTGGAGTGAGTCCGACTTACTCCACCGGAGCAAAGGCTGGTTATAAAATGATGATAATTGAAAGTTATCAAATTATTTATTCTATTCTAAAAAACGTGATATGTGCGAACCATTTTTCGTTTTTAAAAACGAAATTCCATTCAATTGAAAAGGAAGGGGGATATTGCTCATCTTTTCGATAAATTGAAGTCATTGTCATTTTTCACACTAAACTACGGAACACTCCTACTCATAAGTTCCAGTTTGCATTGATGAATCATCAAGAGCAGTTCCACGCCAAATGGCGAATCGGAAAAACTCGACGTTCTCCGATTTGCATAAAACTTTGCATAATTTGTGTTTTATGTGCAATAATTCACCAAAATCAACTGGATTTTAATTCTAAACAAGCCAATCGACTGGAAATTTTTCTACGAATCTGCTAAAATGAACACTTTATAAATTTTAAAAAGGTCACTATTGTAAATTACACAAATGTCCAACCGTTGCAATGGTGATCAACATTATCACCGATTGTCTGCAAAAAGGGCTTTCCCTAACACAGATTTCAAAATAAAATTGCATCCGGTCCCGCCCAACGGTGCTGCCGTGTGTGGTGGTGTCCGGTTGGTCATCATCAGTAGCAGCAGCAGTGCTTTCGGCGCGTGGCGTTGAACATTGTTCTCCAGTACACAACGAAAGGCTTTAATTAAAATTATCACCGATTGCCTGCGAAAAAGCGCTTTCCTTAATACAGATTTTTAAATCGAATTCCATCCATTCTCACCGAACGATAATAACCGCGTGTGGTGAACGATCATAAGGACCTTTCCCGGCCCAAAAAACCCCTGCATACAAATTTTCACGCCGATCGGTTCAGTAGTTTTCGAGTCTATAAGGTTCAGACAGACAGACAGAAATTCATTTATATATATAGACAGGGTTGCAAGTGAATTTTAATTTTAAAATTCCTGGTTTTTTCACTGTTTTCCCGGTTTAAATCTTAAACAATTCCCGGTTGTTAATATGTAACAAAAAAACAAAATTGAAAAAATTTCAAGATCACATTTAAATTTTAAAACAAAAATATCATACTTATGAGTCGTGGAGTCATAATTGTCACACTCTGAGACTTTGAAGCATTTTAAGGGTTATAACAAATTACAGAACAATATATAGAATCTAGCGGACACACCCTGTAAATTTTAGTAAAATTTAAAAGAATTCAAATTGTTGCTTTCAAACAAATATTGAGAAGGATTCCCACACAGTTTTCGAAGGAAAAGTTCTGAGCAGAATTCCAGAATTATTCTGACATGAAATCCTTAGAAATTGTTAGATGAATTAGGATGGATTTCTGTGGAGAAGAATGCAAGTTCTCAATTGAATTGTTAGGGAATTTCAGAACATTTAAAAGGAGTTGAGAAAAACAAAACTTTGATGAAAATTCTATGAGGATCGTGAGGAAAATGATAGATGAATTTTTAAGAAGAATACCAAGAGAATTAAGATCAGAATTCAACAAGAAACAGAGTTCTTAGAATGTTCTGGCAATTATTTCAACCCTAGTGCGAAGGATTTATCACAGAGTAATTAGAAATAAATTCTTCTAAATACTCCAAGGGGTTTCTAAATAAAATTTCGAAAGATTTCTGCTGTTTTGAATAGAGTTAAAAGATTTTTTTATGTTTTTCAAAGGAATAAAAGTCTCCGGATAGGCTGAAGGGAATTTTAAGAAGGGGTTGCAAGGAAATTCCAACAATAATTCAACGGTAATTATTATCCGGGGTGTTTTCTGGTTAATTTCAGAACAATTTCAATATAATTCAGAGCAGAATTCCAAGTTGATTCTGGAATTCAAGTCATGAGAATTTTGAACAACGAAAAATTAAACCCCCGGAAAAGAATAATTCAGTTTCGGTTTTTACAAATATTTGTTTCCAAAGTCCAGCATCTTCAATATTTTCTTTTAAGGACCATGCACTTTACACCTGACATTGAGACGACAAAAATCAATTTGCAATATTGCTGAGTGATTAAATTCTAAATGCAGCAAATAGAGCAAGACATTCATTTGGTAAAGGATCACTGTTTTAATGGTTTATTCTGAAATTCTGGTGTAAAAATTTGTCCCTATGGTATGGTTAATTTATTTTCCCGGTTATCTCGCCGAATTCCCGGGGTTTTCCCGGTCATGATATTCTGTTAAAATTTCAGCCTTTTTGATGAAGGTATTCTGATATATCTTGGTATTTTTTAAGATAATTAGATAATTCCCTGAACTTCGGCAGTACTTCGTTGAACTTCATCAGGACTTCCCTGAGTTCCAAGAATTGAAATAAAAGGACTTCCCTGAAGTTCAGCAGCCCCTCCCTGAGCTTCGGCAGAACTTCTCTGAACCTTGGCAAGACTTCGCTGAACTTCAGCAGGAGTTTCCTGAACTTTGACAAGACTTCCCTGAACTTCGAGAGAACCTCTCTAAATTTTCTGAACTTCGGAAGGACTTTCCTGAAGTTCGACAGGCCTTCCCTGAACTACGGCAAGACTTCCCTGGGCATTAGCAGGACTTCCCTGAACTTTGAATCTTTGAATTGAAGCCGTCATTTCAGTAGTAGAATTATTATAACTATACAATAATATTGTGTTCACGAATACGGTCAAAATTTCGATACGTCTCATTTTCCTAATTTGCAATGTTAGTTGGTATTGGTGCATTTTGAATTTGGGTTTGGTTCGAACAGGTGTGGATTCAGCATCAACGGAAAAGCATTAACTTTACCTTAATGATCTGGGTTCAGTTCTCAACATTTTACAAATTTTGTCAAATTTTACAGTGTGCTGATGAATTACCAAATGCACAGCTGCTTGAAAGTCACTACAGGATTTACCGACTTAAGAAACGATATCTTAGTGTGCTTGTCCAACTACATTTCACCACAGTGCATTGCCTTCCATTCACCGTGGTTCTCTGAACAGGCTAGTTGGCAGCGAATATGTGGGTCGCATCGCGATGACCTCTACCTGCACATAACACCGCGGTGTCGATGGTATGGCATGGACCACGTAAAGTTCAATATAAAATCACGGCTCACACCTCAATCGAGTGTTGTTGCCATCGCCCATATAGGGTGGCACTGCTTCGCTTTTCTTGCAACCTGACAGAAAAATAACCCGAAGAAAACAGCTTGGATTTAGTAAGGTGGCCTTTTTTGAAAAGTTACTTCTGCGGCAGCCAAGGCAGACGCAGAAGTTATGCGAAAGGTGACACATATTATTTATGCATGTGCATTGCACACGCTTTCACACAGGCGAGTGCCACGCGGCGCGAAAGTCGTGGGAAGACAAGTTGGTAGTTCAATTCATGAAAATGAAATATTTGTCATGTACTCACAGAATGGAAATGACGGCCATTGTTCATTGGATCGCGGTAGGCAGACGTTAGATGCATCGTAAATCAAAACGGAGAATGTAAGATTCTCTTACAGTTTTGTATAAAAGATGTACTGTACGGAATCTATAGTAAATCTCCAGATATATCCATTCTGTAGGGCACTCGTTAGGATAATTTGCAGCTAATTATATAGATTATGATGGCTAAGTTAAGAAGTAAGTTGATTCTCACCAATGCAATGGACCTAAAATGTCATCTTATGAAGGATTAATTTAACACAAATTATATTTTAGATAAAAGCTACCTACAGTCTGATGTAACACATGCATGGGAAAATTAATTTACTCGTTGGGTTTGATTAGGCCACTTTATTAAACAGACTTTCAGCCATTGGCTGGTTTGTCTCTGAATTTACTCGAGTAGATAAAAGTGTAGTGAATCTGTACGTAGGTTAGTCACTGACAACAGCAGAACTAAATTGACGAGAAACTGAGAAAATTTGAAATGGAATACTTACAAGCACCACTACGCCAGACAATTCTAAGCTAAACTGACATCCGTCAATAATTTTTCACACAGCTGAACAACTTTCCACGATCTCAAATTCTGGTAAAACTATGAATTTGCAGCAACGAATCTGAAATTTCGTGACGTTGATCATTTACTTTCACGCACATGGTAACAACCCGCCTAATTTAACTCTACCTACCGAAAATGGTACAACTTCCAAGAAACGCAGCCAACGAGCTTTTAATTATACACCCATTTCAGAGAGCCCATCATAACCAAACATCACAGTTTATTGTCAAAATTACCCATGGCTTTTACGAGGGAAAACTCGACTCGTGTGAAGCTCACGCCACACAATAGCTTTTCCCAACCGCTAGGCTAGAAGCACTCCACGGACCAAAGATGATTGTCATCATCACTTTTTTCATCTGCCGTATGTTCATCAAGCATAAATAGTCAGAGAGCATAGAGCATAGCAGATAGGTACGTGACCACAAATTTCAATCATCGTGCATCAAAGTCAGTCAGTGATTGTAACTTGTTTGCTAGTGCACAACTTTGGCGCTACGTGATGACACTTCAGCGTTGCGGTAGTTGTTGCGGTTGCCACATCCGACGACGGATGGTGATGACAATGTAAACATTGAAATGGGCGTGTTGAAGTTTGACTAGAAGTGTGCTTTGAACTGTTTCTTGTCTTCAATTAACAAAGTCAATAGATTTTCTAGTCGTGCAACAGCGAAAATGGACAGAAGGATTTCTTTGTGTGCAAACAATAATGAACGGGAAACGATCGACAAGCTGAACTGAATGTGACTTTGTCCGATTAACGGGAGTGTACTGTAGTGCAACTCCGAGGTTGGGATTTTTTTAAACCGAATGGGATTAACGGCGCAATCTTGAGATAGTGTCTTCTAATGTTCGTTTGTATGTAGGTAGCTATAGTTTATTGCGTTCGCTGCTGATGCTTTTTCGTGTCAAATGATCTATTTTCGGAACCATCTTTTCTGTCCCATCCAAATAGATCAGCGGGGCAGAGCAGTGATGTGACAAAACAACCTACCTACCTCTTATATTCGTGAGGGATGACACTCGAATCTCAACCATAAGGATAACTAATTGTCACCGAAAAAACTGAGCATCCCAAACGCTCCATTCCCCAAAGAAAAACCAGTTAAATTTGGAATATCACGATGCACGCCGGTCGGAGTCAACGACTTGGACCGGCATGTAAGTGACAGACAGACAGCCGGTCGCGGATTTGTAAGTAGGGATGCGGTTCGGCAGAGATCACTGTGCCGTTGATGAAGATGATGATGAGACTTCTTCAATCATCTCTATCCCCAGGCGCACTTATTCATGTGTGCGTATGTGTGGAACTGCGGAAGCAATAAATGAACATTTTGAGCACGTGCCCCTACTGATGCGATAATTGTAAATGATTAATTTAACTTTCACTATTAACTCTTTGATTTCTACGTCGTTACGGTAGTGCATAGTGAGGTAATCTGATACTGAACAAATCCACAGTTTTTTATTTATTGATTTAGCAAAAAATAACCTGAAGTTGATGTTGAACGGGTTTTCTAAAAACAAATTGCCACAATGATTGTGCCCAACAAAAATGTGATGCATACAGACAACGGCGTAGCCATATTTCTAAATAATCGGGGTGATTTTTATTAGGCCGAATGCCACTAGGCCAAAGAGGCCAGTAGGCCAATCTAGGGTAATTAAACCAAATTCAAATGACAAAAGTATTTTGTTCTAATTTTTAGCAGAAAACATCTCAAAATATTGCGAGAGTAGGCTTTGCGTGGGTTCGAACCTGACGTTTGTTTTTTTTCCTTGGAGTTTTTTTTTATATCTATAATCGGTTGCTGATCTGGCCATAACCAGGCCCAGGAGACAATTTCTAGTTCCTCATTCTAGGTTCCTATTATTTGCCGCTGAAAAGCTGTTCCGAAGCCAAGTAGAACCTGCACGAGGCGTCCCACCATTCGTCCTTTCATTAGTTACATCATTCGTTGAGTCGCAGCGTTGAACCTGACTATTGGCCACGAAAAGGCTTGCCAATGCACATCAAAAATCGACTACATACATCCGAACATTTGTTTATCTCAAATCGAAGGAAGACATTCCGTGCAACTACCATAAACCGGACTAGTTCATGTTGATCTTCGGCAAGCTTCGTCTACAATTTGGATACATCAACACATGTCAGGCAGCCTTCAGGTTCAATAGACTTAACTTGGTGAGTTCGTTCCATTTTGTAAATTTTTATCTTTTCAAATTAGTAACGTTGGGAGATCACCTTTTTGTGGTGCGTTAATGGTATAAGATCTACCACCGAACCCTACACAACAAAAAAATAATTTTGATATCACATCAAAGTGGATGCACTACAATCATGTCGAAAATTTCATGTAATTTTTATGACCACATAAATAAACAAATGCAGTAAAAGCAGCGTAATGTCAGTTCATGCATTGTATTAATGATAATTTTGTCCTTTTTAGCAAGTAATATTACACCATATTTTCGACATGATTGTAGTGCATCCACTTTGACGTGATATCAAAATTATTTTTTTGCTGTGTAGTCGTGACAACTTCAAACTAGGGAATCGGGATTTTCCAGTAATCAAAGGATCACATTTTAGTCCTTGTTACTTTTTATGACTTGATAATAGTGACAAGACTCGGGTAGTGACCACCGCGCCGTTCTGAATTTCTATATTGTATATTTCAAATCAAAAATATTGTTTATGTTCATAGATTTCACATAATCCTTTTCCCTTTGTCCTTCTTCTTTTCCTTTCCCTCTTCTCTTTTCAGAAAGCGAGTAATGGCGCTATAGCCATAAGCCATAAAAGGCTAGGACAGGAGTTAGTGCTCATGTCCCAACCGTCATAAGAGAATGGAGCATCACTTGACTTTTCTAGCTTTGATGCTTCCAAGTCCAACAACCAACCAATCATATAATTACCAAAATCAGAACGTACGGTACTAGATGTCCACGTTTCATTGATTTATTGGATTCTGAAGCATCGTATTTAAATCTTTGATTTAAACAGGCCCGATGTTTTCTGTATCATCTTGCCCCTTAAATGATGCACAGTAGGTCTGGCCGTTTTGACATGTGCGACGCATCTTCGATGTGAAACATATGTCAAATAGACAAGAAAAATGATGGAGGTATATCCATCATTTTCCAGGATGCTTTCAAGAACTGGCTGTGTTGGTGTTAGATTAGATTCGATTAGATTAGAGAACATCTCAAAATATTGCCCCAAGGATCTCGACTGGAAAACGCTATTTTAAATTGCTCGAATTATGTGATCTAATATTCCACGACGTTCAATCAAAATTTTCAGGCTGATTGCGACAACGCCACACCATTCAATTCGTTTCCCTATGCACACTTCTCGCATTCCATGGTAAATGACAAGAGAAAGAAAGAGCATGCAAAACATTCGGTCGCTCACGGAGAGCCAATCAACAGTCACACAGATAAATTGAATGACCTTTGGAGGGAGTAATTTGCACTTTATTTAAAACAAAAATTAATTGATCAGTAAAAAACATGAAATTACAACCAATAGGGTAAAGAACTACTTAAGCCCAATCTCCCATTTTGGGCCAATCGAGCAGAAAATCCATGATTTCGGCGTTAACAAGTCAATTATGCGTTTGGTATGATACTTTAGTTCAAAAGCTACCGAACGAAGTCAATAAGAACGCGTGATATGAATGTTTGTTATATTATTCTCAAAAACAAAAGAAGCGCTCCGACTGAATCAATTTTTATCTTCATCCGATAGGCCGAAGTAGAGATGAACTAGCCTATGGCTAAAAATCTCTTAAATAAAGATAAAAAAAAAGGTAGGCCGAAGTGAATTCAATGGCGTTTCAATGCGTTAGGCCAAGTTTTGACGTCAAGAAGTGTTAGCAGTGTTCGATTTTTAACAATATATCAACAATGTAATACTCTTTATCAAATCTAACGGTACGGCACATAAATTTAGAAGGCATCTGCAGTGAAAACATTCCAATTGGTGAAAAAAAAAATCGCTAGGAAAATAGAGGGAAGGACGGGGTGTGCTTAGTAGGCGTAAAATTAGATCCAAGTCATACCGTATTTCATATCAATTAAAACACTCAGTGATTTTCTGAAACCTTCATCGATGAGATAATAATTAAGACAGATGAGGCTGTTGATAATTTTATTTTGACGTAAAATTGCGACCGTCACTAAAAGGTGTTAGGATTTGAACGCTTATAACTTTGTCATGTATAGATGTAATTAAAATCCAAATACACCAATCGAGAGAAAATAGCTCTACAAATCTGTTGAAAGAAATTCTTTTCCAATTTTTTTTATTAAAAAAGTTTTGAAAAATGTGCAAATAACAAGTGATAATTGTTTCATGAAATCAGTGGCGTCGCGTCCACATGTGCAACCTGTGCACGACACAGGTGTAAATAATTTTAAAAAATGCGTTTAGATTTTTATATGTTATGCTCACATTATAGCTGTACTTCTTTACTCCAGACCACACGTGACCATGAATACACTATTTTATAGTGTGGTTCAATTAAATCTTCGACCTTGGTTTGCTTAAAAAAGGATTAAATTCAGCTTGGATGGTCTGCCTAATCCCTAATGCATTGATTTCTAAGCGTGAGAGTGTGAGTTTAAATTAGAAGAACATTTGTGATGTATGGGTGCCTAAAGCGTGCATTTCTCGCTGTGCACTTGGATATCTGATTGCAGCCAAAGAGAGTAATGGAGAAAGAGAGCGCAAAAGCTCGCACTCACTCTCTTGTCAGTTGTGAATCTCTATTACCGATGGTTGCGCCGGTGCGCCTGTCAAAACTTAAGAGCTTCCTCTGGTTCATTCTGATAGTGTTGTTCTGATGAATAAAGAGTTGATTAATTCAAGTTTGTTACCCAGGGGACTTCATGAATTTTCTCTAGATTTTGACACTGTTTTATATCAAAAAATGTTTTCGGAAGTGTTTGACGGATATTCTTCATTACACTTCAGACGAAAGAGTTAGCTTTGTGATAAAAACGAGAGTTAGTTGAGTTTTGCAATTCCTCTTATTTCAGTTAGTGTGAAAAGGGCCATACAAGTTTTTTTTTACACAAGATGATAGACCCTTCAAATGTTCCGTTAGGTAGTTATTAATAAAGTAATTAAGAATATGTCCTCGAATTCATGGATCATTGAAAAATAAAAATAAATAAACTAATAGGGTGGGTGAGCCAGTAGTGGAGGTACTAAGCCAATTTATTAATTAAAAAACTAATATACGAAGTACACACAATTACTATACGTCAATCTATAGCTTTCAACCTCTATTTTGTTAGAAAAATATTACATTGTAATAAAATTGCATACAATTTTAGAAAACTCTTTCTCCATCAATAGGAACACTGTTGCAGTAGTTGTGGTAGTTGCTAACTTTGGTTCCTTTAAAGGGTGATACGGTCAAAATTTGGTCAATATCAACTTGACATATTTCTTTCAATTTTGCATTTAAAAAACCTGAACACCCCTCATTTTGAAGGTGTGTGTGTGTAGAATGTTGCTCCTATTTTGATTTTGGAATTCACTCTTCAGTTGTCAAAATGCCGTCCAAGCAAGAAGAGCAGCGTATCAAAATTTTGCTCGCGCATCGCGAAAATCCGAGCTACTCGCACGCAAAGTTGGCAAAATCGCTAAAAGTTGCCAAATCAACCGTTACAAATGTAATTAAAGTGTTTGGGGAACGTTTGTCGACAGCCAGGAAGTCTGGATCGGGGGGAAATCGAAAACCGGAAGCCGCTGAGACGACAAAGAGAGTTGCCGGTAGTTTCAAGCGAAACCCTAACCTCTCTCTCCGAGATGCCGCAAATAAGCTGGGTGTATCGTCTACAACCGTGAAGAGATGAACTAGCCTCAGGCTAAAAATCTCTAAAATAAAGAAAAAAAAAAAAAAAAAGTCTACAACCGTGCATCGAGCCAAAAAACGAGCCGGACTATCGACTTACAAGAAGGTAGTGACTCCAAATCGCGATGATAAACAAAATACGACGGCCAAAGCGCGATCCCGGAGGCTGTACACGACGATGCTGACGAAGTTTGACTGCGTGGTAATGGACGACGAAACCTACGTCAAAGCCGACTACAAGCAGCTTCCGGGACAGGAGTTTTATACGGCAAAAGGAAGGGGAAAGGTAGCAGATGTTTTCAAGCACATGAAACTGTCAAAGTTCGCAAAGAAATATCTGGTTTGGCAAGCCATCTGTACCTGTGGCTTGAAAAGCAGCATTTTCATAGCTTCCGGGACTGTCAACCAAGAAATTTACGTGAAAGAGTGTTTGAATAAACGTCTGCTGCCTTTCCTGAAGAAACACGGTTGTTCCGTACTGTTTTGGCCGGATTTGGCATCTTGCCATTACGGTAAAAAGGCCATGGAGTGGTACGCCACCAACAACGTGCAGGTGGTTCACAAGGACAAGAACCCTCCCAACACGCCAGAGCTCCGCCCAATTGAGAAATACTGGGCTATTGTCAAGCGGAACCTAAAGAAGACCAAAAAAACTGCTAAGGGCGAGCAGCAGTTCAAGGCAAACTGGCTTTCTGCGGCGAAGAAGATGGACAAGGTGGCTGTACAAAATCTGATGGCAGGGGTCAAGCGTAAGGCCCGGCAATTCGGATTTGGAAAAGCGGAAGCCTAACTGAATATTTTTCCTGAATTTTACACTAATTGAACTTGAAAAAGAAATTTAATTTGATTTTTTAAATAAACGATTTCACCGATTTACACGCATTTTTCATTGACCAAATTTTGACCGTATCACCCTTTAATAGTGGAAAGCGTTGATTTCTTATTTGTTGCACTACTATAGGAACACTACCCCAACTAAAGGTGCAAAGGAGTAAAAATCTTAAGGAAAATTAATTATTTTCCATCACTTTCCGGCATATTTTATGTTTGAAATATGCAAATATGCTTTATTTTAGGAGAGCTACCGATGAAAAATAATCTTATCCGGGTCCTCCTCACTATTCCGGTACAACCTCCATACCGCAACTATAGGTACACAACTATTACTGGAACACCTACCCTATGTAGTGGTAAACTATAACGAACAAAGTTCGGTGCACTCACCTCTTCAACGAGCTGTTTTTGCATTATGCTCAATCTGCACCTACCCGATATCATCCGATCCGACTGGCGATTTTATATATATAATTTCTAATTTGTAGAGAGTCGATCGGATGATACCGAGCAGATGTGGGATGAGCTTTAAGTTAAGAACGATGTTGTGGATCATTTTCGCATCGGATAATATAGTGTACTAATACTCGGACTTGGTCAGTAGAGGGTTAAATTAAATTATGTTAAGTTCAGCTCAATCGATTCTAAATCAGGGCCTGAGTGTTATCCCAAAATTTGAGTTCATTTGGCTGCGATCTCATACTGTACTTTTTTTTTCCTTGATTTGTTTCCCGTCGATCTTGTTTTTCGTACTGAGTACCATTGCCACCGACGCCAGGAAGGCAGCTCCCACACTTGGACCCTCCCTATCAACTCATGGATCGGGGACCAACGGCTTTACTTCAAAGATTTTATGCCTCAGAAAATCCCGGCGGTGCCGACTGGGATTGAACCCAGGTCCTTTGGGGTGACATGCAATCACGCTTACCACTACACCACCGGCGCCGATATGTGAGGATCATTCGCACATAACGTATTCAGGGTGGCAAGTGAATTTTCATTTTAAAATTCCCGGTCGTTCTCTAAATATTCCCGATTTTCAATATTTAGTAGAAATAATGATTACAATATCACGTTATTTTCGAGGTAGGGGAAATGGACGTTATGTCGGCCTAAAGCCCCTAATTTGGACCCATACATAAATTCAGCAATCGACTAAATTTTCAATAGCGACCAAAAATATCCATTAGTACCGTCCCAATGACGCGTTCATCTAGATAAAATTGATAAATAGTAGATTTTTAGCGATGGGCCCAATCTTAGACCCATAGGCCAACATTAGAGCCATTTCCCCTACTTAGAATCAATTTGAATAACTTTTTTAGATTCAATTCCTCTTATGATTGTAAAGCGCCAGAATATACAACGTACCAGAGTCATGGATTTTAATAAGATCGCATAGCCGAACGCTATTGGACTGAATGGGTCATTATACCGAATTTCAGAGGGAGAGATTATATTAAGAAATTATTTTAAAAATCACGATTTTTTTAAGTATCGTGATCTGTACTAATATAAATCTTAACAACAATTATAATTTCTATGATCTAAGGCTTTTACATGTGTTTAGAGTCTTTTTTCTTTTTTTGGTTTGTTTTTTTCCGTCGATCTTGTTTTCCGTGCTGAGCACCAATGCTACCAACGTGCCAGGAAGGCAGCTCCCACACCTGGACCCTACCTATCGACCCATCAACTCATGAACCGGGGACCAACGGCTTTACTTCCCATCCGAAGGAAGGCGTGATCAGAGATGTTATGCCTCAGAACATCCCGGCGGCGCCGACTGGGATTGAACCCAGGCCTGCTGGGGTGAGAAGTAATCACGCTTACCACTACACCACCGGCGCCGTTATGTTTAGAGTCTTAAAATATGCCATTTTTTAGAGATTTGTGACTTATGAAAATCTATCCAGGATTTAGAAGAAAAAAACAGGATTTGATTTTTTTTTCCAACAATATAAAACTGAGAAAAACTAGTCAAAATGTGGGATTTTGAAAAACTTTCTAAATCCGCGATTTAGAAATATTTTCAAGATTTAAGATTTGAAAAAAATACAGGCGCCGGAAAATTGTGGAGTCTTGGAAGAATGTTCAAAGAATTTTTTTTTATAGAATTTTGAAAATTCAAAAGTCGGAGAAGAACTCGAACAAAAATTCAACAATTCAACAAGAATCCTAAATTAATTCTAGGCTTAATTCCTGACAAATTCTTTGACGAACTACTAACAAGCAAGTTGTGTGGAGAACTTCAAGGAGAATTCCTCGGTGATTCTGAAGAGAATTGTATGCGGCTTGCGAATTTATTCCTTTGAAATGAGGAAGATTCACAAGACAACTTTAAATGCTGAAAAAATTATATTAAATTCTTAAGAAAGCTTCAAGAAAATTCAACATAGAATTTAGAAGTATTCTGAGGAGAATTCCAAAGGATTTCTGAGGAGAGTTTTCCGAAATGTCAAATAATTTCAAAGGTTTAAGATAATTAAGAGCTGAATAAACCATTTTTGAGCTGAAGAAACATATGTTTGCTTGATGAAGCTGAAGCTGTTTTAATTTTTGTTGGAGTGTTTTTGCCGGATTTCCCGTCAAATTCCCGGCTTTTTCCCGGTTTTCCCTGCTCCTTTTCAAATTCCCGGCTATTTCCCGGTTTTCCCGGTTTGCTGGCCACCCTACGATGTTTTTGAATTTTGTATCGATCGTAAAGGTACAAAGCAAAGGAAAATCAAATAATCGAAATGTAGCTACCTTCTTTTATAAAGCAATGAGCCGGTTTGGTTCATGATGGAATCCTAAAGAAAATGTAAAATTTAATAATGTAGAAAATCAAGAATCTTAAAAAAAAATCAGTACAGTAATGATTCATTAATTTATTTATGAAACACCTTAATCGCTGCGTTATCTATAAACCGAACTTGAGATTAATTTAAATTTGTTTCATTTTTACTTTATCTTTTAGTGGCCATTTTTTTAAAGCCGTCTGATTCTATGAAACCTCTCGTTCACGCACAACTTCCATCAGGAAAGAAGATCAAATAGATTCGAATGCGATTTTTGTGCAAATATCCCAAAAAATTAACTGCTTTTAACGATAATAATTGTTTATAGTTCACTCTCTCTCTCTCGCTCTCCAAATATTAACCCTCCTTTCTCGCTCGAGCAGTTTCAAGTGAGCCACTGATGCTAACTGGATGCTGCGAAAGTGTTTCAAGTGCTCTCTAACTGGACGATGATAAATTAGGGGTTTTAGATTCGGAGGAATCAACGAAAGCGGCAAAATTTAGCGAAAATTTCCAGCAGCAAAGTGAAAATCTTCCATGTCCGCTATTAATCGGTGAATTATCGGTTTTCTATGGGACCTTGACGGCGGCTACCGGCAGCTGACACAGTTGTCAAAGAGCAGGATGATAGTTATGTGATTGTGAGTGGCGATGGCGGCGAAAGCGGCAAAATCGCTCTCTATAACGATAATAATTAACACCGGAGTGGCACCATTGTATCTTGGCAAAATGGAATTTTCGGATAATTGCATCGTTTTAGTTCGCAGAGCACGCTTGCCAAACCAAGCGGGATTAGAATTGCAATTTTGTTGCTCTTTTACTGCTTACGGATGCAAACTGGCGATAGACTACAAAACGGTAGACAATCGGGTTTTCCCGGCTCATTTGCACGAGTTTAGCTAATCGACCAGCGGCGGGTAGAGTTTTGATTGCAATTTTTCTTTTGTTTAATGAGATTAAGTTGAAATTAAATACAAGTGGCGACACAAGTCCAAACCGTTTAAGATTGTGATCATCCGTTTCTGAAATTTTGTGAATGTTTTATGACAGCGTTTCACAAAAAGTAGATGAAAGTTTATAATGTCCAACCCAATTGATAGAGAACATTTAAATGTTCCCGAATCATAACTTTTAACGGAATCCTTCATTATGAGATTTCGTACTGTTTAATTATGCATTTCATTTTACAGGCCTGGTAGTGAGTATGTAATATAATAGTAGTGACTTTAGTGACTAAAATAACTGAAATAGTGACCAAATAGTGACTTCAATAAAAAAGTGACATATAGTTACATTTATTTATCTAAAAAAAATGATTCCAATATTTTGTTGACTGCGACCTACTTCGAGAAGTTTTATAAACTAAGAACCCATCAACGATCCCATAAATTTGATCTCGAAAAATTATTATTTGTAAAATTATTGTTAGGTAATCAAATAATAAATTTATTAATTCAATAAGCAAGTACATTGTCCATTTCCTCACTCTGTACTCATTTTTCTGGCTCGATTTATAAAAACTAACCATTTACTAAGCTGATTTTTGGCCCTTCCTACAGCAGTATGTTGAATTCAGAATGATGACGAAATTTGATCTTGCTGTTGATTGGAACAACATGCAGGGCAAGACCCAAGCTAAGATGGTGGCTTCTTACCTACATACATACATAGATCGCGAATTTGTGATTAGAACGAAAAATTAAGGCACAGAGAAAAATGTTCAAAGTCTCGGAGTTAGACAAACTTTAGAACAATGGACATTCAAGTTCCAAAGTTTCTTTAAGCACTTAGCAGATCTGGAGCTACTCTGCCATAACAGTTTGCCATGGGTGATTGCCTTACAGGAGGTTAACAAGGTTACCAAGGAACAACTGGACCGTTCTCTTGGAGGCAAATACTCATGGATCATGCAGCGCGGCAGTAACTTCCTACACTCGGTAGCCATCGGGGTGCTACGAGAGGTTGCTTTCCACTGCATCGACGTACACTCCGACCAGCCGATCATCGCCAGTCAGCTGGAAGGCCCGTTCCGAATTGCAGTTGCCTGCGCTTACCTGCCGTGCAGTCGTTTGAACGGCCTCAGCTGCAAGGTCAGGAGTGCCATCGACAAGCTTCCGGAACCCAGAATCCTTGAAGGGGATTTAAACGGGCATCATCCCAACTGGGGATGCCCCAGATTAAGCAGTCGAGGTTCTGCGCTAGCTGACCTTGATCGTCCTTAACAACGGTGCGCCCACTTTTTGCAATGGACGCCATGCCACCGCCATCGACGTTTCTGCCGTCAGCAGAGACGTCGCTGGAAAAATGCAATGGACTACCAACCCGGACCTCTACGGGAGCGACCATTACCCTATCCAAATTCAGCTTCACGCCGCAGCCGCCCCTGAAGGTACGATAAAGCGAACTGGGAAGTGTACCGAAGAACTATTCAATCCCGTATCGAAGAACAGGATCCCTGTAATGTACCCGATTTCTCCAAGGTAATCTTAGATGCAGCTGTAGCTTCCATCCCGAAAACCGGCAGCATCCCGAGACGGAAAACCTTCCGTTGGTGGTCGGAAGATACCAAGGCGGCGGTAAAGGCCAGAAGGAAAGCTCTCCATAAGGTGAGAAGGACGAGCCCAGATGATCCAGGTAGGGATGGCTTTCTCGCGGAATATCGGGAACTTGGAGGTGCAATCAGAGTTGCGACCTATCACAATCACGCGAACCATCACCAAACAGCTGATGGTAGTAAGGCTTTGTACATTCCTATCAATGAGCTCGTCGAAGCTCACTCCATGACCATCTATCAAGTTGACGAAAGAAGTCAAAAGAAACTGGTGAATGTCGTCTTCTGTTGTGATCCATCACCGATCTGGTCATTCCCGACAATCACGACACTTATCTGTGCTCGTTTTGAAGCAGTTACTGCTTTGCTTGCTTATGTGAGTGTGTTGGTGAGTGAGCCCAACAGTTTCCGTTTCATGTTGCCTGCTTTGTTTGTAACTCACACAGTCGCGCCTGCCGAGACGAACTTGGAATGCGTAGGCATTGTTTTCATTTTCTTCTGTCGTTTCGTTTTTTTTTTCATGATCGTACTGCAGGAGTCTTCACTGTTTTTTATCATCAGCAGCGAGTGTAAAGTTTTGCTTGTGAGCAGCGACCATTACTGGTGATTGTTATTTGCCATGGCTCTAACTCTCACTGTGTGACAAAACGATCTGTCAGCGATAGTCGGTTGATGCGAAGACGAGTGTCACGTGAGTGTCATGATATTTTGCATCACTGGGCGCAATGCTGGAAAACCATTTTCAGTGCAAATCAGGGCTGCTGGGAAAGTTTTCTCGACAATTCGACGCCTCTCAATCCTCGGCAGACCTGTGGAGTTGTGTAAACTCTCTGAGCGGGAAAAGACGAGCTGCCCCGCTATAGATTCCAGTTGGAAGCAACACACTCTCTGAGTCAGTGGCCGTTGCCGACGAACTAGGAAGGTATTTCGCGGAGTTTTCTGCTATCTCCGGATACGAAGAATATTTCCGCCGCCGCAATAACGCCACGCGAGCCTCTATCAGCAATTTCCCCGTACTGGCTGATAACGACAACCTTAGGATGAATGTGAACTTTTCGTGGGAGGAGCTGAAGTACGCTCTGAGCAAGAGCAATGGCAAATCGGTGGGACCCGATGAACTCGGATACCCACTGCTAACACACCTACCGATCGAGGGCATCTTCAAACAACCATGGATCACCGAATCTTACCCAGCGGAGTGGAGGGTAAACCAGGTCATCCTGGTTCGAAATGCAGGCAAACGACCAAGGACGTGACGAAATTCATTCCCATCGCTCTCACATCCTGTATCGACAAGGTTTTTGAGCGGATGGTGAACCGGAGACTCAAATCCTTCCTGAAGACCAACAACCTGCTTGACCATTGGCAGCATCTTCTCCCTTCTTACCGCTGGGTTATATATTTAGAATACAAGTTCACAGTCCTGAGAAAATTCAAATGCTTAAGTCATTTTAGCGAGAAAAAGTGGCTGCCAAACTAGGCTAAATCTTCTACGTTATATCGCTGGACGACACCTTGACAGTAACCGATTCACCTGACTCCGAGTTGCCAGGGCAATTCTCGAATCACGTCTGTTCTACGGCATCGAAATCATCTGTCTCGCCCGCAATCTTCTAAACTCCAAATTGGCCCCCACGTACCGAGAAGCTGTCCGGATTTGATCCAATCTTCTCCCGTCCACGCCTAACGTGGCCAACTGCATCGAGAGCGGAATGTTACCCTTCGACCAACTGACCACACAGATTATCTCTAAACGGTCAGTAAGTTTCGCTGAGAACACAAATGGCTCTGACGTAGGAGTTTTCCTCCTTACAGAGGTAAAACTACTTCTTTTTATAAACTGCTAACCTAGTGTTCCCCAGCTGTACAGGGTGCGCTGGTGCACCAAACATGCATCCGAGAACACAGCTTTCGCCTGGATTCCTGTACACTGCGGTATCCGCGGGAATATAGAGGCCGATCTTGGTTGCTTTTGTTGATATTCAAGGAGCATTCGAGAATGCATCCTACAGCTCAATGCGTTCAGCTGTAGGGGGCTTGGATAACTGCATTATCGAATGGATAATTGCGATGTTCACAGATCGAGAAATTTCTGCTGATCTTGGAGGTGCGCCGGCATAGTGCCTTTCGCTTTCACCAGAAGGAAAAAAATATGTTGACACAGCCTACTTTAGATGGAGTTCGAATTCAGTTCGCAGATGAAGTTAAATACCTAGGTGTTACTTTCGATTGGAAACTGAACTGGAACTCTCATCTTGACAAGGTTATCACTAAGGCTACAAATGCGCTATGGGTCTGTAGTAAAGCTGTGGGGAAAACGTGGGGACTACGACCGAATATGGTACACTGGATACATTCGGCCATATTTCGACCAAAAATTACATATGCTTCACTGATATAGTGGCCCAAAACAAATAAAATAACCGCTCAAAAGAAGTTAAGAAAAATACAAAGACTTGCTTGTATATCAATGACAGGAGCAATGAGAAGCACATCATCAGATGCTTTGGATGCCGTTCTCAATATTTTGCCCGTACACCAATTTTTTAAACTACAGGCAGCAAAAAGTGCTTTACAGTTTAACCGTCAAAATAAACTCAGGACATCTAAAGATCCTTAAGGATTTCAAGTTAAATCCAGCTGTGAAGATTGGATGGTAACAAACACAAACTACGATGTTCCCTTCAAAGTGGTTAAACCAAGTAAAACATGGGAGTTTGGTGGGCCAAACATACGTCCAGGATCTATTGTATTTTACACCGACGGCTGGAAGATATTGGAGCTGGGGTCTTTGGCCCTGGAGTCAGTAAAATTATACCAATGGGACATAGTCCCACAGTATCATAGAATGTGCAAACATCTGCCTAACAAGAAATATAGGTTTGCCAAGATGTTTATATTCTCGGATAGCCAAGCTGCTCTTAATGCGCTTAAGGCTTTCACATGTCGATCGAAGCTAGTGTGGGAAAGTATTCTTTCCTTAAAACATTGGCCAAAAGCAACGAAGTCATATTATACTGGGTGCCCGGCCATTGTAGCATTGAAGGAAATGAAAATGCCGACAGTCTAGCAAGACGAGCTTCTGCATCGAACTTCATCGGTCCGGAACCATTTTGTGGAGTCCCTGAGTGTTTTAAACTAAAAAGTTGGGAAACGTCCATAGTAAAATCCAACTGGAACGCCACAGATGTATCCAGACAGGCGAAAAGATTTATAAGACCAAGTGCAGCAAAAGCCCGGATTTTGCTTAATCTTAGTAAAAGAGGTCTTCGGGTAATAACTGGTCTGATGACTGGTCACTGCCCTAGCAGATATCACTTATATAAAATAGGAAAAATTCCGTCTAGCAAATGTCGGTTTTGTCAATCTGAAAACGAAACTGCTGAACATATACTCTGCAGCTGTGGAGCACTGTTCAATCAAAGAATGTCAATATTTGGAAAAGGGATATTAGAACCCTTTGAAGTTTGGCAAAGCAATCCCAAAATGGTATTAGACTTTATAAGACGAGTTGTGTCTGATTGGGACAGCGTGCAATGTCTACAAATGTGTATCACACCAGAGGATACAAAATACAATACGTAAGACAAGCTCTTATTTACACCCTGGCGATCCCAGCGAAGGATTTAAAACACTGGGTTTCATAGGTGATCTGGGACTCCTGGTCGGTTGATTGGCTTCGCTCAGGGGATACTTTTATCAGAAAGATCAAGGAGGTCACACATAGGTGGGAGGACCCACGAGAACACCAAATCCAGATCGTGATGTCTCGTCTAAGAACGGGTTACACCAACATTTTCCATAACTTCTCCGGAAACGGTTCTTTCCGCAGGATCTGCGACACCTGCCATGTCCCCTACACGGTAGAGCACATCATATGCCAGTGCCCTCAATATGAGGGCCTCCTTGAATTTTATGATATACCTTCTTCTTCTTATTCTTCTTCGCATTTCAAGCTTATTGCATATCCCATATTAGCTTATTGCGTGCTCTCAACTTAGTGTTCTAAGATGCACTTCCACAGTTATTAATTGAGAGTTTTCGATGCCTGTACCATTTTTGCATTGATAAGATTGTGTGGCAAGTCCAATCATACTTCTATGCCCAGGGAAGTCGAGAAATTTTCCAACCCGAAAAATTCCTAGACCGAACCGGGAATCGAACCCACCACCTCCAGCATGGTCTTGCTTTCAAAAGAGTTGTTTATTTTGTCAAGGCAAACAACTTTGCCCACGACATCAAGTCTCCAAAACATCAGAGAAAGAAGTTAGATTGTGGCGCCATCTTTGCGGAAGAGTTTTGAACTATTTGTTTATGTCAATAGATGGTCCTTATTATGATGATAAACTTTACCCAAGACACAAAGTCGCGGAAATCCTTCGTTTCAGAGTTATTAATTTTGCTCCGCTAGATTGCATTTCTGGCCCAGTGTGCAGTGGTTTTACGAAACTTTAGAGCCCACCCAAGCAAGCCGAATGATTGCCATTTTGTAAAATTAGCCGTATATCAGCAATATATTGCAAGCGAACTTGTCGGTTCAGTCAGTCAGAATCATTCGTTGCTAGACCGTCTAGCAGTATAGTTCGTTCGTGCGTTCGCTTAAGCTATCGAGTTATTTTTCTAGTCCGTTTCATCGCTACGTTCGCGTCGTGGAAGTGCCGTCATCGACAGGCACATTGGCAAGTCTTTTTGCACAGCGGTGACCAGCTGAAGAACAGCAAAGTGGAGTTTTACACCCACGATTTGCCTTCGATGAAACCATTGAAGGTTGCTTTACGAGGACTGCCGTAAAAGATGAACTGGTGAGGCACGGATTAAAACCAGAGGAAGTCCACCCAATGAATCGACGGCCTATGCCCAATACCAACTATCGTGACCAACTGTTTCTGGTCCACTTCATGAAGGGCTCCACCACCCTTGCTGCGCTGAAGAGCAACATACGTGACCTGTTTCAGGTCATTATCGACTGGGAATTCTACAAACCGTAACACCGTGATGTGCCCCAATGCACAAGCTGCCTCTCCTTCGGCCATGGCACGAAAAACTGTCATAGAAACCACGCTGCGACAAGTGTGCTATGGCCCACTCGACAGCGACCTGTGTTCAAGCTGCTGACACCGAGCCAAAGTGCGGCGGTACTCACCGTGCCACTACTCGGGACTGCCCCAAGCGAACGGAATTCATCAACATCAGGAAGAAGGTGGCTACTAGCAACCTGCCAGGTTGTCATCGAAACCAACGCACACCACCAGCCATCACGGATGAACAATACCCGGCAATCCAGCCTCGTCGCCTGGTGCCAAATCTCCTACCGCTACCCATCAACAACCAACGAACCGCTCCCTCAGCTCAGCATGGCCTCACTGCCACAGCGGCCCTGCCAGATCATGTTTCTGCCTCGGAGCCTGGACTATCGTATGCCCGTGTTGCCTCAAGCGATTCAGTTGACGAATCTCCTCTCACATCGGAAGAACTAGTAACGCTGGTTGCAGAGGTGATCGTCATCCTGCAAACCTGCAAGACTCGATCTGAACAACTTCATGCTGCCTTTTCACTCGTCACCAAGTATGGACCGTGAAGCTATAATAATTGCAAATTGGAACGCTTGCTCGCTGACGAACAAGCATAGAGAGCTATTCGATTTCCTCAACACCAAGGAGGTCGACATTGCTATTATTACCGAGACGCACTTGAAGCCCGAACTGAACGTATTCCTTCCCGGCTTCCGGCTCGTCAGACTTGACCGTATCTGCTCCAGGGGTGGGGGAGTGGCCATCGCTACAAAACAAAACATCAGTTGCCGGCTACTGCCAAGCTTCCAGCTGAAAACAATCGAAGCCATCGGAGTGGAGGTGAGCACATCACTTGGCCCAATCACCATCAGTGGCCCTCCAGAAAGACATGATCAAACTCACCCGGAGGAGCGAAAACTTCATCATCGCTGGTGACCTAAACGCAAAACACCAAGCTTGGGGCAACGGTCGGAGCAATTGAAACGGCACCATCCTGAATGAAGACCTGCAAGAAGGCCACTATACCATCTTGGCCCCGGACACTCCCACCCGGTTGAGTCGGTCTGGGGTTCATGCGATCATCGACATCTTCGTAAGCAACATGGGACACAACATCTCGCAACCTGTGGCATTCCAGGAGCTGAGCTCGGACCACTACCCGGTGGTGACCAAAGTAGGCTTCTCGGCTAATAGATTTCCAGCATCCCGGCGAAACTACCATCGTGTTGAATGGAATCGGTTCCAGCACTGTGTCGACACCGCCCTCGACTACGCAGTAAATCCGGACGCCCCCCAGGCGTTGACCGATGCCTGCTTTCCTTGGAGGAGGTGCCAGTATCCAGATAGGTGAGCAATACTCTGAGCCTTGATAATCCCACTAAAAACTTTATCAGACTCCGTAACACCATGCACCAACGTACTGGACTGCCTGCAACCGTCTAACAAAAATAATCCAACCAGGATGATGGACCTCAGAAATGAGGACTTTAGTAGCAAAATGAGCCCTCTCCCAGATTGTGCAAATCCCTTCTGGATGCTAACCAAAATCCTTAAAAATAAGCCAAGACCCATTCCCCCACTTGTGCCGTTGAATCAACCCAATGATTCAGTTGCTCATCTGATAACCCCTGAAGAGAAGGCTGATTTTTTTTTCTTTTTCTTTATTTTAGAGATTTTTAGCCTGAGGCTAGTTCATCTCTTAGAGAAGGCTGATGCTATAGGTCTACATTTCGTCAGCTCGCATAATCTCGGACTGAACATGCCTAGTCCATACGATACTGCAGTTGCGGTAAATGCAACCAACCTCCATCGAATTCCTAACAACTTTCCTGTGGAATCTGTGATTACGGCTGACGAACTGTTCGCTTATACCAAATCATCTAAAAATATGAAGGCCCCAGGTTTTGACCAAATCCTGAATCTGGAACTCAAACACCTGATCAGTGCCTAGGACTTGGCTACTTCCCCTCGTGCTCGAAGTCAGCTAAAGTCATTCCCATTCTGAAACCTGGGAAAGTTACCGATCCAAGTTGTTCGAAAGAGCAGTCTACCGTCGACTCTTGGCATCTGCCGAGGAAAACAACATATTGCTCGAGGAGCAGTTTGGCTTCCGTAAAGGTCGCTCGACTGCTCACTCGAGTAACAAACATTCTCAGACGGAACAAGTCTGTATCTAAAACATCTGCCATGCCATTGTTGGACGTTGAAAAAGCGTTTGACAATGTTTGGCATGATGGCCTGGTCTACAATTTGCAGCAATACGGTCTTCCAATCTTCCTAGTGTAGATAATTAAAAATTACCTCACGGACAGGACATTCAGAGTCTCTCTCAATGGCATCACATCGGATGCTTTCCACATCGATGCGGGTGCCCCATCTTGTTCAACCTATTCACCTCCGATATGCCGGCTCTCCCTGATGGTGGATCGTTGTCACTGTTCGCAGATGACACATCCATCATCTTTACGGGTAGGGCCATCGGAGCTCTGAACACCAGACTTCAGAGAGGCCTACATGTCCTGTCAGAATAATTCAACAGCTGGAAGATCCGTATCAACGCGGCAAAGACCCAGGTCATCATCTTTCCTCATTCCAAGCTTGTTCCGTCTGAGAATAAAAATATCAACTTAAACGGCACAATGGAGGAATGGTCAAAAGAGGTAGTATACCTCGGTCTTACACTCGACAGCAAGCTGCTTTTCAGGGAACACATTGACAACACAAAAACCAAATGTAACATCCTGATGAGAGCCTTATATCCAGTCATCAACAGGCGATCCACTCTGTCCCTGAAAAACAAGCTTGCTGTCCATAATCAAATAATCCTTCCTGTAATAGAATAAGGGGTGCCAATCTGGGAGAGTAGCGCAAATTTCCATCACCTCAAATTACAAAGGATCCAAAACAAGTTTTTGAGAATGATCCTCAACAGTCCTCCACGAATGAGGAACTCTGAGATCTATGCCTGGCTGGTCTTCAGACGCTGGAGTTACGGAGAACAGCTACCATCCAAAGATTCAGAGATTGCTGTAGGCAATCGAATTAGCTGATCATTAAGAATCTGGCACGTTAGGTTAAGCTTTAGATTAACTAGATAGCTTATCAAATTTTTAAATTCAATCAAAGAACACCCCCAAGGGGTATTCTGCAAACTAGTCGAAAACGCAAATATTAAATTAGATCAGCAAATGAAACAAAGATGAAGAGCCAGGTAGGCTAATCAATTAAATTGTAAATCAATGTACTATCATAATCATCAGAAATAAACATAATTGTACTACTACTACCAGGTTCAGTCAGACTTCAATATCCAGAAAATTAAAAAATATGCAATACTTTGCAAAATCTGCTTTTCATTGTGAAGCAAAGTGACTCATCAAGATCCAAAGATTGCAACATTGTTGCAGGCCCTCACCTCACTAATTGATAGTGAGTAGCTGGATCAGCTAGGTAGCATAGTTCAAAAAGCGCTCGTCAATGCATTAGGCAAAAGCAATTAAGAAGCTCATAACTGCCATAACTTGACGATTTCCGAGACAACCACCACCGGAAGGCTTGAAGAGCGGATGCAGGGCAGGCACCACACTAAAATCAAGTAAGCAAAACCCAACCCAAGCTCACAAGAGGCCCTTTCCTCACATCCGAATTGCTCTCCCGGCAGCGCGGTGTAGTTGAACCAATTACAGCCCCGGCCGGGATCGTAAATAGGTTAACCTTATCCGAATTCCTCCCCGATGGTGGCAATGCAGAAAGCACTTTCCACACGAAAAAGGAACGTGAGCATAACAGCGGAGATAGCCACTTCTATATTATGTGCAGTGCATGTACACACGGCTAGGAGTACAAGAGAAGCAGCAAAAAGCGCTAGTGCCGTTATAGTTCGTCTTGGAAGAATTGTACATTTTATTCGCTCTCCAAAGCTGACGCTAATCCAAAGCACGACGGATTCGAGTTAGTTGTGCCACAATTGATAAACCAATTAAATGGGTGATATGAAAGGTTTTACTTTTTTTGTGAAGAAAAACAATTGGAATGATGCAGATGGTGAAGCTTAATTGTGTTGCTACAATTTCTGAATGCCATTTTAACGAACCAGTCGGATAACTGAGCAAAGATGATAAATTCAAAATTACGTTATCAATTATTTTGACAGCTGAGGGTAATAACAATAGCGAAAGCCCTGCACTGAGTGAATTGTTTAGGATATAATAATTAAAAAATGAATTAAAAGAATTGACCTTCTACTGCAAAAGGTTAATTCATTCAAACGAACCTTATTCAAATTCCAAAACACTATCATTTGCGATCGCACATTGTGTGCTTCTCTTCTTCCATCCAAACGAGAGAGAAAAAAATTAAAAGTGACTTACGACGATGACCTGTAAAAGTAGAAACAGTAACGGAGAGCAGAGGAGAACGAAGAAAAACGTTTAATTTCATTAATTAATTTAGATAAAAACCTCGCCCAGGCATAAAACTAGCACTGTGCGGCTTTTGCTTTCCGCTCACCCTGATAGTGTAAAGACTCTCGCTTTTCCATTCACATGAAAATTCCAGTCATCCACAGACTAATCCGCCGGGAAAAAAGTGTGTGAACTTTGTATACTCAACGAAAGCCGATGGAAATAAACAAAAGAGCAACAACTCGACGAAAAAAAAAAGTGGAACAGTGTAATATAATTCGATACGCCACTATCATTCATCTGGCTTCGGTCATCATTGAGGTGCACCGGACGAACTGTTCGGTGGATGCAGTTTGTTGTTCACTGCACTCACACGGCAACGAGACTTTGTTCTATCCAACATTCCTCAATATCATTCAAAGTAGAGTGAAATTGTGTGCATGAAAATTTGGAATTTGTGTTAAATTAAATGTGCAGCTGTACAACTCGAACGAAAAACAACAGAAACAATTATGCAAACTGAAAAAATACATGAGCACCATTTTTTCAACGAATACAAGTACATCGGTATCGCAAAGCACTGCACACTAAAGTGTGCGAAAAAAAAACAAGTTCTTTCCGTATTGGACGCCCCCACACCCCAACCCTCTTATGAAGCAATGCTTTTGCATATCCAATTTTATACTCACTCACTACTCACTCTCACCTCCTAACTTGTTCGTCAACATTTTCGGCGACGATGTGTAATCACACCCCGAACAGTGATGTAGGTTTCATTGATTTTGGAAAATCTTATTTCCATATACTACCTACTACTTTATTATAAGGCAACTTTTATTGCAAGCTGTTGAATGTCTCGATCTAGAATTAAGTTTGACATATTATAACATAGATTAATTGATTGTATCAATAGTTTATACACGCTACAATATTAATAAGAGTTGTATGGTGGAAACTGAATTTCCATTTTGAAAATTGTTTCCTTTTTCCTGGAATGTTTAATCGATTTTTTTTTTATTTATAAATCATAAATTTAGTTACAAAAGTCTTTGAAAATGCTATTCGACATTAGGAACACTGTTTCAGTACTTATGGTAGCTGCGAGCTTTGACTCCCTCCTAAAATAGTGGAACGCAATGGTTTCTAAAGGATTCCACTATAGAGATTAGTGACGTTTAACGCACGCACATGGATCGCCATGTAAAGTTGTTTATTATTTTCCTCTGACTAACCTAACTATATAAATGTATGAAATTAGATCTGATTTAGGCTAATGTCAAGCTTCAAATATGTTAATCTACTTTATTTTAGGAGCGTTATACCTATGAAATAGCTATTTAGGCAACAAGATGCAAAAAGAAGATTGTTTCAGCACGAGTCGTAGTTTAGTAGAAAGTACAACGAGCGCTGAAATAGATAATTGACCACTTTGTCAAGCAGTTTTGACTTGACTTTCTACCAGCGATTTCACATAGCTGGACCAACTAATTTCTATTTTTTTATTGAACGCACAAATTTTGGCTGCTTTTCTCGAGGTTCTAGAAGAAAAAATCTCAAAATAATGTTTTATTTCAAAGCTCGAGTGGTAGTAAATGTCATTTTAACTGCTCGAATGAAGTGATTAATTACGACGAGTGCTGAAAAAATCGAATTTTGTAATGAGTTGCATGCAGCATTTTTTGCACTCAAAAGAGTAGCCAAAAGTAGCACTTTACCGCACCGAGTGCCTCGTTGGATAAACTATGACTCGTGCTGAAAACAAATTCATGTTGCAACTTATTACATAAATAGCTGGGAATCTCAGAAATACCTTACGAAATCATGAAGAATACAGAAAATGTTAATGGTCGATGCTGGATCTTACTAAAGGGGAGCTGGGATAGGAAAATACTTAGAAAAATCTTGCGTAATAAGTACATAGTCCCTTAATGCCAAAATCGGTTTGTTTTAATTCTAGCTTAGAGTCACATAGCGATTGAACTATTTCAAGTGCTAACAAATTAATGACAGACAATTTCAGATTTCCATGCGCCGTTTTTACACGCGCATGTCTATAACTGGACTAATCAGGCTCATAACAGCTAAAAAACTACATTTCGAAATTATGAAACTATGAGTTACCATTATCAGTGCTGTTACAAATCATTTCTTCTACACTCATCTTAGCTGAAAATGAAGACAACCTTAACAGGAAAACCAACTACCTACATGAATTTGAATTTTGACATAAACACATAGACCTGTGCACGGGTGAACTTTAGCTCATCTACTGAAAAAAAATTGACACAACAGCGGGGCCCTGTTTACTAAAAATAAACACATGAATAATGCTCGCGTAACATTTGAAAAGGGCCTATCAACTTTTGTAAATAATTTGCTAGGTCCTTTTCACGAGAACCGAAGTACGCCCACGCAAACCAAGAGCACTATCGGGAAGGGGAGAATTCCCTCTCCTCGATGGTTTTGTTAGTTTGCGTGAGCGTATTCGGTTCGCGCGAAAAAGGCTTAACAAGTTTTGTGTACATAAGTTGATAGACCCGTTTCAAATGTTACGTGAGTATTATTCATGTGTTCATTTTTAGTAAACAGGGCCCCGCTGTTGTGTCACTTTTTGTCGAGTGAGTGAACTCAAATCCATCCGTGCACTCGTCTATTCTCTTGATCAAGGCAACCTCTGAGTATCGAAGACAACATTTTATTTTTGTTCATTCGTAGCTAGAAGTTCATTATCGATTGTCAATATCAATATTCATCTTCATCTTGATGGGATGATTTTGAGGATCAAAAGCAAAATGATTATTTTCATATTACAAAAATACAACGCTGTTAGTTATAGTCATATGGTAGGAAAACGAAAAATTTAAAAAAAAAACTAAATTAGTTATTATTTGGATAGCGTGATATCAAATTTGGTAATCTGAAAGTTTTGAAATCTGTTGGTTGATATCAAAATTCAAAATCAAAAAAGTTATCAATAAGTTTTCATTTATTCAAAATAAAAACAAACCTATATTTCAATCAGTTCTATTGATATCTATCTTATATCGATTAGTAAATTAAATTCGCAGGTAGATTAACATTAATAAATGTTGTAAAATATAGCTGTACAAATCATATTTAAAGCTGAACATTGCATTAGGTCCTAAGTAACATTGACAGATTCTCTTCGTCAACTTTCTCTTTGTATCTCCACGGCCATGAAAAAGACATTCCCAGGTATTTTCAGCACACAGATCTGTAAAAGAAGATTTTATCTAGCATCTAATACGACAAACACAACAAGAAACGGTTTTGGGCTCAAGTTATTAACGAAAGAGAATGTCGACGAAAAGAATCGATCAATGTTACTTAGGACCTAATGCAATGTTCAGCTTGAATTGTCTTTGTGATGTTCATAAAAAATAGCATGCTGATAAGAAATAAAAATGAAGATTTCAGTGATAAACGTGGATGCTCTTTTCAAAAAAAATCAAATTTTGTTTTAAATTATATTTTTTAGAAATATCAAAATAATATCAAAATATGAATTCAACTGAAATTAAAAAATAGTATATCAAAATATGTTAGAAATATGATTTCAACAACATAATTTGATATCATTTTGATATTATTTTGATATCCGACTTTGCTAGGGGAATTCAACTACACTGGGTTGAAGCGCTGCTCATTGCGTGTGATGGTAAATGATAAAAGAGACACTGATTATTGTAATAATTTGTATATGTAAGATGCATGTAGAGGAGGTAAAGTTTGTGACACATAAAATCTGTCAATTTCGCTTTCAGAGGATCACAATTGTCCTTTGCTTGCTGTCTACTTTGTACATACAATTTTCAAACTGCCGTACTATAACGGATCTATCAACTCTATAATTTAATCTCCACATCTATCGTATAAAATCTCCACTTTAAGTCTGATATTTTACGTTAAGCATCTCCAACTCTGTATATCGTAGTCAACATTTTCTGGTTTTTATTGATTCTTCTAGGAACTCCCTGACGGCTCCTTCCATAAATCCATTTTAAATTTATTTGAATTCACTTTAGAATTTCCATGCAATTAACCTCATAAATTTCTGCCTAGAATAATCTTGGACTTCTTCCCTGCACCCTGCATTCAATTGGAAATTCAATTCGTATTCTCCTTAGAATTCCCATAGTATTCCTCAGAATTCTCAAAACAAAAATCCGTCACAGAATAACTTTGAAACTCTTCTCAGAATTTCTGAATTCCAGAAATTCCATTCCATTGGAATTCTCGGAATTTACTTCGAACTCATTAGAATTCTCTTGGAATTTCAGAATTAATTTTGAATTTAGGGGGTAAGAAGGAAAGGGGTGTAAGTGTCTTTGATCGATTCTCTTCATCGACTTTCTCGATCGTTAATAATTCAGTTGCAAACACATTCCTTGATTCGTGTGCCATTCTGAATGCTAGATGAGAACCTCCTTTATCAAACTATGTGGCAGAAATAGCGCAAAATCTGTTTATAAAGCTGTGACTATCAAAAGAGAAAGTCGATGAAGAGAATAGATCAAAGTAACTTACACCCCTTTCCTTCTAACCCACTCAATTCTTATTAGAATTGAACCTACACTCGAAATAATCTACACGTTGAAACTACTTGAAAAATCACGTAAGCTCTTAATTTTTCCTCTCCTCTCAGTTTTACGTGACTCCCGTAGAATGTATGCGATGTCCCTTAAATTTCACACGGAGTTCCTTTTTAACACACTTACATAATCAATGAAATGTACGTTATTTTCCCATAACACTGAGTCTATGTGCGTTTCACGTAAAGCTTATGTGATTTCCACATCTAAAAAAGAGGGGAAAGTACACTCAGAGCGCTGCAAATCATGGCGGGATTATAATGTGCTTTTGTTTGGTATTCGGTAGTGGCAAGATGTAAGCATAACATGATGAATTATTTTATTCTCTTTAACAAAAATAAACTATCTGTTTCATAGTGCTCAACAGAATGATGTCAAGCTGTCCATCAGTTTTTTCCTCTAAGGAAAAAAGTATCTTGGCCCATCTCCATGATCGTCCAAATTGTTTGTGCTGTGAATGTCAGTGACCAAATCACGTAACTTCTATGTGATAATACAGTGACGGATAAGCTTCATGAAATGAGTGCCCCTACATGAAAATCACGTTGCTCTTATGTGAAAAGTACGATGGAAAAAATCTACGTATGTTTTCACGTAGCATTTACGTGAAAATTATTCTGAGTGTAGAATCCTCATAGAATTCTTGTCAGAACTCTCGTTGAATGCACTCTCAATTATATTGGAATTATTTCCAAAAATGTTTCGGAGCTGAATTTTGCGTCTCTAATAATTTAAACAATAATCAAAAGCGACGCTCGTGTGTGTTAAGCCAAGTTTAACTATACATTTAGGTAATTTAAGCCAGGCCATTTAAACGGAGATGAAGAAATCGGTCCTCAGAGCACTTAATTTTACATGAGACTTTCTTAGTCTGTACTTTGGTATTCTCCTCCGATACATCTTGGTGTCATCTCTAGAATCCTTTAAAATTCTCTTAAAATTTACTTTGGATTTTTGAAGTTCTTAATCATCCTTGAAAAACTTTTGAAAATCTATCACAGACAAATACCTTTGGAAAATATTCAAGGTTTACAATTTATTTTCTTTCAAATTTTAATCGAAATAGAAGGTATTTCCTAATAGTTTTCCTGGTGTTCTAAAGTTTTGCGGTTCACTGGTCACCCTGGTTAAAATTTTATTTTATTTTCAACAGACATGTATATTTTGTTAAAACTACTGTAGACTGTCTCAGTGCCAAGTACTCAATTTAAACATTTTGTTTTTTTTTTTATTATAGTCAGTTTAACGCTCTTGGGTCATTCGTGACTTGTCCGGGGGTGAGATTTGAACTCGTGACTTGGGCGTGAGAGGTATGGATGCTCATGGAAAATCATTTACATTCATTTGCTTCTAACTTATTTTCATCAACAGAATTCCGTAAAATAGTGTTTGAAGCTGTTGTAGGCTTTGATATTAGCTACATCTTTTGTAAACAACTCAAATCTGTATCCCTTATGCATGATGAATCAGAGATCAATTGTTTTTCAGTGAATGTAAATTGCATTCACTGAAAAACAATAACATGTTCTGCCATCTCTATTGCATCATGCATAAGAGATTCAGATTTGAGTTTATTGAGTTGTAGGTAATATCAAAAGCTACAAAAGCTTCATACATCATTTAACGGTATTCTGTTGATGAAAAAAGTTAGAGGCAAACGAATGTCCTAAATGAATGCACGAAATGAATGTAAATGATTTTCCATCCCTGGCTACCAGCCCTGGGGTTATGGTAACAGTTTCTGCGATCATTATGCAACGGGTTTTGTAGAGCAGCCAAAAATTTGAAGTTTCGCATTAAATCACTAAGCTGCTTACCTTAAAAAATTAACAAGAACAAAAAAGATGAATTTTGAAACAGGTCGTTCCGCTGTTTTCTTTATTTAGTTTAGCAATTTGTAATGCTTGTTAAATGAAAGAAATATACACATTTTTATGAAATTTCAGTATTTAAACCAAAAAAAATTATTTATTATAAGTACACTGGAGTCGCTTTTTACGCGGGTGATACGTCCCGCGTAAAAAAAAACCGCGTAAAAAAAACCGCGTAAATTCCGGAATCAGCGTAAAAAAAAACCGCGTAAATTCCGAAATCCGCGTAAAAAAAACCGCGTAAAAAAAGACCGTGTAAGAAAAAACCGCGTAAAAAGCGATATACCGCGTCAATGGATCATATCATTCGAGCAGTTTAAAATGACGTTTCCTACCACTCGAACTTTAACGTGGAACAATATTTTGATATTTTTTCTTCTACAACCTCGAGAAAATAGGGTCTTATTTGTGATATGCTTGAAAAATCTGGAATTTATTGTTTCATTTCCGTAAATTCGTTGATAGAAGGTCGACTCAAAACTACTCGACAATATGGTTAATTCTGAAATCCGCGTAAAAAAAAACCAAAATCCGCGTAAAAAAAACCGCGTAAATTCCGGAATCCGCGTAAAAAAACCGCGTAAATTCCGAAATCCGCGTAAAAAAAAACCGTGTAAAAAAAAAACCGCGTAAAAAGCGACTCCAGTGTATACAGTTTGATAAATTTTGGACCAAATCAGATAATGGGATTGTAAAAAAAGTTAAAAAACGTGATGCCAACAAAATTTACCAACATCTGTATGAACCGTAGAAATTTGTTTGAGCCTAACTGAACGCCATTTTCCTAAGAAAAAAGACGTAGTTTACGTTAAAAAAATAACTGACAATCACAAGGCACTGCAGACTTCAAAAAAGCGATTGAAACCCAAATTTAGTTTATGCACAAGTTGGATAAAATTGTAGACCGTATCAACTGGCAGCACTGCCCTTTTTCGATTCATGCTCGACCACACACACAGAACGCAGTCTATGTTCCTTTCTCTTTTTCATGCGATGAGTCCACTCTCTCCTCACCCCACACAAAAATGTCCCTTTTTTGCGTATTTCGCACAAAGAACGAATTCCAGGGAACAAACTGCTTCCACACGATAACGTTCATCTTACAAAACAAGATTGTATACATACCGTATCTAGAGCATATATTCGCCTGTGCCACGAAGCCAACTGTTCGTAATTGTATCCGTTTTGTGCTGAAGAAAACTCAAATCAACCTTCCAGAAGGCTAAAATTCCACTAAAACTGACATCAGGAAGTTCTATCACTACACTTGAAATACATACCACGACACAAAAGTGCACTTTTTTATACCGTCTCGATCTTCTTCAAATTTTTCCACACAGCTTCCAGCAGAAAAATTTGCAACTTTCTGTCACTTCCGTTCGTTCGCCTCTGCTACTGTCACAATCACAATCACAATCCAGAAAATCCAAATTCAAAACATCTAACGCGTCGCGGTTTTCCCGTGCCACGACGGATGCCAACAGAACTTCGACCGGATTCCGTCCAAGGATTCTGTTTTCTGCTCAGAAATTTTGCTCAAACTGCAATTTTCGACCAACGAATAACGAAGAAACCGTGCCAACTACTAATAATAATCAGCGGTACTTCCTTCGCCCAGAGCAACATCACTACATTTGAAACGGACCGACGAACGGGAGCATACTTTTTTATGATGATGAAACGTGAAAAACGCAATCCCGCACACACAAACGAGACAGCAGATGACAGTAGTTTGGTTTTCGAGCTAGCTCCTTCTCTTTCATTCTCGCGGTTTGTTGAGCATGCCATGCTAGTGCATAGCAGAGTTTCTGAATGTGTTGGTAATATTGATGTTGTGCTTTCGACAACCTACAAAAAGCATATACCGGTATAAATTTTAAGCATAAGTTTGACACATCGGACATCGCATGCATAAAATACAGTTGAACGTCGATTATCAGCAGTATACCAGTGCCAGTTTGTAAATCAGTAAAAAATTTTTTCCTATATCAGAAGGCTAACGAACTTCGTCCAAATTGTTTATAATTGAACCGCCTTGCCTACATAATTTTAGCTGTAATTTAGAACCAAAGTTTATGTTTTTGGGAGAAGTGCAAATAGAACTTCGCTTTATTGATATTCATAGTTCTACTGTATAGATCAGTGCACGGTCCCTAACCTCACTTTTTGCTCCCTATCATTTTGCTTCTGAGTAAAAAAGATAGCAACGAATGGGAGCCAAAACAAACCACCCAAAACTGTCAAAACTTACGGGTGAGAGAAGAGTGCGGCAAATCTTCGTGAACTGATCAATACTGCTGGATTGCCCAGTGAGTGTTCGAACCCATGCTTGGAGCTCGTTCCGACCCGTTAGACCAGTTCGATAGGGTTGGATACGAGGTTGGTTGTATGCAGTTTTAAAACGACGGATAAAATAGGCACGGAACACTTGATATCTGGAATGGACTTTTCAGAAATTTTGGAAATCAATAACGTCCATAGAAGAATCCTAGTATTTATGTTATATTTAATTTAAAGATTTCCTGAATGTTTTAGGATTTTATCGGAAAAAGCATGAATTCGATACACACTCAACTCTCTCTTATAGTACGTGCAGACTACAGAGTTATAACATGTTATAGCGCTATCTTGATGGTGGTTTCTGTGTAGCAATTATTTGACAACCGTTATAACATGTTATAGCTGCTCAGTCTGGCCAGCGTTTTATGCCTTGTTCAGACTGGAGAGTTATAACATGTTATAACGGTTGTCAAATAATTGCAGCACAGAAACCACCATCAAGATAGCGCTATAACATGTTATAACTCTGTAGTCTGAACGTACTATTACTCAATATTCAAGGAACCATCGAGTTACAGAGCATCACAGGAAAAAAATCACTATGATTTTGAAATGAATTTGGAAATAATATTTAAGATGATACTCTAAATGCCCAAGCACAATGACAGCGGAATGGCAGCGGAAAAGCCCGATCAGAGTAAGCTTACTTGTCGGATTGAAAACCAGTTAGAAGCGGTTAGGCGTCTTGATGTCATGTGTGACAACTGTCAAACTTTCCGTTGCGCACACTTTCAAACGCACATTGCGTTTGGGCCTTAAGGAAACCTTAAGGCCGGCACACAATGGATAAGTTGTCTGGTTTTTTGACAGTTAGCCCATGCATTATCTGTCAAAAAATCCGAAAATTTATGCACAGAAAAACAAAACTACCCACCGCTTGGGTTTTTTAAACTCAAATTTGAGTTATTTGACCTCTGCCCGTTTCATTTCCTCTCGCTATTGTTGTCAAAAATAGAACGAAAGATTCGACTCAACCGTCTAGTTCCGTACGAGAAGCCAAAATTGAGTAATATGCGATATACCCAAATTTGAGTTGATTGAACTTAATTTTGGGTAGAAAAAATTGAAAATAACTTAGCGATGGGTAATTTTTTTTGCCGTGCTTAAATGCAAACTACTTTGAGCCGGTTTACCCAAATTTGGCTTATCGTACGGAACATGGGAGATGAGTGAAAAGAACTTAATTTTGGGTTGTTTTGAATTTCTGTGTGCATTGTGCAGGCTGGCGCACACTTTGAAGTTTCACAGCGTGAAACTTCAAAAGCACAAATGTCAGCTCCCTCAAAACATACGAATATGAAATTGCTACTCCTTGGTTGTAGCACTACAAGAAACAGAGAGTTGCAATTTCATTATTGTATGTTTTGTTGGAGCTGATGAGCTTTTGAAGTTTCACGCTAAGGCTTCCTCAACGTTTTATTCAAGCATGAATTCAGTGGAATTTGTTTTTAGATTTTTCGACTAAAACATTCATTTATGATTTTAGGGAGATAGCATTGCTTGCAAAATTGGAGAGACTTTGAATTTCATTGAGCAAGAGAAAATATCAAGGTACAGAATATCGAGAGTTAAGTATAAAAGCAAAAATATCCCTCACCTATGATCAGAAAACTATACATGTATGTTAAAACAACTTGAAAATATTTGAGTAGGTTTATGTTTGGCTTTTATATTTTTTTATTTTCTTTAAACCCATACCTTCCCATGGTTGCGTAGGTGATACGAATTTTCGGTTCATCATACGATTTTCAATCCAGCTTTAAATAGGGTACTACTTCGTATTTGTGGTATTGATGTCTCCAGCACAGTGGAGTTGGTTTCCTGCTTAGCGTTCAGGCTCACGCCTTTTAATGAGAAGATAATCAATGCTAGATGCACGGGTTCGAGACTTTACCATAATGCAATGCTACGCGCCAACCGCTGCTGCTGAGGTACGGGACAAGGAAAATTCCTACACATGAAATGGGGACGACCCCGGTGGAGTGGCTAGCATCCATACCTCTCACACCAAAGTCACGAGTTCAAATCTGATCCCTGGGCAAGCTACGAATGATTCAAGAGTATGCAAGTGACTATACAAAAAAGTGTCATTATTAGGATTTACACAGGGGACTTCAATGCGAAGACCGAACCGAACCCGAAAACACGGACTATGACCAACCGGTGGAAAATAACGATTTTAAATTGGCTCACTACTTGACTAGCCTATTGGTCCCAAGCAAATCGATTAACGTACCCCATTATAGTTGTAGTACTACACTATGTTTGTTTTGATTCGCTATGAAAGTTTGACAGATAAAATCAGGGTTTCGTGAATTTTCCTATGTTTCGAGGGGTGCACTTTTTGGCTCAGCTCTGGTACTATCTTCGGTCCTAAGCTAATCGATGCACCCCTCGAAACATGGGAAAATCCACGAACCCCTCATTTTATCTGTTAAACTTTCATAGAGAATCAAAACAAACATAGTGTAGTACTAGAATTCCGACTAGAATGGGATACGTTAATCGTTTGCTTGGGACCAATATGCTAGTCAAGTAGTGAGCCAATTTCAAATCGATAGTTTCGTATTGATTGTTGACTATAGTGCAGGAACACAAAAGTAGGTAAAGCGGGTCAAAGCAGTTTTCATGTACTTGTGTGCAATTCGTATGGAATGTTCTACTAGCTTTCTACCCAAAAGTAGGTAAACATGATTATACGCTACGTTGGGTTCCAACACTTTACTACCTCTATTGGGTGGTTTTGCTCCTCCGTTTTTGACAACAGTTTGTCTCCTTTTCTCCTTCTACACTCAAAAAAGTCCACACGACTGATCGAAGTGTTTAAACACTTGATAATTCATGTGCACAATCACATTTATTATAAGTGTGTTTCACCATGGTTCAATGTGTTCTACACGTTGATTTCTTGTGTTTCAAACTTTGAAATGTTGATAATCTTTAACTATCAATTGAAGTGTATTGCATATTGAATCACACTACTGTTCAAAACAGATGGATTTGAAGTGTTTTGCATTTCAATGCGATGTGAAATGCTTGTTATGCAAGGTAAACATTGAAAACATGAGTTGTGACTTCATACTTATCTACTAGCCTCATATATGAGAACAACCGTGGGCCAGTGAGATCGAACGAAGACAACTGCAGCAGCACACCCCAACAGTCCAGGATCAATTCCCAAATCAGACGCATTAAAACAAGGCATGTGTATGCTCTGCCCTCTCGCTGCTTTGTTTATTTATTTCTCGATTGATTCGGTAAAGTAGAAGTCGATAAAGTAGAATATTGTAGAACATTAAACTATGATGTGCAAAGCCATTGATATCATCATGTGAAGCACATAGAATCCAAGTGCGTCACTATTCGAACCAATAGTTTTGAGACATGGCTCAAAGCATAAGATTCTTACATGAAATGGCTGTGTTTCTCAATAAGTGCAAATTGCTCTTCTATCATTGTTTGTGATACAAAAACATCCATCCAAATATACTTTCATTTATTTAAGATGATCATAGGTCAAAAATTGTACAATGTACAGTTTGAAATGATGGGTACATGATTGTTACTTCGGTCATTCGGACTGCCTAGCATGATTGGTGCTCATTTTCTAAAGGCGGGGCCAATCAAAAGTTAGGCACCCTACTCTGAAATCGTCGTCTGAAACGTCCAATGTAACACTCATTGATTATGCCATTGAGAAAAATCGTCCAATGTAACATGTCCGATATACAACTTGACTAGTCAAAACATCCTATGTGTACATGAATTTCAAAGTAAAATTGTGATTTTACCGTTTCTACTGAATTTTCAACTTTATTATTCACTGACTACATTAAAAATAGTATTGCAAAATGTATAGTTTCTAAACAGTTAAAATAATAATCTGTCGAACTTCAACTTCGATTTTCTCAAAATGGTGGATATCTCGCGTCACTTTTCAAATAGTCCAATGTAACAAATGTAAACAAATCGAGTTAAGCGATACAAACAATTGCTCATCTGTCATTGTATGTGATACAAAAACATCCATCCAAAATTACTTTCATTTATTTAAGATAATCATTGATCAAAAATTGTCCAATGTACAGTTTGAAATGATGGGTACATGATTGTTACTTCGGTCATTCGGACTGCCTAACATGATTGGTGCTCATTTCCAAAGGCGGGGCCAATCTAAAGTTAGGTACTATACTCAGAAATCTGCGAAAGGGAATCTAGTATCATGTAGACAAAACGTCCAATGTAACAATCATTGATTATGTCATTGAGAAAAATCGTCCAATGTAACATGTCCGATGTACAACTCGACTTGTCAAAACGTCCTATGTGATTTTTTCTATGTTGTAGCATGAAATTCAAAGTAAAATTGTGATTTTACTGTTTCTTCTGAATTTTCAACGTTATTATATGCTGACAACATTAAAAATAGTAATGCAAAATGTATTGTTTTTAAAAAGTTAAAAAAATAATCTGTCGAACTTCAACTTCGATTTTCTCAAAATGGTGGATATGTTACATTGGTCTATTTGAAAAGTGATACGAGATATGTTACATTGGTCTGTTTGAAAGTGACGCGAGAATTCTTTCCATTCCGCTCGTATGCCAAGTCTTTTTTATTTTAAAACGCTTCTGAATGAATGTCGTTCCCCTGGCTTTAGGACCAGTGTGCAGTGAAGAATGTGGAATGTTTTCAATATTTTGGCATCTGAAAGCGTCAGACGGCGGGATTAAGAGCGACATAAGCAACAATCAATACGAAACTAACGATTTTAAATTGGTTCACTACTTGACTAGCCTATTGGTCCCAAGCAAACGATTAACGTATCCCATTCTAGTTGAAATTCTAGTACTACGCAATGTTTGTTTTGATTCACTATGAAAGTTTGACAGATAAAATGAGGGGTTATTGGTTTTTCTTATGTTTCGAGGGGTGAATCGATTAGCTTGGGACCGAAGAGAGTACCAGAGCTGAGCCAAAAAGTTGAGCACGTTATTTCGAGACCTTCTATTCTTAGAGCTATCTCTATGACATAAGTGCACGTATCAAGAAGGCTATAGGACTGAATTTTCTAGTTTACGAAATATTTGAAGATCAAACCAGGTTATAGTCAGCACCAGTGAATCCAAACACATAAAGCAACCAACGATGCAGACAAAACTGTTGTTACGTCCC
This sequence comes from Ochlerotatus camptorhynchus, assembly GCF_037179485.1. Classification (NCBI taxonomy): domain Eukaryota; kingdom Metazoa; phylum Arthropoda; class Insecta; order Diptera; family Culicidae; genus Ochlerotatus; species Ochlerotatus camptorhynchus. The sequence continues at coordinate 672,074 of NW_027040961.1, forward strand.
AGTTTGCTACGACTACCATGACAACCTCGCTCTGTAACATAATATCACAGACAAACAGACATAACACTCACAATCACAATCGTCGCAAATAATGTTTTAGTTGGGAATGTGCTTGCATTTGTCATGGTGGCGCCAATGAAGCATTGAGCAAGCCACCCCATTTAGAACTTATCAGTGATGCCAGTTCTTTTTCACGTCTAGTTAGTAGATGTCAGCTCTTGAAAATGAAAAGTGGTCAAGGCATCCCCACATCTGACGAATACAGAAAAAAAGTTGTTGAATATTACATCAAAAGTGCTGCACATTAGTCATTCCGTTTCTAATCTTACGCTGTACGATTAACACAAAATTCGAGAACATATCATGTTGATGACTGTAATATTCTATCAACGTTTACCCCTTTTACCAGTTATTGATGTTCAATACTTTACCATGAATTTCATTGATTGATACATATTATATATTGTTTGCTGTACACACATTAAAGTGATGAGCAGTGGTAGAAAGGGCACTAATTAGTGATGCATTAACGAGGTAAAACTTATTTCCAGGAAAAGAAAAAGCACACTAAACAAACAAAACAAATCCCTAAAAAAAAGTCTTAGCTTCTGTGAATTTTTCCTACGGATCCGTATTTCTGCAGAACTCAATCAATTCTATAGATCTACGGACATCACTGACTTCCATCTGTTTTGTTTTTATAGAGATTTACACGTCCGATTGTATTGATGCGATATGAGAGAGCGTGTTAGTGATTATCCGAGGAAAATACATAACAAATCGATGTCAAACTTATTTTGACAAATCTACTTTCATACATTTTTTAGGTTAGCCAGAGGAAAATAATAAACAACTTTACACGGCGTTGCCCCCGCTAGTGTGCGTGCGTTAAACGTCACTAATCTCTATTCAACACAGCTGACGCGTTGACAGAACGAGGGAAAAGCAACTGGTAAAAAAATGGCATGAACGAGGGATGCCCTGGTTGCACATCAATGCTTGGGAATGTGGATGATAGATGGTGCTAGTGCGGATGCAAAACGATATTTTTTGAAGAATTTTCTTCTAAGAGTTATGTCTGTTTGTCTGTGATAATATGTTAACATAATAATAGATATAGAGATTGCTGACGTTTATCGTTCGCACACTAGGTCACGTATACGTATACGCAAAATGTTTTCATCGGGAAAAAAAACTTCATAGCGGAAAATTTTCCCGATGAAAACAAATCACTGACACAATCATACTTTAGCAATCTCTATTATCTCGATCGGAGTAGTAGAAGGATAATGATATATTGCTTGCCTGCTTTGTTACAATATACACGGATGAGGACATAGCTTGATCTGAATCGAGAAAAGACATAGCGGAAACAGTCCTATTGGTGTGGTACGTTTGTAGCGTTAGAAGCATATTGCTGTGTATGGAGGTCTCCATACACAACAATAGGCTCCTAACGCTTCTAACGTATCGTAACAATAGGACTGTTTCCCCTAACAAAAAAAAAATCCCACTAACGCACGTGTATCATCTTCGGCTTTACTTCGTGAAGCTGCTTGTTAACAATTTGCTCGTTTCTTTCTACCGCCCCGAGTGAGCTGTGTCGCACGGGCTGCTTGTCATGAAAAAGAAGGAAGAAGATTATATCATTATTGCTTTCCACTTCTGACATAGCGTTATCATTCGGTTCGTTGATCGCTTGTCATTTTGTCATTTGGAGATATTTTTGATTCCTTGATCAGCACACCAAAATTCGAATGTGAAATCTGGAGTAGAGATGAACTAGTCTCAGACTAAAAATCGCTTTGATAGTGAATTAAAAAAGTAAGAGAACGTATCCAAGACACGGCCGTAGATTTGACGTAGTGCTCGGTATCAATATTCGGTGACTGTGTTAGGGAAACCACTTTTTCCATCACGGAAACACCTCATTTTCTCATGACCAAATTGCGCATTTTTGTGCACATAACGCACGGAATTTTTGGTTTATTCAATAGATAGGGGAATTTACGTATTCTCGGCAACCTAAGCAGCGATCATCTTTCTATAGTCTTTTTATCTAAGGAACGCACACATATGCAGTATTGGTTTGTTTACAATCTTTTACTGCCAGCTGCTCTAACAATTTCATTCGAAAGAATTGTCAAAAACTGTTTTGAAACGCTTTTACAAAGCTCCAATCTTCTCTAGTGAGAGCGACTATTGTGGGCAACATCTTTTTATTCGGCAACCTTTCTATTTGAGCTGCGTGTTAAACGGCTGTGCTTTCATCGGCAGCTCGAAATCAGCAGCATTTTGTAGTGCGTTTGTTTCATTTCAAGAAAACCCTGCTAGATTACGTTTCGTTTGAATGCATTCAGCGAGTGTTTTCGTGAGAAAATCCAGCGAAATTAGCGTTTTAATTTGGGTTGCCGAAAATAGTATGTCATGCCGAAACCGTCATTTCCCCTAATAAAAAAAGCAAAAATTGATTTAGGGAATTTCTTGCTAAAATTTTCCAATCGCGAAATATTTGCGATCAATAATATAAATTCGATTTTTTTTTTGCTTTTTTCGAGCGTCCTGGAGAAAAACCTTACCTTAATTCGAAGTGTTTCTGGTTAGTTGATAAGGTCAGTGTACCGCTTCAATACTGTTACGCATTTGACCACAAACGTTTGGTTGCTGGGTACAGTATTAAAGAGCTTTGGGGGTGATGTGACTGGCAGCAAGACGAGCGAACGTGCAATGGAAATTAACTTTTAAACAAAAATAGGACCGTTTTGCCGTGATGGTTGAGTAATGCTGAGCTATTAGGGTGTTCAACACGAATGAAGATGGCGAGCTGTATGTTGTTTGGAACGAGAGTGATCGCCTTTGTACAGATGGCCCACAGCGACTCACAAAGAGCTGCTGTATCCGATCAGTAGCGGTGCGGCTTGTTCCTCCTTCGTAGGTGAATCAAGGGCTCTTGAGGGCAGTGCTGCACCGTTCGAAAAATTCATGTAAATTTCTGCGAGATATAGCGCACATAAAATTAACGCTAGATTTGGCATAAGTTTGCGCGATATTTCGTGTAAATTTAAGCGCAATATCGCATATATTAGCAATATTGCATACAAGCTTTTAAACGATTTCACTGTTCATGCCAAGTATAGCACAAAATTAAACGAAGGGAGGTTTTACGCGATAGTTAAAATTCAGAATTTTTTTCTGTGTGGTGAAGAATGCACAACGCCACGCGCCGAATGCACTGCTGTTGCTGCTGATGATGACCAATGAGCTGGATTACCGAGGTGAAGCAATCGGTTAAGTTGTGTGAGTAAAACCCCTGTACGATACAAGCAATTAGTGACGTCACTACTTGCGTTTACGTTGATTTTTTGGTTTACTAATACAACAATATTTCACGATCTGCTTCACCTCTCTCTGTACCTTATTGGCTGATGACGACCGGACAACAAATAGAGCTAATAAACTATAGAGGAAGTCATTGTTGCTTGTTAGGTAGAAGAGTGGACTACCCTAGCAAAGTATGAGATCAAATTGAAAACTAAATTTGAATACCTAACCTGCTACCTGCTCACCACGCCGTCCGAAGCGAAAATGAGTTGAGGCATTTTGCCATTTAAATGATCTTTATTTCTTGTGATTGTGTGTTTTACATGTATGAATTTTTTAAGTGACACAGATGCGTCTTTTCAACTTTAGTACATTTGAGATTTTAATTATTAATAACAGTTCCTAGTCCTATCAGGCCTATTTTAAAGTATGACCACCTTGGTGGGATTGGTTTGATTTGAATTGGAAAAAGGATACTACTTATAACTACTATTTACAACTACAACTAACCTACAACTACTATATACACCTAACCTACTATATACAAATTGCTTATCAAAGCATGTTCTGATAAATTACATTTTTGTGCAAATTTAGTCTTAATTTCGTTAATTTTGGAATCTATTTTGGCAATGCCTGCCTCTTCATGTAAATTTGTTATTCTAGTGTCGAAAGGACGATCAAGAATCATCCTCAGCACTCTATTCTGAGCTACCTGAATTTTGTTCCTGTGAGTCTGTGCACATGATTCCCACACCGGAGCTGCGTAGAGGATCGCAGGTGCTATGATTTGTTTGTAGACGGCCAATTTGTTCACCCTTGAGAGGCGGGATCTGCGGCAAATCAGCGGATACAGACTCCTAACCAAGGCGGAACACTTGACTACGGTTTTCTCCACATGCGAGCGGAATAGGAGCTTTTCGTCAAACAACATCCCGAGATAGGTTACTTCGGCGGACCACTCAACCCTTGTGCCATCCATGATTACAGTACAAGAGGGAGCCGGTTTTAGTTTGGGTGATTGCCGATGGAGGAACATGATTGTTTGTGTTTTGGAAGCATTGATTTTGATTTTCCACGTGGTGGCATAATCAGCAAAGGCGTTAAGGCATCGTTGAAGTTTGTCCGTTATTTCGCGAGGCATCCTTCCTTTGACGGCTATTGCGATATCATCTGCGAACAGGAAAAACACGCAACCGTCACCGAGGGGAGGAATGTCTGAAGTGTAGATGCTGTAAAGCAAAGGGCCCAACAGACTTCCTTGCGGAACTCCTGCTGGGATGGAAAACGTGTTTGAAAGGCAGCCATTCAACGATACCTTAAACGACCTTTGCTGAAGGTAGTTACGGGTTATTTTAACAAGATGCAAAGGAAAGTTGAAGTTAAAAAGCTTGTATACAAGCCCATTGTGCCAGACATTGTCAAACGCTTTCTCAACGTCTAACAATGCCATGGCTGTGGACTTGGATACAGCCTTGTTACTTCGGATGTTATTCATCACCCGCACTAGCTGGTGATTGGTGGAGTGCCCCTTTCTGAACCCAAACTGTTCCGGAAGGAGAATGTTTTGCTCCTCGACAAACTTGAGCAAACGATTGAGAATAAGTTTCTCGAACAATTTGCTCAGCGCTGAAAGGAGGCTGATTGGTCTATAGCTTGAAGCTAGCGTTGGGTCCTTCCCGGGTTTGCGGATAAGTATGATTTTCGCTGTCTTCCAGATACTTGGAAAGTAGTGCAGTTCCAAGCATCTGTTGAAGACAGCAGCCAGCAGAGAGTGAACCTTCATGCTGAGATTTTTCAACACTAGGTTGAATATTCCGTCAAACCCGGGGGCCTTCATGTTTTTGGTGCATTTCAGCGCTGAGCAAATCTGTTCCACTGTGATTCTATCCTCCGGAGGGATGGCACAAGGGGAGGATTCAAGGTTGAGTACGCATTGCTCAACCTGAACTTCGAGCGGACTTTGGATGTTGGAGCCAAGCAAGTGCGATTTGGCAATATGCTCACCAATCGCATTTGCTTTCTCCTGAGGGGTGATTATGAGCCGGTCGTCATCATTTTCATCTTTTAGTGGTGGAATGGGTTTAGGGTGCGTCTTTAAGACCTTGGCAACTTTTCAGAATGGTCTGGAGCGGTTGTCCAGATTCTGGACAAGCCGCCCGAAACTTTCGTTCCGGAGTGAGACCATTCTGGAAGCAATCTCCTTGTTCAGATCGGCCATTTCACGTTTCCTCGCTTGATCTCCAGTCCTCTGAAACTGGCGTCCCTCACAGGAACTCTTGAGTTGAGGCAAGATAGCAACGCTCTTTTATATCTTTTCAGTTTAAAGCAGAATGATGTGAAACAAAGTGATCGATTATGATGTCTGGGTTTGGGAAGAACGTTTATTTCATGAAAATAGTGATAAAATTATTACTTTTTATTTGTACATTGGACAATGCTACATTGACAATGACATTACCAATTTTTCAATAGTTTCTTGTTGAAAATCATCAGTCGGAAGCATTGTTTTCGATGCGTAGAAATATTTCTGATCGATTGGTGATAAAATTATTGAAACTGGTCCAGGGGCAGCTGAGTTATTAATGTTCACAATCTTTCATAATTTTGTTACATGTTCCATTTTTGGTTTTCACAAAGTATACATCCATATGGAAATCAAAGACGTAGTCCTTCGTCAAAACCCTATCTTATTATTCCATAATTTTATAAAACATTTTTTTAGCCTAATTTAATGGAAGGCACCCTGCTCTAGCTATGAAAATAAATCAATTATAAAAATGTCTAATTTCGAGATCTAAAAAAAAAACCCCGAAAATGGATTTGCTTGTTGAAGAACCAGGCTGATAATCATAACTAAAAATGAGCTCAATTTGTGGGTACAGTAACATTTGACAACAGAAGGGAAAGTTAAACGTCTCCACAGTTATATTTAAACGACTTCAAGGATTGATCTGAAGGTTTTTGTAAACCAGTCCAAAGACTAGTGAATTTAAATTATACCCACCCTATTCCCGTTTGCTATCGAAGGTATTTTTATTATTATTTTAACGAAAAATATTTTATTAAAGGCGCGATTGTGGTTCGATTCCCGATCCGATCATCTTCAGAGAACTATGACAGTCGAAAAGGACAGTGATTTGACAGTGTTTTACAATGCAAAGGACTATTTCGGAATGTTATTTTCAGAAAATGACACAAACATCGGTCAATTTACTTTGTATATGTATTTAAAGCAACTAATTTCTAAATTTTGTCGTACTAACTTTTCAACCGCTTCTCTTCTCGAAAAGAAACAAAGGACAAAAAAGATAAAAATCACAAACATCTTATATGCTTTACTTTTTACTTCAGTTTTAAGTTTTTTTTTTTGGTTTTCCATTTTTTTGTTTTTGTTTTGTTTACTCTCTTATAATCAAAGTCGTATCATTTCAAAACGTTCATTAAACCTTCTCAGAAAATAGTACGCTGCTCTTTTGCTTCCTTTTTTTTTAATTCTTTATTTTTCTTTATATTTCCGGAAGGTTGACACCCTTCCGCGCGTCATAAAATCGATTTGTATGCTTGTCTGTGTATTATTTCCGTCTCACGAATCCTAAAAATCACCAGTCGTTTACCAATTGTATTAGCTTCAGTTACTTTATTCATTCTTTTGTTTTTTTTTAGAGCGTCACTCATGTGCCAAAAAATGTTGTGTAAGTTTTGTATATGATCGATAAATTTTGAATTTGGAAATTTCTAATTTCGATTTCATCGCTTTGCTTTCGGTTGCTTAACAGTATCATAAAATATATTTGTAAACAAAATTTGTTGATTCATGCAACTACATTTGATTGATTTATCTTCAATATCATCATGCTTATAGCAGAGTACGCATCTGAAGAGTACGGGTTTGTTTTTTTTTTAATTAGAAAAATACAAACGCTACTTACAAAAATAAACGAAAGTAAACACTATAGGGCACTGCCAACAAAACATATTAAAAAGTTATAATTATATTAGTTAGTCAATAAGTAGGTATACGCACTCTTTGTCACCTGTACTACAGGTTGTGTGTGTGTGAAGGGGACTATGAACGCCGCCCCCTTTCCGACTTGGTATAACTTCAGGTTATCGCTACTTAGAGGAAGGAAGCTTACAGATTGTTTCAACTTTTAGCAGTAAAACAAAAAGATTAATATAGGATTGGTTGGAAAACTAAAACAAAACTAACCCAAAACTGGTATCAATCATTCACAATCTCTCGTTCTTATGTATAAATTCTTGCATTCCTTACTAGTACGAATTTGTTTTTTTGATATTTTTTCCGCAGCTTCAATCGCGAGAAAATCTTTGCGTTTTCCTGAATGCTTATGACATAGAACTACATGGCAATCGTGGTGAGCCCATTTGGGTCAGGACCCGGTCTAGCCACTGCAGTGGACCGTTTAAATGCAATTCAATCCAGCACGGTGTTGAGGTAACGGTTTGTCGTCTAAATTGAAGGTATGATTGTAATGTTTCCCCAACGGTTGAAAGTAATGGTCATTATGTATAGCACTTACCTGTATTCTGCTCCCCATCCCTTAACGAACGACATTCTAATTGTACACATTCTAGTTAGTTGATAGACCGCCTCGAAACCCTGCGAGACGGACTGCGATAGTAAAGCTGCAAATTCCTGATTGTTGAAAATCTTTAGATTACATCCTGTATGGGGCGAAACGACAGATACTCAGTTATCACTTAGTCTTCTTCAGGATCCTATTCCCCAACTCACCAGGTGGTATTTTACACACGGTCGCCGGATGCCAGCCGTACCGCTGATTACAGTTGGGGCTTTGTACGAAAATGCTAGAATCGCTGAGACATTCCGCAAACACTTCCCCGCCAATGTAGTACAACCGGACTCCCTTACCGATGTGACGGCGAGTCTGTTCGACCACCTCGTTGCGGTTCACGTTGGACAGCAGCCCGAGGCAAAACCTGTGCGAAGAATAACATCATATGTTTAGTATTGAGACGTATTGAGCACTGAAAATTTGGAACTCACCTTTCCGAGTTGGAAGGATCCGTGAAGCCGTCCACCGTGATCGAGGGCTGGGAAGCGTGAAATGTTTCACCGACGCGCAGGTTCAACTCGTAGTAGCTGATCGAGCACCAGAATGCGGGCTCGTGATACATCACCGGTTGTGCATCCATTGCTGGAGACAGACGGGACATATCCGCTGGAGGAAGTCATTGTAAGGAAAAAATATTAGCAGGCGCACTTGGATACTGGCAACTGAAGTGCAGAGGACCATGGAATGATAGTTTTTCTACCTAGAATCTAGGCTGTAGTATTGTAGGTATGTGCGACTCCCAAGTAACTCACCTGAAAATCAAACATTAACAGTGTCGTGTAGGCATAAATTGGACTTCAAGGTAAACTAAGAGATCTTCACGACCTGTCTATCAGGACCTTCAGAGCAAGTCCAGAAACGCTTTAGGGCGTAAATCCAGTGGATTTCCAAGCCAATGTCTATAGATTACATTTGCAAGTCCACGGAACGTTCAAGTCTAGAGGATCTCCCAGGCAAAATGTCGACAGACGGAGGGTCAAATGAAAGCTAGGAGGACAAAATGGACAAACAGACGAATGGACAGAAGGTCGAACGAACAAAAGTCAAATTGACAAAAGGTCGAATGCATTCCTTCTTTGAACCAGTAATGAGCAAAATGAGCAGTCCTTTCCGTCGTTTTTCAAATTTTGACGTTGTATTTTTTTAAATTTTTCTATTCGACCTTCTGTTTATTTTGATGTTTGGCTCTTTGAGTTTCATTCGGTTTTTTGTCATAGATTCCCCAGAGGACTTCTAGATTAAATTAGGGTCTCCGAACCAATCGCTATGAACTCCATTGATAAATCCAGGGGACCTTCAATTCAAGCCTAGAGTTTCTCCAGAGCAACCCTACAGGACTTCCAGGTTCTCTTCAAAGCCTTCAATGAGAAGGCTATCCGCGTCGGTGAGCTAAGAGGCGGTCTAGTTTAGTTTAAACGGACCTCTCGGCCTAGTTTAGGAAACCTATCAGGGAGCAAATCCAAAGGGGCTTCGCAAACAAACTCCATTGGAAAGTCCGGAGCAGCTACGGATAGCTTGTAGATTAATTTCAAAGGGCCTTCAAAGTAAATTTGTTTGAGGGCTTTTCGGGCAAGTCCAACAAACCTTCAGGGTGTTGTAAATGCAGATGATCTCCATACCAATTTCTACTAACTATATTGGCAAGTTCAGTGGACCTTCGGGCAAGTAAAGAGGATCTCCAGACTAACAGGTTAAATTCAGAGGATTATCTAGGTAAATTAGGAGTACCTTCACACCAGTCTCTGAGCACCTCTCGGGTAAATCCACAAAATCTTCAGAGCGTAAATTCACAGACTCTTTAACTGACTTCAATGTATATGTGAATATACTCTTTTTTATCATGAGCAGTTCTTTTGGACCTTTTGTTTCTTCAAGTTGCATTGTACCTTTTGCCATAGATTGCTCCGGAGGCCATCCATGTTAACCCCAGAGTGTCTTCAAGCTGAATTAGCAGGTCTACCAGTTAAGTTTATACGGAATTCCTAGGCTTAAAACTGAAAATCCAATATCTGAGAACCTTTCGAGCAAGCCCAGAAAACCTTCAGAGCATAAATCTCTCAGTCTCTAAAGCAATTTCTACGAGCTAGTCCAGTGAATCTTCAAGGCAGCAAAGCACGCTCAGGCCTTAGCCAGAATGGTAAGGTAACTAAGTCGAATGAACAAAAGCCTCAAGGACACAAGGTTGAATAGGCAAAAGGCCGCATGCAACTTAAAGGGACAAAAGTTTAAAATGTAGATGGGTACAGAACTGGATTTCAGATGTTCCGATTATTAACCATCATGGCAAAAACACTGGTGCGGTCTATGGTACTCCATAATTCTCAACATTGAAAATTATCCTTAATTGGATTCTTTAAGGGTATTGAGGTAAATGCATATTCGTAATATTTTGCTTTAAATCTTGATTTAAAAATCGAGATGAAAGTGTAAGGGTTCCCCTAGTACCACGTACCACGAAAATGTGATCTACCCACGTTACGGGGCATGCTACAATAAGAGGTTGTAAGGATGAAATTGCTAATTGCGACTCTCATAAAACGAAATTGGCAAACCTCGATAATAAAGACAAAAAAGAAACCTCTTCTTGTTACTTACAAATACAAAATATCAGCATATGATTCCATAATCCCATAAAACATATTTATAGCGCAATTAATGGAAGTAACCCTAGTTATTTCGAAAATAATAAGTAATCTCGAACATTACAGATACAAAAAAAATCTTGCTTCGTAGAAAACTACATTGGCAAAACATTCAATCAGTGGACGGAAGCCTTTGCAAGTGGATGGAACGTTCCATAGATGCTATATGAATAAAAAAAATTCCACCGAATGTTTATCGATGCAAATAAACCGACTTAATGGTAAATAATAGACTTCCTGGAATGGGCGTCAGCCAAGATTCGATTCAGGGTTCCGTATCAGAATGCAATTTATTTTCGTGGAAAGAAACCCACAAGAAGAACCATTTCAGGACGTCCGCTTATGGACATTCGTAGGTGGCTTGCTGTATTTGGTGAAGGCAAAGAGAAAAAGGCTCGAATGTGTGTCCTATAGGGGCATATGTGAACGTGAACCACTTCGGGGTGGGATACCAACAATATCAGACTCACTCATATTATCATTCTGATCGAGAGGATCGCCGTCTTCCGACATGTAACCGGGTGGAGGCGTCTCGGTGTTGGGAATCGTGCCGACGCCGATGTTCACCGAGTCCATAATCGTGGTGTTGGTCGGAATCTGCTGACCCAGTGTGGCCTCCATGTATGACGGGGCGGTTGTTTGGTGTGGCTGCTGCTGTTGCTGATGAGGTTGCTGCTGGGTTGGTTGTGGGCTGGTTACATAGTTTTCACTGGAAGCAGTTATAGAATGAATTTATCAATATGAGAGAAAAAAAAATAATCCCGCGGCTAACTCACTTCAATGCATTGTTGTACTGAATATTGACTGGTACGGTATTGCTCAAATCATCCAAGGTATAGGTAATGGAACTTTCGCCTCCCTGAGGTGTGGATAGGTTTTTCGGGACGAGGATCGTCAGTACCTGTTGCGATTGCGAGTCGACCTTTGTGTAATGATACGGATTGATACAGACTTCGTCCTTCTTCAGGTGGTATGCGTATTCGCAAATATCCAGCGCTTTTAATTCGGCTTGACTCTACAACGAAATAGAGAAGGGGTGTATGGTTAGGTTGATGACCTCATTTTGTTTCAGACGAACGTTGCATTTTTTCGGGGAATGATAAATGACCAAACACATAAATCATGCTAATGAGTTAAAACAAAGATAGTGGTAGGTCAATGCAACAGGCGAACGATGACGGTGATTAAGATACCGCGCGATTTTTTTGGCCGCATCCATACCTGTAAATCGGGCCAACGCCAAAGTCTGCAATAGATCACGTGTGGAAGACCTTTTCTCAGCGCAACTCCATTTTCGCCGTTAGCTGGACGTGCTCTGCAATTTGGAAGGAAACGAAAGCTTAGATTAGATTTGTATTGCTGAAATTTACTAACAAGGTGGAAAGGGTTGAAATTCAATGACCCAGTAGAAGATACTGATTCCTTAATTAGCAAAAAATGCGCTACATATCGATGCACTTACGAAAATGAAAGACTAGTATATAAGACATGTGTTAATGTATCATCCAAATCGATCGACGATATGCACTTTATTTCAACAGAACAGGCATTACTGCTGCTGCTGCCGCACACCGAGAAAGTTCATCTACAGAAATATAAATACACGGGGGACCCAAACCGATATTAATGCGTGTTGTGTACAATCTCCGATGATGTTCTTCCCACATATTATAGCTCAGATCCATATAGCCAGCACCAAATTGCAATGAAGATGATGACGACTTCAACAGGGACACAGAACAGAGTGCACTACAAGCCAAGATTATGAGGTAATTTGTGTGCACGGCTGGAATGCTTTTGCGCTCGCAGAAATGCACATTCACTGGCGACAAAAAGTGAAATAATGGCTTGCAGTCTTGTACTGATAGGTACCAACGTGTACCGAAGGCAACAGAGCGGATGTGATTCTGCTTGTTTTAAGGTGGGAGGATGAGTTTTTTTTTCTCGCGTGGAAACTGTTACAAGAAACGTAGATTCGATAGCACTGCTTGGAACTGGAATTGAAGATATAATTCGTGTTCATCCAAATCTTAAAATTTACGTTAATCGAAATCAATTCAAAATTTGCTCAAATTAATCTGTTGAACCAGTGTCTTGTACTAATAGTCGAGTATTAGTACAAGACACTGAAGAAGTCTGCACATTGTAGACAAAATACGCGTATCTGTCAAGGATAAGCAAATAAGGTAGTGGAATTAAATGGAAATTACTAATCCTTCTCTCTCTCATTATACAGGTATTCCACTAAGACGCCCACATTCATCAGGATTCATGGTCAGGTTCTTTGCGATATTCCAGATTTTCCAATAATAAAGGGCGAACACGAAATTATTGCGACACCGAAAATGTCATGCCAATTTTCTTATAATGTTTAGAATCAAACCAAAATTTTAGGGTAGTTTTATACATATATTTACTTCAAAAATCAAAAGAAAAGTTAATCGATGGAGCCTTGAGTGTAAAATTGAACGCATTTTCGCTTGATGCCCTCCATCAAAGTCTTTACAGTGTCATCCGGTACCAGTTTCTCAGTTTTTTTCCATTTTCTTAACATGTACTTCTCGTCTTTGACTTTCTTCTTGCTCTTCCGAAGTTCCCGCTTCATTATTGCCCAGTACTGCTCCACCGGGCGCAGCTCCGGACAGTTTGGCGGATTCATGTCCTTTGGATCAAAATGGACAGAATTGGCCTCATACCACTCCAGGACACTTTTAGAATAGTGGCATGATGTCAAATCTGGCCAAAATAGCGGAGCTTCGTCGTGCTGCTGCAAGAACGGCAAAAGGCGCTTCTCGAGGCACTCAGATTTGTAGATCTCGCCATTTACTGTGCCCTTTGTCACGAAAGGCTTACTCCTCAGTGCGCAAGAGCAGATGGCCTGCCAAATGAGATATTTGGAGGCGAACTTCGACATTTTCTTCTTCTTAAATTTGTCGTCCACATCGAACTTGCTCTTGCCGGTGAAAAACTCCAACCCCGGAATTTGCTTAAAATCGGCTTTTATATACGTTTCGTCGTCCATCACACAGCAGCCATATTTTGTCAGCATCTTCTCGTAGAGCTTCCGTGCCCGAGTTTTAGCCGTCGATTGTTGCCGCTCATCGTGGTTTGGGAAGTTCTGTACCTTGTATGTATGTAGCCCAGCTCTCTTCTTTGCATTCTGGACGTAGCTCTGCGACATGCCGATCTTTTTAGCCAAATCACGGCTTGAGACGTTGGGATTTGCTTTAATCATCCGCTTCACCTTTCCCTCCGCCTTTTTCTTCCAGCTCCTTTGCCGTGGTCTAACGTCAACCGCTTCAACACTCTGGAGACGGTTGAATGGTGAATGTTCAACATTTTTCCCAACTGCCGGTGCGACAGGTCAGGAAATTCCAGGTGTTTGGAAAGAACTCGCGTTGGTTCAACTCCATTTTCGTTGAATCGAAAAACACGACTTCGAGTTTGACAGCATGTACACAATACACATCAATGAGAAAGTGTGCAAAATTTGGTTGATTTTTACCCAAGGGTAAAAAAGTTATGCCCTGTTGAATGTGTCGCAATAATTTCGTGTTCGCCCTTTAATTAGGGTTGATTGTACACTCAGACAAAAATTAAACTAATTAGTATAAAATTCACACTGAAACACTATTCGTGTGGTTGACCCTAGGCTGCGTTTAGTTGCCAACAAAACGAGCCTAGTATAAACTTGAAATATAAGTGGTATAGTATATCTTTTGAATATACATGCGTAGTTTAATGCTGGTTTATCCCAGAACGATTTCCACGTCCCCAGCTTTGTTTTGGTTGTCAAAAGGATCATCAAGATGATAATAACACCGACAGAATTGATATGTAAATTGTTTAAAAGAGCCATTCCTATACGATGATTCCATCCTTTGGAAAATGCCCTTTTAAAACTAGTCACATATTCAATCAGTTAATAACACAATTTAAGTTTTTAATTTACTTCATTTCATTAAAAATAAATCACCGACACTTCGGCAATCTATTTCATTTCTCCATGATTGTTTACTAAATAATACACTGGTCAAAATACTCTCGCATAAATCGGGTTTAGTTTAAACTATATACTGAAGATAGTATTACTGATTCACAGAAATGTTAGCATCAGGGCTGGTAGCGATCAAGGCTGTCAAAAATACTGATTTTAGTGACCATGCTGAAGAAATAAGTGATCAAATAGTGGCCTAAAAAGTGACCAACGGGAAGAAAATTAGGCATACCAAATAAATGTTTGATGTTTTAGACTTATTCAATTAGATTCTCATAATCACTTATATATGTACGATAGGAACCTTTAAAGCGAAAGATTCAATATTGACTAAACCTCCAAGCTCCTACTACCTGGAAAAACTTGAAAAACCGGGAATTCGCAGGGAATTTAATTTTTCCTGAAAATACCTGAAAGTATCACACATTGAACTTTATAGATCCAGAATGGATTAATCTTCAGGAACAAATACATTTTTAAAATTCAGAGGCTTCAAATGATTTTTTTTTTGGTGTTAGAATATGCATATATTTCCCACAAATTTTATAAATTCTGAACTGAAAAGTTATAATACTTCAAGAAATTTTAAAGAATCTGCAGTCAAATTCCCTGCATAGTTTTAATGCTCATGGAATTTTATTATAATTTCTAAGGACCTCATTCCACGGGAGTTCTGAGAAAAAAAAATCTATGAGAAAAACATCAACTGCAATCTGCTTCCATGGTACTTCTGAGGAATTTTAGGCTTCATTCGAATATGTAATGGACTATTCTGAGGTCTTTATAACTACTTGAAAGTTCCCAAAATATTCCTGAATTTGATTAAACTACCTTGAAGTTCTTTTGTAGTTTGAGAAACTAACCTGATGATCGCAATACTTCTCATCATTTCTTGTAGCTTCTCTAAACTTTTTCGGACTTCCTAAAGCTTCCACAATTTTCATAACGATCAGGAATCTTCTCTAAAGTGTTAACATTTCAACATATTTTGTACTTGTTAGAAAAGCAAGGTTGGAAGGCAAGTGTTTGACACATTAAACCTGTCAAAGTCGCTTTCAGATAGTCACAATCAGCGATTTTACGACACTCTGAGTGAACGCTCACGAATTATAAAATCGCTTATTGTAACACTCTGGTAGCAAAATTGGCAGGTTTTATTAGTCAAACACTTGCCTTTCATCCTCTTCTTGTAACAAACAAGTACAACATATTATTGTAACATCGAATGATTTCAAAATTCAGATAATCATTTTTTTTATAGCAAGTGAGTGGAAGCAACCCTGCTGCTCTGTAACATCTCTGCTCTGAGGATGTCTTTTCTTTCTTGAAGTTTTGTGTGTGTTTAGAGCTTTATTAGCAAGATCAATATCTTTCTCGAAGTTCTCGAAACTTCTGTAAAGTGTTTGCAGTTCTCATGAAGCTTGTTATACTACCATGAATTTTATTGAACTGTTCTAAAAATATTTAAGCTTGCGTGAACTTCTGAACCTATGTGAAAACCTCAATAATTTTCTTAACATCTCTAAAGTTCTCTGAAAATCTGGGGACTTCTTGAAATTTCCCTCTAATTTAGTGGAACTAATGGAACTGAACTCCCCTGAAATTTCTGCTGTTTTTGGTACTACACTAAACTTATTTGAGATGCTCCCGAAATGTCCATAATAGTTCCTGAAATTGTCGGATCTTGCCTTAAAATCCATAGACTTCATAAAGTTCTCGAAATGTTTCTGAAGATCTCTGTACTTCTGTGAAGTTTTCAAATTTATTCTGAAATTTCCGCAGCGAAATAATTAATATAGTTCTATGATTGTCACTGAAGTTCTCAAGATTTGTCTGAAGTTCAAATTATCGAAACTAATTCATAACTTTTTCAATAGTCTAGAGTTTCCTGATGTTTTTAGAACTGCCCAGAATATTTCTCAATTTCCTTAAAATTCTCTAGACTACCCTGTTTCTATATTTTTTTTTAAAGAACTAGCCATTTTACTGGAATTAATTTAATTGCCTTTAAGTTCTACTTTGCTTTCAATCACTAATTTTCCCTGCAAGAAGTTTTCTATGCTTGCTTAATTTCTCTAAATTGATCAAATGTTCCGGTAAATTTTCTGATACATATTTATAATGTCCTGAAGCTTCTAAGGTTTTCGAATCAATCATAGAATTCTCGGAATATCCCATAATTCTAAGGAACTCCTTATAAGTCGCTGCAAATTTCCTTAAGTTAATGTGAATTTTCTAATGTTATCTGATCGTCCTCGAAGTACTCGGAACTTCACTGAATATAATGAAACAATATAAAAATATCTAAATTTCTTAGGAGTTCTCTAGAATTTTTTGAAAATATCGGTGCTTGCTAAAAGTTCTCGCCTTTTTTTAATTTATGGAACTTCGTTGATGTTCTCTAATCAACTTAGGTAAATTTTCGAATTTTCTTTAGATCTTGAAATTTTCATGATATAAAACCCTCACATTTTCCGGATGCTCATATAATTTTTATTGCGTTCCAGAAAATTTTCGCAGAGGAAAAAAAGGAGTTTTAACTAGGATTCTAAGATACTTCGAGTCCTAATTAATCATGGAATTTCTGGGGAGAAGAAAAGAAGTTCTGAATTGATTTCCTAGGTAATTCTTTGACTAATTCCATGTGAATTGAGAAAAGAGCGTCAAAGAAAATTCCTAGGTGATTCTGAGGAGAAATTAAAAGAATATAAAAGTATCATTTGTATTACTACTATATGACATTTCAAGCTAATTGCTTATAGAATATTAGCATTTTGCCTGCTCTCAACTCTCAACTTGTTATTTGAAGCACTTCCACATTTTTATTGAGAGCTTTCAATGCCTGTACCATCCTAGGCCCAAGGAAGTCGAGAAATTTTCCAAACCGAAAAATTAATAGACCGGACGGGAATCGAACCCAGCCGCATCTAGCATTGACTTGCTTCGTAGCCTTAACCGACTGAGCTGGGAGTATAGTTGTACGCTTTGCAAATTAACTTAAAACTGATTCATATTCAAATCCCAATAAAAATACGGTGCATACAACGAATTACCATGCAATAAATTTAATTTGAGGTTTCCATGGTTAAGACAACAAGAGTACGTATTTCCGGATACACTGAAGCGATTGGTCAAGGCGACAATGGATCGAGTGATGTGCGTCGTTCAAGTATCGAGGACATTCTCGAGTCCCTTTGAAGGGGGTTACGGCAAGGTGATGGACTTCCGTGTCTGCTATTCAACATCGCGTTAGAAGGTGTGATCAGAAGAGCTGGGATAGACACGAGTGGCACGATCTTCAGGAAGTCCATCCAGCTTCTTGGCTTCACCGATAACATCGACATCATGGCACGCAACTTTGAGACGATGGCGGAAACGTACATCACACTGAAGGCTGGAGCTAGGCGGATGAGACTTGCCATCAACGCATCGAAGACGAAATATATGAGAGGAAGAGGTTCTGGGGAAGACGATGTTAGCTTCCCACCCCGAGTTCAGATTGAAGGTGACAAAATCGAAGTGGTCGATGAGTTCGTGTATTTGGGTGACCATCGAAAATGATACCGTTAGATTTGATAAAGAGTCACAAATTTTTGAGATATTGTTAAAAATCTAATACTGCTTCTTGATTCTAAATTCGATCTACGAGTTTCAATTCCGTCCTAACGCATTGAAACGACATTAAATTTTCTTCGTCCTATGGATAAACGAAGAAACAGGAGATTCGCTAGGAGCGCTTCTTTTGTTTTGAGAACAATGAGCGTAAATTTTCATACAATGCGCTCTAATAGGATTTATGTTGTAGCTTATGAGCTAACGCGTCAGAACAAACCTATTATTGATTTGTGCATGGTGAAATCCTTGATATTATTGATCTTTTCTGATCGATAGAACGGAAATGGGCGATTACGACGAAGTAGGGCTCTACCCTATATCACTTTTACTGAAGAGCAAGATCTGCACTTTCGAATTAAAAATTACTTCCAGTTATTATAAAGCAGGCAGTGGATTTTTTTCACCATTTTCGCAACATATCTCACCACATAAATACATGTTCTTGCCTTCTAGTATCGTTTCCCTAAACCTTACCCATACTTTAAGAGAAATCTAAAATAAAATGTTTCTTACAAATCAAGATAGAGCTGGAATTAGGGCGTAACAGATTTTATAAACTATGACTTCTCTCGATGATTTCAAGGAATACAAGACACGCCCACGCAAACTAACATAGCCATCGTGTAGGGGAAGTCTTCCCCTATTCGATGGTGTTGTTGATTTGTGTGGAAAGTCATTGTTTGCAAAAGCTGTTACGCCCTAATTCCAGCTCTATCTATAAATGTTTAAGTTAATGATGATTATTGAAAAACTGTTATCGGATAAAATGGTAGATCTCTACCAAAACTTAGTTTTCAAACATAATTTTGTAAGTTGTTAAATATAAATAGATGAGATGAGATGAGGAATTGGGAATGTCTTCGATAAAATAAGAAATCTTTAAGTATTGAACGTTCACCAAATTGTACAATATTAAAATCCTTTTCATGCAAAAAACGCGCAACATTTTTACAATTATACGTTTATTGAAATTTTTAATAAATTATTGATTTTAAAGATGTTTTATCATTTCGCTTTGCTTAATTGTCGGAGTCACAAAATGTTGCAAAATTTTCTAAATACTAATCGTTTAGAGTTGATTTTATGGACAAAATTAAACGGACTATTATTTCAAGGTTATGCTCCTTTTATAGGTCTTGGTTTAAAAAAATATGTTCGAAATGCTCAACATTTACCGAAGCAGGAAAAATTTAAAATTATATTAGACTCCGAATTTTAAAAATCTGCCACTGTCCTGGTGAAAATAAAATTCAGATATCGAGCAAAACATGAGTACGTAACCTTAAAAAATCTATTCTTTGGATCTTAATTTCTTGCAAGCTTTAGATTCCTTAAACCAGTCTTAAAACCAATTTATCGCTTTTCCACCTTGGTTAATTATTATTTCTGGTTTTTTTTTTCCTAGTGTTATTGAGCATGATTCCCGTCATCTATATCAAAAATTTGAATGAGATAACTTGAAATTCTTGGGAAAATTAAAAAAAAATGTTGTTAGGGGTTTCTATGGAAATTAAAAAGATTTGGGAGTGGAAAATCAGAGGATTGTAAGACTTAAAACTAACCTAATTTTAATACGACTAGAAAAAAAAAACTTGAAACTTGAAAACAATCCCTAGAGTTTTGAAAGGTTCTGGCACCCTGGATACATTTGATATAAACATGTTGTATTTTTATACAAATTAATAAAATACTGATGACATATGCCGAAGTATGACTGAAAATTCAGTTTCGGTTAAACGACGATCGATCTAGTAATCCATACGGTATAATAGCGTTATGTATAATGGTGTTCAGCTATTTTGAAACCTGGCACTCTATGTATTAAATAAACTACGTCCATCCACGAAAGCCTAACATTTTTTCCACGAACCTATATTTCCGTTCCTTGTGACACAAACTAAGTTACCATGAAACAGTAAACGCAGGTTGACACAATAAGGTATGTATTTATTCACGTTTCCGACCAACCACATGCCCTAAATCTGAAAATACACCAATCGATGGATAGCCTTGATAACAGTACAGCCGAGTATGCAATGTGATGGCCAAGCAGGCAGACGGAGGAGACTTACATCAACAACAGGCACACGCGTCCAGCAGCGTGGAATACCACACTACCCTGCAGCGATACTTCTCCACCCACAGATAATCAACACTCCGAGCTAGTTGTTTTGACCGCCCACCGGAAGGGAAATGCCTATGTTATCCTCACTTGTTCGGCGACAGGCACACTACACGCGCTTACTTCGATAACAGACAAACAAGTTTTCTTCGCACACCAGTTCTATGTATTATGGCACCGCAGCACGCACTGTTTTAATCAATATTTGTTTTGACTGCCAATGTCGAGGCCAGTCTAGACGATGTCGTCGGTCGCCCTCGCGTCTTCGTCGTCGTTTTCGGTTTTGTTGTCGAGCTGTAGGTATTTTCTATGTTTTTCCACTGATAGTGTGCGCGATGACAATGACGGAACGACGGAAATCCAGACAAATTTGTTCCACTCACGAAATCCAACGAAAACTTCCCCGTTCTCAGCATTCCCAATGGGAATGGTAGAATTGGAGCACCATTTCACTTTTTAAACACCACACGCCATTTTAGGGAAGCTTCCAGCATTATGCTTGTTCTACCCCCAACACACAACATCAACGTCAACATATCCGAAAAGGGCACAACAAGGGGTGGCCGCCGAAGGTGACGGGAACGACGGAGGCATATATCGACATAGATCCTTCCCCTATCATCGCAGCAACGCTTTGGCGACACACTACTCGTAAAAGAAAGTCACTTAAACCCCATCGAATCACTGTGAACTTTCGAAAATGTATGAAACACAAGTCGAGGCGTCCGTACTGGAAAGAAAACGTGATACAAGCGCGGCGCGACGTCCTGAGGCTCTCTATAGACGAAGGAGCCCACACACCGGAATGAATTCAAGCAGGCCCACGTAGGAATCGAACAATCCTTCTCTGCTGCTGCTAATTGATGTTTTTCATGGGCTTTACTCGATTGGGGCGGTTCACACTCTGAACACTGTTTTCGAATGAATGGGTAGATGCATGGATGGATATCGCTCGGATGACTAAATTCCCTGTTTTCTTCTGGCCCAATGGATACCGCACAAACAGTTTGTTGTAGTGGGATTTATGAAAGCGTACCTCCGACCCGACTCCAATAAACAACAGTGGAAAACGTTCTGATGCTAGGAGCTAAATGTGTGCCTACTGCTGCTGCTGCTGCTGCTGATGGTGGTGCATATGCTACGAATTTGGACGCAACCGGAGAGATGGCTTCGCATGTATGGGTTTTCTTGGATACGATCGGGGTTAGGGATGTTCCATAAAGCACCGGCAGTTGGTTTTTTTTTTCGGAATAGAAAATAGCTCTATTGTTAGATAATTTTTGATATTTACAGTGTGTTAACCCAATGATCTATAGAAAATTTCCAGATAAAGATAACCATACACATGTTTCTAGATTAATTGTCCGTAAACAACGTAGACGTAGCGGTGCCGGTGGTGTAGTGGTAAACGTGATTATCTCTCACCCGAGCAGGCCTGAGTTCAATCCCAGTCAACACCGCCGGGATGTTCTGAGGTATAACATCTCTGATCCACGCCTTCCTTCGGACGGGAAGTAAAGCCGTTGGTCCCCCGGTTCATGAGTTTGATGGGTCGATAGGTAGGGTCCTAAGTGTGGGAGCTGCCTCCCTGGCGTCAGTAGCATTGGTGCTCAGCACGGAAAACAAGATCGATGGAAAAATAATCAAGGAAAAAAAACGTAGACGTACAAATGTTTTATCAATTTGTCAACGTTGTCTACGTAGTTTATGAGCAGTTCATAAGTTTAAAATGCTTAATATCTAACACGATATTTGCCCCTTCTGACATGGTTGAAGTTGAACCCTGAATTCAAAGATCTTTGTCAAATCAATTGCAAAATCAATTTAGTTAATCATGATTCATGGTTAGGGCCATCTTAGAATCGAAGATGATGGGAATAGGGAAAAAAGGGTAGAGTGTGAGTAATTGTGAGTAATTTAAGATAAATTAGGGGAGGGGGGTGGCAACGGGGGAAAATGTAGGCTGAGCAAATATGAGTATATTTTTTTAATGTACCATATTTTTCTGCTTAAGCAATTAATTTTAATTTTACGTTTAATCATAAAGTTTAGTTCTGAACTGCTGATTTAATTTTATACGTTGTTCTGTCAATATATCTGAGCTCTTTGGTCACCAATTGTTGAGTTGAGGTAAAAGATCTTTCAGCAAATTAACTTTGATTAATTGCAAATAAAGGTCATTGAGGACATCGATAACTGATGAATGGCTGCGTCCTTTGTGTTTGCTTAACATCCAAAGTAATGTTCTTAAGAAGATTGATTTTGAAGCATTGACGTCTACATTGAAGATTAACGTAGGCATCAATGCTTCATGGATGTTTCCAATGCTTTTTACTGATTTCTATTGTTTTTATGTATTGTGTGTGCCATGATAATTTCTCAAAATGGGATTATACCATCTTTTCTCTTTTTATGGCCGTACGACTGCGCCCATTGATTTAACATACGGCGGCTCTTTATCCAGGATTCGATCCTCAAGCCGCTGCCATAAAATACTATTTAAGTTACACACCTGTGTAGAATCCTTATGAGCGGGATTGCAGCGCGCTTATGAGCGACGCGCTTCGACCGTCATAAAATGAGAATTTAACATAAGCGCGACAATAGCATTAAAAAGAGACTAAATGCAACTCTAAGCTGAATACGGGGCAAAATGATCACATAAAACGTAAATATGAAACTAAGTTCTTGCATTAAATCATTTACAATCTAATGGTATTAAAATCAATAAGCTCTGATAATGCTATCGTTCCGCATGATTACTTATTATATTGAGTATTTTGTTTAGTTTTTGGACATGTTTTAAATCTCAAATTGTAAAATATAGCTATGTATTCTCTCTAACCCCCAGTGGCCGGTAGTGTTATTATGGAAGAACTCTCTCTACAATGTCGCATTTAAGGTCATTGTAGACAGCTTTAGTCCGGGAGTTAGAAGGTGATAGCTCTATTGCAGATCCAGCAACCCGTTTCAGAATGTCTGGAGAGTCACGCCCATTCCGAGATTACTTTCACTTACATGTATGTATTTGATCTAATTTCCGTCCTACGAACCACAACCCACGCTTTACCTCTCTTTTCAGAACGAGTTTACACAAAAAAATGAATATTTCTGTCAAAGATGACTTCTAAACTTTCTATCCGTACCGTTGGATTTGATAAAGAGTAACAAATTGTTGAGATATTGTTTGAAATGTAATACTGCTTCTTGATTCTAAATTCGTTCTACGAGTTTCAATTCCGTCCTAACGCATTGAAACGCCATTAGATTTTCTTCGTTCTACGGATAAAAATAGAAAAAGGGGATTCACTAGGAGCGCTTCTTTTGTTTTGAGAACAATGAGCGTAAATATTCATACAATGCTATCTAACAGGATTTATGTTGTAGCTAATGAACTAACGCATAGGAAAAAACCTATTATTGATTTGCGCACGGTGAAATCATTGATATTATGATTGATAGAACGGAAATGGGCGATTACGACGAAGTAGCGCTTGGACTGGTCTCACCATGTTAATTTGAATACTTCCTTCAACAAACACAAATTGTCTTGCAAATTGTCACCAGGGAGGAGGTTCGCGTCTAGGGCTTTCCCCATTAACCGTTCGCGGCCACAAGCTACCACTCATCCAGTCTTGGGCGTATCCAGCGAGGCATCTTTCAGATTACTTGCAATCTCCGACATTGGCGAGAGACCAGCCGCCGAGCCCCTTTGCAAGCGGAAAACTCGCTGATTCACGGCAACGTCGCCCACCAAATCACCACAAAAACTCGCAACGGACACATCATCAGCACGTTCCCGGGCAAATTCAGCAACCGGACTGGGTTCAACCTCACCCACGGTGACGAATCTCTCAATAGAATGGGATCCCGGTTTTCCGAGTTCGGATGCCACACTTTCGGTGTCTAGAAAGTGTGTCATCCGAACTCGGAAAACCGGGATCCCGGGAGGCAATGAAAACTGACACCGAACAATAAAACTGAAACTTCGTCGTAGATGTTGGAGGTTAGATTCAAGGTCAACCGAGTTACTCAAGGCAAACACAAACAAAACACGATACATCACTAAATGATAACTTTATGAATACTTAATTTCAGCAACAAATTAACAAATTTAAAACGAACGAAAAATACGCAACGGAAGAAAAACACGTCAGTTTTCAAGCGCGGCCTACTGCGATCCTCCTCAAATTGGAAAATATAGATATTGTGTGAAATTGATTAGCCCCTCAAATGGCTTTCGAATTACTTTCTATGAGATATTCTTATTGAATGTAGGTTCCCTAAATCCTTGTACGAACCGTATTTTCAGCAAAAATTATGCATATTATTTCTGTTTAAATGCAGTTGTGTTTATATGTAGGCATTTTTTATATCAATATATTGATTGACACTTAGTTCAATGAAAAATGCTACTTTCAAGTTAAGGACAACCAGCGCTAGAAAGCGCCTCAGAGCATTTGCAACGAAACTTTGTGCATGCCTAGCACAACACTCGATAAAAAGTGTGTGGTTCTCTCATTTGCTTCGCATACTCTTCTCCAACTTATCTTTGAGACAGCGATCCACACAATGAGCGATACACTCCATGTGGCGCAAGGAGCGAATGAAATACAACAAGCAGCTAGCGTATCCTTTGAGTTCTTTGTTGTCTTTGCTTACCACGATAGCATACATAGTAGAGATTAAGATGTGCAAAACAAAGAGGAATGTTGTCTTTTTGCTGGGTTCCTGCACTTTGTGGTGCGCTTTGCGTCGGAACCATCACTACACATTGAGCGTTTGTTATTTCTTGGTGTTTCTTTCTTCTCTTCTCATTTACACTTAAGCAGGGTGGGAGGCTAGCAAACTTTGTGATTGCTTAATTCTAACTTAGTGGATTTCAGTGCCAACATGTCAAAGATGCGTAATTGCATTTGTAAACAATGGCCTTTTCTCGCAAATAAAAGCTTAATCATGAAAATTAATTACACCACCAGGTAGAGGAATATTTCCTCTACCAGCTAGCATTGTTAATTTGAAGGAGTGAGCTTTTATTTCCGAGAAATCGACTGCTAAAGCCATTTTTTACAAAAACAATTAAGCTCCTCTGAATGTTGATCAGATGTAAGCCCTGAGGACAAAAATCGTTCCAACCCTATAATTTGTATGTTTGAAAAGTGATATTGAATGCTATTGAACGTCAATTAAATAAAATTGAAAAATCTACTGTTTTGTGTCATAGTGAAATGCTATCAAGATTTCTCTTTATATCTACCACCAACCAACCAATTTTACCCCTACACAGAAAAAAAAATCTGAATTTTAACTATCGCGTAAAATCTCCCATCTCCCTTCGTTTAACTTTGAGCTATACTTGGAATATACAACGAAATCGTTTACAAGCTTGCATACAATATTGCTAATTTATGCGATATTGCGCTTAAATTTACACGAAATATCGCGAAATTTTATGCCAAATCTAGCGTTAATTTTATATGCGCTATATCTCGCAGAAATTTACATGAATTTTTCAACCGGTGTAAGATCAATTTGCCCAGGATCACTGTACTTACATTTTATTCATTTATTTTAGTGTGGCTTTATTTGGTTTTCTTCTGAATCTTTAAAACATTTTTTTTTTCATATCAGGACGCTAGGCGGAATAATACGATCACGCATTTGAAATACAAACTTAGAAAGCAGATAATATGAGGGCCCCCTAAGGATACCAGTCCCGGACACCCCCCCCCCCCCCCACGGATCCCTAATTCACCTCTGTCAATTTTTAGAATAATTTTTATGAGATTTAGTATTTCAATGTCTCGGATCTTAAAAAAGTGCATCTAATTTTAGTTTTGCAACTTTAGAATCTTGTAATTTTATCAAAGTCTTGTTGGTACGAATTTTGAATTTTCGTCCACTTCTGGAATACTTGGAACTCCAGGATCTTCAAATACAATCAATTCTACAAATTTGTTATGCAAGCGATCCTAAAGATTACCCCTACTTAGCTAGATATTTTGTGTTTTTTTATTAGTCTGAGATTTCACCAAATTTTTACAAGTTCCACCATAATAGCGAAAATTACGAATTCGACTATACCTTTACCTATTATTGTCAGGGGATAAATTAAGTCCTTGAGTGCTCATTTCTTGCATGCATGAGGAGCATCGTGTGACCAAAAATGAGCACTCAATGAGGTAACCCTGATGATAATAGGTAAGGGTATTGTCGAAGCCATAATGAACCCCACTGTCCTAACTTTGAATCTTCTTTTTATATACATTCCAGAACCCCAAAACTGTTGCCTAGGGATCTGCCAAATTTAAAATGTCTTACAATTTAGATTTTTTTTTAAATCCAAGTGTCTTGAAACAAAAACTAGACCTGTACGGCCGAATTCACTAATGAGCTTGAGTTTGAATGACCGCACGAATCGTAAATGCTACTCCGTATATCTATATGTATATCCAACACAATGAACCAAATGAATATAGCTTGGGTTTAGCTGAACATTATCATTGTACCAGTTTTGAAAACTCAATATTTTATTATGTCAATAAAAGCACCAGCCACGTCCTTGCGGTTATTGAGGAAGGGAAAGAATGCTAGTTCGACCACTGTTTTTAATATTGACCGAGTTTTCCATTGCATCTCTACTAGTGAATTTATATTTTGAAATTCCCGGTTTTTCCGGTTTAAATCTCAAAAGTTTGCCGTATTTCAATATTCAGCAAAAAAAAAATGAAAGTGATGATATGATTGCAATTTCGCGTTATTTTCAAGATAGGGGAAATGGATGTAATGGTCTAAATGCCCCTAATTTGGGCTCATACATAAATTCAGCAATCGACTATTTTTCAATAGAGACCAAAAATATTCATTAATACCGTCTCTATGACGCGTCCATCTAGATAAAATTTATACATAGCAGATTTTTAACGATGGGCCCAATCTTAGATCCATAGGCCAACATTGGTCATTTCCCCTACTTAGTATCAATTCGTATAGCTTTAACACTCCGAACACGATGATAATGCAAATAAATATTAAATTCGTCAATAAATGGCTGAGCTAGGATTTTTCAAACATTGCAAGTTTGCCGTTACACATTTTACCGGAGACATTATTGCTGGAATGTTTAAGCGCTAAAAATTTACATAGAAACAAAGTCTTGGAAGATCAGTTACCTGAATGCTTCGGGCTGAATAGGTCATTATACCGAATTGTAGAGTGAAATATTAAGGTTAAATTTACCTTGATGCATTTTCGAAAAATTCAAAAAACAGTATTTATCGACGCATCATTTAAGATTGCAAGAAGCTCGCGTAATTTTGCGTAAAATAGCAAAATAAATTGAATGACAGATATAGATTTCTTTATTAAAAAGTCCGATAATATTTGTTTTAAATAGAGATCGATTTTTCATGAAATTATATAAAAACGAATTGTCAAGTTGTTTAAACTCCTGAGACCCATAGATTGAGAAAAGCTGCCATTAATGGTGCTATCAAACTACCTTGGAGCCCTGTTAATCCGAACGTTAATCATTTTCAATTTGAACTTCTAGTAACCCTATGACCATGAAAAAGCGAGGTTCTGGCAGTCTTATTTGCTGTTTAGTTTTGATTCTGCGTTCCGTTTAGCATCGTTCCATTTAGCTTAGCTCCATTCCATGTGCTAAATGACGTTTAAGTAATTTTAAGTTTGCACGGTGTGCAGATTAACGGGGTTCACACTAAAAAGTGCAGATTAAAAATGGTCTGATTACCAGGGGTCCACGGTCTATGAATAAGTATATACCCATTTATGTACGTTTGGACAAAACGTATATTTGAAGTTTTTAATAAAAATTAAGCCAAAGTCCAAGCTTTCATCAGTTTCAGGGCATTTTGCAGTAAAGTGAGCCAAATTGATTCCTAATCGCCACGGTTGGGATTGAACCTAGTTTCACTGGGGCTAATTAAATTAAATTTCCAATGAGGGAAATCAAGTAAATTCTTAACAGGTTTTGAAGAAATATTTTTTTTTAACGTGAATTGCTTGAAATGGTCCTCATAATACTCAAAGATCTCTTTTTGGAGTTCTTTAATTATTTTTTTTTATACTTTCTAAGCTTAGTGTGCCCGACCTTGCTCGGGATTCAATATTAGCTTGAGTTTTTGCGCCAATTAAAAAAGCATGCTATATTGTTCGTAGCCCCCCCCCCCTCATATCTAAGGGGCTACCCCTTATGACCTCCACATGCCAAATTGGGTTCCATTTGCTTGATTAGTTCTCGAGTTATACAAAAATTTCTGTTTCATTTGTATGGGAGCCCCCCTGTACAGAGAGGGGACGGGTCTCGAACCATCATAAGAACCTTTCCCTGCCCCAAAAACCCTTGCATGCAAATTTTCACGATCGGTTCAGTAGTTTCCGAGTCTATAAGGGTCAGACAGACAGACAGACAGAAATTCATTTATAAATTTATAATAAGGCCGGAACAAATATCAAGTTTTTCTTTTGTCACCCCCCCCCCCTTCAAAATTTTGGAATATCACCAAGGGGGAAATAAAATAAAACTTTCAGTGTATCTTTATTTTTCGCAAATTCATTTGGGTATGAATACTCGCTTGCTAGATTTTATTATGTTGTTGTTATTGTATCACCTTATTCTTTTAAAGAATTTTCACATAAATTGGTAATTGACCAGTACGGCATGACAGGTCCTTGAAATCGGATCAGCCGGTTTCAGTTGTTGAAAACGGATTTTATCGAACATCATTCCTAATCTTGTTTGGCAACTCACTAGGTAAGCCACTTTCAATCTGATCGATCCCTCTTGTTCGTTGCGCACATCTTCGTCATGTCCCAGTCGGATCACTACAAAGAACCATTTTCAGTGGGTCGTTATCCGACATTATGACGATGTGCCCAGCCCACCGTACACAGCAAAAAAATAATTTTGATATCACATCAAAGTGGATGCACTACAATCATGTCGAAAATTTCATGTAATTTTTATGACCACATAAATAAACAAATGCAGTAAAAGCAGCGTAATGTCAGTTCATGCATTGTATTAATGATAATTTTGTCCTTTTTAGCAAGTAATATTACACCATATTTTCGACATGATTGTAGTGCATCCACTTTGACGTGATATCAAAATTATTTTTTTGCTGTGTAGTCGCCAGATTTTTGCATTCGATCTACATTTCTTAACTTACAAACCTTCTACAATGATACTTAATGGTTCAATTCTTTTCTACAGTGATTCAACAATTTCCGACCAAAATCCAATCTTTTAAAAATTGGTTTAATTTTTTTTAGAAGTGAGACCAAATCAGAAACGATTCAAGAAATTCCTAACTGAGGTGACACTTTTCAAAGCAGATTTAAAACTGAGTCTGAACTTTTTTGAAGTGAGTTCAAACTTTCGAATAAGTCATCAATATTTTTATAACTGAGTCTAAACTTTTATGTTATGTTATTCAATCCTATTTAAAGTTGTCAAAACTTTCCTGAAGTGATTCAACATATTCCAAATCCAATCTTTAAAGAATTGGTTTCGCATTTTCTGAAGTGAGGCAACATTAGCTGATTAATCCTTTTCCTAAATGAATCCAAGGTTTCCTGCGTTGATTCAATTTTTTCCAAACTGAAACCAAACTAGTCAGAACGGGTTTGATATTTTCCTAAGTGAGCTTCAGATTTTTGTTAACTGCTTTGGCATTTGGCAAGGACACAATCTTGCTTAGTGAAAGTGTAGGAAGTTTTCCGAAGTGAACCGACAATTTTTTGAGCTTAAATTTTCCAAATGGTGTCCAACCTTTTCTGAAGTGGTTCAAAACCTTCCTTAGGGAGTCCAAACTTTTCTGTTGAGTGATTAAATTATATTGAATGTTAGTCTGAGCTTTCCTGAATTGATTTACCTAACTTTTAACGTAGATTCCGCTCCCTTAGATCCCTTCCTCGTTCTTGTGAGATTCACATCCTTTGAAAATTAGGCTGAGATTTTAAAGAATGGACCTTCGTGTGTTCATTTTGATGGTAGATTTTTTTTTAAAGCAAGCACAATTGTTGAGAAAACTGGGTTTACATCCACAAAAGTACGTATTTTTATAGAAATTTGGGTTTCTTGATCAGCCAAGTTGGATTTTGGCTCCGTCCTTTGAAAAACAGGCTTGGATGTTATGGAATAGACCTTTGTGAGTTCATACGTGATGGTAGATTTTTTTAAAGCCAGGTTGGATTTTGGTTCAATCTTTTGAAATTTGTGCTTGGATTTTATAGAATGGAACTTGCTGAATACCGGAAGAACGAACCTGGTTAATATTCACAAAAGAAGGTATTTTCATAGAAAATTAATTTTTCTGTTCTTTCCGAACTGAATTTTGGCTTCTACCTTTGAAAAAAAGGCTTGTATTTTAATAGAAGTTGCTGAATCCATACGTGAGGGTTGAATTTCTTCAATTTTTGAGAATACCGAGTTTAAATTCACAAAAGTACGTATTTTAAAAAAAAAACTTTGATTTTCTGTTCTGCCAAGTTGAATTTCGACTCCGATCTTTGAAAATAGGCTTGAATTTTATAGAATGGACTTTGCTGAATCCATACGTGATGCTAAATTTTTTTGAAGCATGCACAATTTTTTAGAAAACTGGGTTTGAATTCTCAAAAGTACGTATTTTTATAAAAAATTGGGTTTCTTGTTCAGCCAAGTTGAATTTCGGCTCCTTCCTTTGAAAAATAGGAGTGGATTTTACCGAATTGCTGGATCCATCCGTATTTTCATAGAAATTTGGTTTTTCGGTTCTGCCAAATTACATTTTGGCTCATATCTTTGAAAAATAGGCTTGTATTTTTTAGAATGGACCTTGCTGAATCCATACGTGAAGGTTGAACCGGGTTTGTAATTCGAAAAGGTTTTTTTTTGGTTTTCCTTTTCAGCTAAGTTGGATTTTGATACTGTCCTTTGAAAGTTATGCTTAGATTTTATAAAATTTACCTTGCTGAATTCATATGTGATGATTATTTTTTCAAGCACACCCAAAGTCAGGTTTAAATTGACAAAACTACGTATTTTTGTTAAAATTTGGTTTTTTATGTTCAGCCAGGATGGGTTTTGGCTCCTTTCTTTGAATATTACGCTTGGATTTTGTTGAATAGATCTTCCTTAATCCATACGTCTAGTTAGATTTTTTGAAGCACGAACAATTGTTGAGAAAACTGAGTTATATTTGGATAGGGAGGAAGTATCGAAAACAGAACGTTTTTATTTTCATAAGAACTGTTACGTTTGTGGTATTCCGCTTGATGGTTTATCCGGAATTTATCAATACCCAAAAATCAATTGCTTTGATCCTATTCATCTACATTATTAAAAATGTTCTTCCTTGAAAGGATACAAAAACTTATGCGCGAAATGTCTTGTTGATAACTCGAGTGTTACACATAATAAAGTCAACATTTGTGGCATTAGTGGTAAAAAGGCTAAACCGGAGGCTAAAAAAATATGTTAGCGTTTGAAATATACGGTTTAGATATAATGTAAAACGAATTTTATGTTTTATTTTTTTTTTATCCCCCCCCCCCCCTTTATTCCGGCCTAATATATATAGATTTAGGAGATTTTTAGTCACGGGCTAGTTCATCTCCGAAGATTCTTCAAAGATGATTACAGGAACAACATTGAAATTTTACATAGTATTCCTTCGAAATTCACCTCAAATCTTCTTCCCTTGAAATTCTTTCAGAAGTATCTTGTAATTCTCCTTCCACTTCACCTGGAGTCTGGAGTTTCTCAGAACTAATTATTCGTGAAGATCCTTGGAAATTCCCTTTAATTTCATCCATTAAAGCTCATAAGCTATGAAACTTTTGTAAGGCTTAGGGCCTATTATTTTTAAATTTAGGTTCTTGGAATTTATGGTAGGGGAATTTACGTATTCTCGTCAATCTAAGCAGCGTCCGCACTTCTATTAGCATTTTGTCAGCGTTACGCACATATATCACGTGTCTGTTTGTTAACATTCATCTGCTGCTTGCTTCTCTATTCATTCCAATCGACAGAATTTTTCAAACCGGTTTGAAAGCGATTTTACAACGCTCCAAACTTCTCAGGTGAGTGTGACTATTGTCGGCAGCCTCTTTTTCTTCGGCAACCTTTCCATTAGAACTGCGTGTTAACCAGCTGTTCTATTATCGGCAACTCGAAATCAGCCCCATTTTGTAGTGCGTATACTTCATTTGAAGAAAAATCTGGCATAATAGGATTGCTCGGTCGTACAAATATAATCAGATTGAAGCTGAAAGACTAAAGAATCGTTTGAATACATTCAGGGAAGTGTGTTGATGGGAAAACATAGTGAAATTATCGTTTAAATTTTGGTTGCCGAAAACAGTCAATGGGTGCCGAAGCCAACATTTACCCTATTTCGTCACAATTTTTTTATTTGCACCCCAGTATAGTCCTCCATCAAAAAACAGTAAAAACTTGACCATCTCCAATGCCACGCGAAAATATATGCGCTTCCGTAGCAGCGACCCGAGAGAACGACCGACGAGTACGAGAGCGCGGACAGGTAAAATGCCGGGAACACAACACACATCTTGTTCGCATCCAATACCCTAAATCGGAGAGCCCCAGCCAGCCAGCCAGCCAACAACAGAGAGCAGGATGGTTTTGAAAACTGTTGTTGTTGTTTGTTCCTCTCAGATTCGCATACATCGAAACACGAAAAGCGCCAGGCCTAAAGGGGGGAGCACTGGGGATGGCAGTGCGCTATAGGAAGGAGGGCGAGGGATCGAAGCGAGAGTGACACGAGTATCATGGTATAGTGCATAAGAATCTTTGTGGGGGAGACAGGGCCAGAGATGCAGCTGTTGGATTGATGCGTGAAAAATGAAAGTGAATGGGATTTGTTTTTGTTGGCAACATGGACACGCAAAGTTTTAGGTTTCTATGTGACGAGGACGCGTAGTAGTTCTGGATTTTCCAAGAATGTCAATGACCATCAACCTTTCAACCACCGTTAAGAATTAGTATGCGTAGTTAAGTACTACAATCAAGCAACCAATTTCGTGCTGCGTCGTACTTCCTTCAATTATATATCTTTCTGTTTTGACATCCATGCATCGCATGGGTTGGTTGGAAGCGAAATCAACATAATGATCATACTTCCATACTCTTATGAAGCACACAGGGACGCTAGTCAGGCGTGCGAAATGTTAATGTACTGAATATTACATTTTTTATATGTATATCATTATTCCTTACATGTAGTCTGCAGTGCTCTCTTTTACATTTCGTGTACATTTTTGTATTCCTAACTATACCAGCGAGAGTGCCATAGCTTTTATAATACACATATTTTACAATTTGCAATTAACATACACAGACTCGATCTGGACATGTGACTGAACCCAAAACTAGAAAGACGAAAATATTCCAGTCTGGATACCTTCGGACAAAGAGAGAGCGTGAAAAAGAGGAACATATATGCATACAAACAGGAAATATATTTTTGCAAATTACATATGACAGAAGTGAGTCACAGATGTGGTTGACTGCACAAATACTTACACTTTTGTAAACTACAAAAAAACGAAACGAAACATGCCATGATGATTATGATGGTTGTTTGGTTGTTGTGACAAGCAAACAGCGAAAAACTTGTGTTCTCGCAAAAAAAAAACTAAAATTAAGGCTATCACAAGCGATACTACCCTAGAAACCCATTCAGGAATCGCCCGCCAGCCTGCTTTATGCCCAACCGGAGACTTGTTTTCTTGTATGCATGTATGTAGACAACGTTGAAGCAGAAGAGAATCAACATGCGCACGTTGTGCTGCGCTGCACATCGATTGAGAGAAAGAAGAATAACAGAAAAAAAAACACCAGCAAAAACAATCGCTCGAAATGCACGCGAATTTATTTCGGCTGTTTTTTCGCTTTCCTGCATGAGTAGGGTAAGGTGGGCAAGATGTGTCAACTACTTGACTTATTTATATTTTTCTTTTGGCAACATCAACACCTATAAATAACCTTAGTTTGAAGAAAGCAAAATGAAATTGGGGTTGCCATTGAACGTGTTGATATTGATAAACAAATAAATTAATAAATGTACTAGCTGACCCATCTTGCCCAGTCTTACCCTATATGAAGGAAATCGAGCCAAGCTGTCGTGCTAGCGAACCTTTCCGGGCGCACGAGTGAGACACATTTTTAATACAATCAAACCGAGTCGGTCAAAACAGTTAGCGAGAAAAAGCAAAAACAAAAAAACTACGCTACCCTAATCTAACAAAACCTATAAAACCAAGTCAAATTCCAATTTTAAAGGAAGAGATTGAAGAATACGTACCGAAGGAGAATGGTTTTAATGCAATTATCGGTAGACAGGGCAATAACGAGATAAGATTATTCGAACGATGGTTCATGGTTGTTGCGTCATGTGTTACCCTTAATTCAATTTGTGCACTGCGAGCGAGGATATTAATGTAATTGTTTCGGGTGCGATGTTACAATATTGTGTGACACGGATTCGTTGGATTTTCCACTACGGATTGCGGCATTTAATGTTCTGATCCCTAAGAACGAACTAAGTGTCAACACCATTGGCGTAACTAATGGGGGTGCCAGGGGAGCCAGGCCCCTTCCAGAATTTTTGGTGTTTGTTTTTGACTCACCGGTATTTTGTGAAGCTTGTTAAGTTCAATACTACTAACAGTGATAAAATTGCACCACCAACAAAGATTTTTTAAAGTCCTTTATGCAGGGCTGGTAGTGAGTATGTGATTTAATAGTAGTGACTTTAGTGACTAAAATAACGAAAATAGTGACCAAATAGTGACTTTAAAACAATAAAAAAGTGACCAATAGTGACATTTATTGGTCAGAAAGATATGGTTTCAATATTCCATTGATTTCGATTGCCACTTCGAGAAATTTTATAAACTCACCAACCCGCATTTTTCATGTTTCTAAAAAATAAAACAAACGGTTTATGGATCCCATTATCCTCAAAAAATAAATATCAATTGAATAAGCATTTTTTTTAAACAAACTATTTATTTAATAAGTTGATATAAGCATCGAAAGCACACATTGATGATTAGATCGCAAAATTGAGGCACGGAGAAAAATGTTCAAATTCAAAGATTTAGACAAATTTTGAAAATTTTATTAAGACAGTCAATTTTAAATATCTAGGATATTGATGAAGCGATGCGATAAGCGATTAGTATTTTAATTAAAAAAAATCGTTCTCCTATTTGTAGCCGCTATAACGCACTGGTCGTCTCCATTCCTTCCAAGAAGAGAATCTTCTGTAACACAAGGAAACAAACTCATAACTGTGGGACATAGACAACTTTTCTAAATCGCAGTTTTCATAAAACCTCTCATTACTGTGCAACGAAGAAAATTATCCCAGATGGAAAGATCACGGACATAAAACAAAATTTTAATGCATCTAGGTCTAAAAATCTCGATCGTGAAAAATTACGGATTTAGGGATGCATTTTAGAGTTTTGGACAAAGGGGTAAGTAACTCAGCACATTGTGCCGAAATTAGATTCGGCACAGCTTGGGCACATTCATCGGCACATCTTCGGTACAATTTCGTAGGCATTGGATCATTTTAAATAAAATGGGAGCACTGCTAGACAACTGTAACATCCTCTAATTGAATATACCAGAGGAACTCAGACCAGCAGTTAAAATATAGATCTAAATACGAAATGTAGGTTCTAGAGTGGGCTCAAGAGACAGAGGCAGTTAATCAGACTTCATTAATACCCTTAATTCAAATAATGCTGCAACTCACACCAAACAAACTACAGAAGTCTATTCATCATCCTCTATAGTCGATCTTGAACCATGTTCCTCACCGGTTCCAACTCTTTCCGGCGGCTAATAGACCGTTGCTTTTCACATCACGAAAGGTTAGGTTTCTGTTCTGCCTTTGAGGGCATTATAAAACCCTAAAACACAGAACTTTTATTATCCTAAGAACCCAAAACACCAAAATTTCGCACACCCGTAACTTCCCGCGTCATCCTCAATCCGATTTATCCCTGCGATTTTAAACAAAACATTCAAGGTGTCAGAAATACCGGGTTGCCGGCATGGGTATTTTACAAACAATCGCAGCTTGCTCTATGACCGGCACAATCGGCACACCTGTGGCACACTGACAAAAAAGATGACCCAGAATTGATGAGCGGAGTGACCTACCCCTTGGTTTTGGACCATTTTTTGGGCCTAAAAATTCGAGATCTCTAACACAACCAATTGAGAAAATTGCAACCTGCGAAACCTCTTACAATTTGTGATAGGTCTATAACCAATTCGAGATCAAACAAATAAAAATATTAGTGATTTCGTCAACATCAATTTAACAGTTAACATTTCCGTCTGTTCGCAACTTTTCTTGTCCATCAGAATTTACACGCATTTTTAATGAATCTTTCTAACACACATTTTTTACCAAATCAATCTGTGATTTGATGTGAGTTTTTGAAGTTTTTTTTTACTCTCAACATCGGTGGTAAAAAAGTGACTTTAGTGACTTAATTTTAAGGAATAGTGACTTTAGTGACCTTTTGATGAAAAAAGAGACTTTTTAGTGACTGGCTTGAAAATAGTGACCAAGTCACTAAAAAGTGACCTGCTACCAGCCCTGTTTATGTTAATTACTTTTGTTATGTTCTGAACTAGAAGAAACAATTTTGAGAAATTATATTACATCAAATCGATGGCAATAAGACGTCTTCAGGCTCTACAAATTATCCATGAGCCCAGGAATTTGCCTTAAACTTGTGGAAACTTCGTAAAACTTCAAATAGAAGTTCAGGGAAGATCGTAGAAATTAAGTAAACTTGGTAGAAATTCTGGGAAATTCATAGACCTTCAGAAAAATTCGTAGAAAAAAGGAACTTGGAAAAGTTCTGAAAACTGCGTAGAAGTAGAGAATTCATTTAAATTTGAGGAGCTTCGTAGAAGTTAAAGGAACATTATTTTATTTTAGGGAAGCTCATTATTGTTCGGCAACCTCTACATAATTTCAGTTTTTTTAGCCTCATGGACTAGGAATAGTTGTGGAGATTCAACAGCAAACTTTGTAGAAGATATTACGAATTTCGTAGCATTTTGAGGAGCTGCGTAAAACTTCATATAAGTGTAAGGAATTTTGAAAAAGTTCAGGAAATTTTTTAAAAGATCCAAAAATAGTTCAATAAACTTCTAAGAACTTCAGGGATCTTCGCTTCAGTTGCAGTTTTTCAGAGATCTTACTCCAAAAAATCTCCATGAACTTCTTGGAGGTTTTGGGAACTTCGCTAAATTCAAGGAACTTTCTAGGTGTTCAAGAATATTTGTAGATGTATTAGGTAGCTTTCTAGAAGTGCAAAAATGTTCAGAGATCTTTGTAGAATTTAAAGAAATGGAAAAAATATGGAATTTGCAATAAATTCAGGGAACTTCGTAGAAGTTGAAGAAATTTTGTAAAACCTAAGTTTTGTAGATGTTCAGGAAACGTTACATAAGTTACAGAATATTCTTTCAAACATCCTTCCTAGACATCAGGAAATATTCGAAAGATTTCCATATAGTCCAAGATATTAGTAAAGTTCACTGGATATTTGGTAGGTTGTAGGTTGATCAGAAAGTATTCAAAAGTTTTCCAGCTAATGGAATCAGATGGAATCTTGAATGATGAATCTTGATTTTATGGCCATATTTGTACATTCTCTATAGGGAAGACCCGTGTTCAATTTCTGCATATACCTAATATGTATAAATTTCTTTCGTTTCGATGAATTGCATGCCCGAAATTCAGCTGCAGGATAGTTTGCATGGATTTTTATTAAATAAATTACTTGAAAAAGCTCTTTCCTGTATAATGTACATGGAAACAATAATTTGATACCAAATGGGTTTAACCACAACCAACTAAATTAAAAATATTAAAAACATCCCAACTTTTGTAAAAAAAAAAAAAAAAATTACTATCTAGTTATAAGCAGAAACACAATCATGCAAGTTTCGAGTGTATTCCTTTCGATTAGAAATATAGTTAAATCTTGATTTTGTAAGTTAGTTCTAAAATTAAAAAAAATGTTCTGGATAAATGCTTCATTATTTTTTTTTTCACTTCAAATATCAGATTCATGACATTCAAAATCCAGTATCTTAAAAACCTGATGAAATTAAATTATAACCTGATTATTCACAATTTTTGACACATGTCAAGTTTTTTCGAAATTTTTGATTCCTAATTTTTTCTTACTTTCTTATCTCGAACAATTTTTCTCTCGAGAAATGCTGTGAGTCTCAGAATCTAGATAGGTTTCCTAAGATCTTGAATTACGAATTTTGAAGACCAGGAGATTCAAATCTTGTCTAAGCCTATGATATCGAATTTTTTTTAAGTCCAATAAATTTATTTTGAACAAAATTTCATCCATATTTTTTTAGAAGGCTTATTTATTTTGTGGAGTTTTTTTTTTAAACTCTTGATTAGGTCAAACATACTATTAGTATTAAAATTCTTATTTGTTTTTTTTATATTAATGTACTAGAATTTTCATGAAATTACTGTCCAGGAAGGATATTGCAATTTTATCTTAGTCTTATAATTGATCTAAATTCGTTAACTTTTATTAACATTTGTATTCGACGATTTTATGCTTACAATCTGTATCAGAGATATCCTTTTTTATTAGTTAAAAATCTATTTCTATTTTAACATTAACAATGTTAAGAATTGTGCATCTGCAGCATATGCATGTACATAATTAGTGGATTTGTTAGTTATTTCGACGCCTTTTAACAATGCTTGACATTTCCCATTTGTTAAATAATTTCTTGTTGAAAATCAGCTATCAATGCGTAGAAATATTTCTGATCGATTGGTGATAAAGGTATTGAAATTGGTCCAGGAGCAGCTGAGTTATTAACGTTCAAAATCTTTCATAATTTCGTTACATGTTCTATTTTTAGTTTTCACAAAGTGTAGCCCCATATAGAAATCACCGACGTAGTCCTACGTCAAAAAATTGTGCATCTTGAACATTTTCCTACATCCTAAACGTATTAAATTCATTCTGTGTGCACTTTACCTTGAAACCGCCAGAATTTTATAAAATTATAAAATTCAAACTCCTAGAGGTTATTTTTGGTTCCTATGTCTGACTTTTGGTGATGGTGATATATTCAAAATAAAAAAAAATCTAGTTACAAAATTCATGAAATTATCTAACCTTGGGAATTTTCTTAAGTTTGAGATGCTTACATTTACAAGATCCGGACTGTGATTTTATTACAAACGATCATTGCTTGTTCAAAATCAGTAAGCGTTTAAGGCTCTCCCAATCGAGGTCCCAATCGTTGTTATGGAATAAATATAATCAAAATTATTGTTTCACCATTAAAATAATAGTAAGCCTCAATGTCATATTATTGGTCACAGAAAAAAAATATACCTAAAAATAAGTTGCCTTGGACGCAATTTGAGTGAGTTTTTAATAAACCGTAGTTTTGCAAAATTAAAAAAGTGCAGCAGGCCCCCCTTCGGCCCCCTCCAGATAAATTTTCTAGCTACGCCAATGGTCAACACGAAGGATAGTTTAACTCACCACACCTACACTGAGGTAAAAGAACGTACGAATTCTAAGAACCACTTATGAATTTTAGCGACAAGAAATCGGTATGAATTTCATTGATTTGGCTTATGAAAATTAACATTCACAAAATAATAATAAAACGGAGCAGACTGGAACCTGGAACTGGGATAACGGGACCCGTGTGTTGACCACTCCCCGCATAAACGCGAACCATAACTTGACCTTACCGAAAATGGTTAAGAATTGTTTATAATCCCTGCTAAACTTTAACTGAAATGGTTATGAAACTTTACATGAGCATTTGTGTGATAAAGTTTTAACCTTATGTATTATGGTTTTTCGGAAGTGAACCTTACAAATAATGGGTTGTTAAGAACCATTACCATTCCAAATTCTTGTTTTCTCCATACATTTTCGGAAAGAAAACTAATTAGAACCTTTTTACTTATGGTTTGAGAATTTTAATGGTAATGGTTATGGTAGTCAGTAAGGGCCATGGATGGTAAAGTATTGTCGGTAAACTTTACGTGGAATAGGGGAAATGCAGGTAATGTCGGCCTAAGTGTCCCTAATTTGGGCCCATACATAAATTCAGCAATCGACTAAATTTTCAATAGTAACCAAAAATATCTATTAGTATCTATTAGTTCATCTAGATAAAATTGATAAATAGCAGATTTTTAGCGATGGGCCCAATCTTAGATTGGCCTATGGACATTAGAGACATTTTCCCCTATATCACGAATTGGTTATAATTAATTTACA
The DNA here is from genome assembly GCF_037179485.1 of Ochlerotatus camptorhynchus. Classification (NCBI taxonomy): domain Eukaryota; kingdom Metazoa; phylum Arthropoda; class Insecta; order Diptera; family Culicidae; genus Ochlerotatus; species Ochlerotatus camptorhynchus. Next base: position 712,733 of record NW_027040961.1, read on the forward strand.
GGCAACCTATTCACGATAAATTCCCCATAAAGTTGATCGATGTTATAAAACCATCCATGGACCTTACTGACCTCCATAACCATTACCATTAAAGCTCTCAAATCTTCTATCTTCTATATATATAAAAATGAATTTCTGTAGAACCAGCCCAAGGCTGAAAATCTCTCTATAAAGCAAAAAAAAAAGAATTTTTGTATGTCTGTCTGACCCTTATAGACTCAGAAACTACTGAACCGATCGGCGTGAAAATTTGTATGCAAGGTTTTTTTTTGGGGCAGGGAAAGGTTCTTATGATGGTTCGAGGCCCCTCTCCCTCTGTAAAGGGGGCTCCTATACAAATGAAACAAAAATTTCTGCATAACTCGAGAACTAATCAAGCAAATGGAACCAAATTTGGCATATGGAGATCATAGGGGGTAGCTCCTTAGGGGGGGGGGAGGGGGGGGGCTACGAACAATATAGCATGCTTTTTATAATTGGCGCATAAACTCAAGCTAATATTGAATCCCGAGCAATACCGGGCACACTCAGCTAGTTCCACAAAACCATCCATGGACCTTACTAACTACCATAACCATTACCATTAAAACTATCAAATCATAAATAAAAAGGTTTTAATATGTTTCCTTTTCCGAAAATGTATGGAGAAAACCACTGTTTTGAATGGTAATGGTTCTTAACAACACATTACACATTACACTTCCAAAAAACCATAATACATAAGGTTAAAACTTTATCACACAAACTCTCATGTAAAGTTCCATAACCATTTCAGTTAAAGTTTAGCGGGAATTATAAACAATTTTTAACCATTTTTGGTAACGTCAAGCAACGGTTCGCCTTTATGCGTCATTCAACGAGTCATCCAACGCTTAGGAAAATTTAATGGTTAAAGGCGTATAAGAGCTATCACTTGTTAGACGAGAATCATTCATAAGTCTCGCTTATGAAATTCATATGTGTCGTTCATAAGTCGAACCTTCTGAATTTTTAAGTTTATTTGCCTCAGTGCACCCAACCGCACTAACCAAGAAATGGATCACGTGCGCTTGAGTAGCAGAAAGGAATCAATAACAATGTTAATACATGTATTCGAATAAGTTAAACTTGGAACGAACTCACCAAATCAATCCAGGATAGATGTCCAATGATGCGGATGCATACACTATGAATTCAAATATATGCATTGAATATGGGGTTGTACGCAATGGTGACGTAGGCCTACGTGGTCTTATATCATAAGTCTTGTGTACTGGAGAACACCACCACCCATCACGCGGTGATTGAATAAACACCGTTTGGTGAGACCGGATGGAATTCATCTTTGAAATCTGTGTTAGGGAAATCACTTTTCACAGGCAATCCGTGATAATTTTAATTATCAAAGCAACAGTTGCACATTCGCACAATTTTCAATAGTGGCATTTTCAAAAATGACAAAGTCTTGATTCTAACGTAGAAATATTTCTGATCGATTGGTGATAAAACTATTCAAATTGGTCCAGGGGTAGCTGAGTTATTAACATACAAAATCTTTCATAATTTGATTACATGTTCCATTTTCGGTTTTCACAAAGTGTACCCCCATATAGAAATCACAGACGTAGTCCTACGTCAAAAAATCTCACATAAGATAATTGACGACATCGGTAATACCTTTACCTATTATCGTAAGGGGATAAACAAAGAGCTCAATGTTGGCTAATCGTTATTCTGAAAAATGATGTACACTAAATATGTTCGTATTTAGTTGTTTAGATTGGTGCATTTACAAATAATGAAAATCATAGTTCCTAAACATCTTGGAAGTTCTTCCAAACTACTCTAAGGTGATCACTGAGTCCTTTTGATATTCCTTCGCATATTTTTCTTTGGAAACCACTGGTTTTCTTTGAAATTTAAGATTTATTTTCTAAAATTTACAAGATGTAACCTTGCAGAACTACTGACAACTGACGTGGTTCGACGAACTACGGATAGGTTCGTCGAATTTCAAATATCTTAAAAGTTATTAAGTGAAGATCTTCGAACTTCGAACTTTGAAGAGTTGCTGGAAGAGGTGGAAAGAGCTTCAGAGATTTTCACACGGTCGATCAGACCGACTCAAAATTGATTCAAGTCGACAAAGTGAATTGAATTTTCCTGGAAAATGCCATGGCAAACCAGAAAAAAAACTTCTCGAATATGAAGAGAACCCATGAAAATTTTACTAAGTCTAGGAGTATACTAATAGACTGAGAAAAACCTCTATCAATTTTCCTTATCATCATCATCATATTTGAGAAGTTTTTCCTGGAAAAGCCCGGAAAATTTAACGCACTTTTGAGTAAATCCACTTTTGATGAAATTGAATAGACTCGATTCAATGTTGAGGCGGTCTGGTCGACCGTGCAAAGAACTTCAAACGAGTACATACATCCTTAGTTGGTGTTCAAAGAAATGATAAGATCGTAGAAATTATGATAGGTTTTATAGCAATCAGAGTTTTGGAGGTTTCAAATACTCACTCAAATACGTTTGCGTGTGCTAGTGTGGCTATAGTCAGTGTTTACAAAAGCACTTACGTCTATTACAAAAAATATCCTTTAAATGATCGGATTTGATTCTTCAAATAATTAAAATTTAAACTCAGTTGGATTCAGACCAAGTGCATCTAATCCGCACCAATTTCGCGCCACAACAAGACTGAGATACAAATCCGCGAAAATCTCGAAAGTTGCGAAATCTGCGTAGTCGTAGCAATCGTACAAGCATTGCAACAGCATCTAAAAACATACCATTTCCATGCAAACAAAGGCCTGCCTCATTACGCCAACCGAACAATAGATCACGCGCAATCGAGGTCATATCGGGCAGCAAAAACAAATTTCTTTTGTTTTCAAGTACCATTGCAACACTTCACCACTTCACCAAGAAAACCTGAGATCCAAAGATTCCAACTTCTTAGATAAGCAACAGATTCATGACAACATTCATGACATAATAAAGTTAGACATATATCAGCCATTCCATAGCAAAACGATATAGTGGTTCTCAGAATTTTGTAAAAAATTGTAATTTTGTTCCTTATCGCAAAATATTAGGCTCGTTTTATTTTTTTTTATTTTGTCATTATGGTACCATTTCCATGTTAGGGTGTTTTGTAGATAGAGTGTTTTGTAGGCAGCAATATGTTTTTATATTTTTTTTAAATTTAAGCTTTTTTACACATCATACCTCAAAATCAGCGATGTGTTTTTTTTCGTTTTTGAGTTATATATTTTTTGTATCTATCAAGTTTTGGGTTTTCGCTCAATACTCCTATGCGACTAGACTAGCATGCGTCGTGACCATGTTACAGTCGCTATAAATCGATGGAGACGCATGGTAGACTAGTCGCATCGTAGTATTGAGCAAAAACCCAAAACTTGATAACTTCACCACCGAATTTTTTGGTAGTTAAAAATTACCCTAACCTGGATTAGTGTGCAGGAGCGCTTCTTTTGTTTTTGAGAATATTGGATGTAAATATTCATATATTAATATACTTTTTTATAGATTTTCTTTGTAGATTTTGAACTAAACTAGTGTACCAAACGTACACACCAAAAAATTATGAATTTTAATGGTGATGTAAATATCCATGCATGCTAAAATTGAACCATGTAAACTTCCTTTTCACGTAAACTAGCAACTTACTAGAAATGTTGCTTACAAAGATGGATGGTTGCATGCAATATTTAGAATATTTCATCAAATGACTCATAAATTTACACGATCTGTAATGTGAATTTGTATGATATGTGACGCTCCATTTATGTGCATCATAGCGACAGAAATTTACACTACTTTTTCGAACCGTGTATGATTGATTCGTTCACGTTAAAATCATTGATATGTTTGAAGTTTTTGCTAGATATGGCGGAATTATGCGCTTATACCGAAGTAGTTCCCCACCCTATTGCTGCGAAAAATTGTGTGGTGAAACAATTTTAAAGCTGCTGTTCTCTATCCTCTCTTCCTTGAGCAATAATATGATATGAATTATTATTGTTATCCAAACGTAAATTGGTTCACCATCATCTTCTTCTAGGCTTTTTACGCTTCTGTAGCGAGCGTTTGGCCAGCTCTCAACTTAGTGTTGTAGATGTACTTCCACAGTTATTAATTTAGAGCTTTCTATGCCAACACCAATGCATTCATTTGAATATTGTGTGCACAATGATCCATTATGCCCAGGGAAGTCGAGAAAATTTCCAACCCAAAATATTTCCTCGACCGGACTGGGAATGGAAACCAGGGCCTCCGATTTGGTAATACCTGAATTTGCTTTGATAGGGGAAATGGCTCTAATATTGGCCTATGGATCTAAGATTGGGTCCATCGCTAAAAATCTGCTATTTATCAATTGTATCTAGGTGAACGCGTCATTGGGGCGGCACTAATGGATATTTTTGGTTGCTATTGAAAATTTAGTCGATTGCTGAATTTATGTATGGGCCCAAATTAGGGACACTTAGGCCGACATTACATACATTTCCCCTATTTGCAAACCAGATTATCTGACCACATCCAAAGCTTCTCAATTATCCGGAAAATCTAAGAAAAATATTAAACACAGTATACATTTTTAAACTGCAGAGAACGACAAAATTAAAGATATTGGAGACGTGTTGCAAAAATTATTTTCTTTAATAAAACTCAAGAAGTCTATCAATGCTCCATACTTCAAAACATTAAGCAATAATGTTCTTTTTAGTAATTCATGCCGCCAGACGCATAGTTATCGACAAGCGATTTCACAAAACTGTAACAACATTTTACTATGTTTTATGAAAGTCACAAATTTTGGCTACTTTTCTCGAGCATCCTTCAGTGATGACATGAATAATACTCTTTTCCGAACAGGATACCATCTTCTAATCCTGAATGAACGTGTACACAAATCCAAAATAACTACGTCATACTAGATTTAATCGGGTATCCAAAACCGAATTCATCGATCAATACTGCAACAACAACAACAACGAAACAGGATTTTTTGCTATTAAAGTTAAATGAACCCTTACACGACCAACGCGTGGAATGTAAACACTGAGTGTGCCTACTGCCGATGTTGTAAGCAAGGAGGAATATGTAATACGTTCTGCAAAAACACATAAAACACCAGCAGTACACCTCGGGTGCTCTGGTGGATTGTGTAACAACAACCCTCCCGAGATTCCCTTTTTTCGCCGACGAACGGCGTAAAGACGATGATGCAGATCCAGATACGCCGACACGCCGAGACTGTCCAAGAGATAAGAATCAAACAAAAGTAAGGAGCTGTTCCTCATCTGGCCGGGCAGCGAAAGCAACGAAGAAGGAAGAGACTTGCAAGTCTCGACCAAAGTACACATAGAATGAAAAAGGAGTCCCGCTGCATCAGTGACACACCAACAAGCAAACGAGAATGAACGGTAAAAAATGTACATAGGGTTAATGTCCCTAATGTCGTCGGCCAAGTGTCCCTTACATTGGGCCCATAAATAAATTTCAACCAATTTTTCACTAGCAACCAAAACCAGCAACCAACCAGATGACGCATTCTAAGAAAAAATCAAGGACGGGAAATCTTAATCGAAGGGCCTCCAATCTTTAAATGCATAGGCCAACATTAAAACCATCTCCCCTAGTTATACTGCTAGTGCTTCCTTTCTACGTTATACCAAAACACCGTTGCCGGCGAAAGCGTTAATGTAGGTTGTATATCGACAGAATGAAAACAGTGACGACATCCACTGGTGGATCCTGTTTGCACTAATACTACTAGGATTCTGACGATAGTTACAGTGCAGACCAAATATATTAGATAATGATGAAAATGTTGTGTTAAAGATCCAATCCATGTATGAAAAAGCTGGTAGGGTAGACAACTACTTCGGTCAAATCGCTCATTTTGGGCCTATTGTACAGAAAACTTCAAATAAATCCATGATTTCAGAGTTAACAAGTCAATTATGCGTTTGGTACGATACTTTAGTTAATAAGCTACGGAACGAAGTCAATGAGAACGCATGATATAAAGGTTTGCAAAAACAAAAGAAACGCTCCGACCGAATCAATTTTTATCTTCATCCGATAGGCCGAACTGAATTCATTGGCGTTTCAATGGCGTTTCAATGCGTTAGGCCGAGTTTGGAATCCATAGGTCGAGTTTGGCGTCAAGAAGCAGTGTTAGCCTTTGTACAATATCTCAACGATTGGTTTCTCTTTATCAAATCTTACGGTACATACGGAAAGGTAAATAAATTTGGAAGCCATCAGTAATAATAACATTTTGTTTGGTGCCAAACTGCGCTAGATTAAGAAAGACTAAGTGCGGGTTGTGCTTAATAGGCCGGAAATGGGGTAGTTAACCCTACTTAATGATTCTAAAAATACACGCTGTCAAATCCAACTCAATGTTTCATATTTGGGAAATAGATCTAATGTTTATTTATTTATTTATTTCGTCAACCAACGTAGACTAGTACAATTAATACAGTTTTGTTTTCTTAAATATATATTTATATAAAAAAGTAGTGTCAGCTTTCTTGTCTTTCTTTTATGAGCTGTTATTTCTTATGGAATAAAAATATTGCTTTAGTTTATGCCGAGACATTGTAAAGTCAATGGTTTCGCAGTGTTTATTGTAAGAGGCCATCATGCGGTTTAATGGCCCATATTTTGCATAATTTGTGCGATGATGTTTTATGGCAAATAAATTTCGATTTCGGAGTTGCCGAGTGGGTGCATGGAAGTTTAATTTTGATAAAAGTTCTGTTGAGTCAATTCGCTGCGAAACGATATCATTTACAAATGAAACCATTGCATATTCACGACGCTCTTTTAATGTTTGTATGTTTATAAGCATGCAGCGTGCTTCATATGATGGAAGAGGAAATGAAGTCCAACCTAATTTACGAAGAGCGTATAATAGAAATTGTTTTTGTACTGATTCTAATCTTTCTTCGTGCGTGATTGAAAATGGAGACTATACAATGCTGCAATATTCCAGTATTGACCTCACATAGGCAATATATAGTGTTTTAATTGTGTAAGGGTCCTGAAAGTTATAGCAAAAGCGCTTGATAAAGCCTAGCATGTTATTTGCCCTGTGAATAATTGTATTGTAATGGTCTATGAAAGTTAGCTTAGAGTCTAAGATAATTCCTAAATTCCTAACTCTTTCACATTTGTCTACAGTTTGATTTCCTAATGCAATTGAAATATTTGAAGTTGTTCTTTTTCTACTAAATGATATTAAGTTACATTTTTTTACATTCAATTCTAGTAGACTTTTTTTGCACCATATGTAGAATATGTGTATTTCATTCCGGAATATATTGATGTCTTCTTCATTTCTTATTTCCAAAAAGAGCTTCATGTCGTCGGCATGAATAAGCAATTTAAGTTTTTTGAGAATGTAAGATATGTCGTTTACGTATAGAATAAAAAGCAGAGGTCCCAAATGAGAGCCTTGGGGGACGCCTGAAGTGACTTGAATTGGGCTCGATTTCTTTCCGTTGAATTTAATTATTTGTTGGCGGTTAGTTAAATATGATTCAAGCCATTTCAGGAGCCCTGGCTTAATTCCAATTTTTTGCAGTTTAAAGAGTAACATTGGTATGTCAATGCGGTCAAATGCCTTGCTAAAGTCTGTATAGAGAGCTTCTACGTGGTTTCCATTATCCATTGCATTCAATGAATAGTCTATAAATTCAAGTAAGTTGGTCGAGGTCGAACGACCCTTGAAAAAGCCGTGTTGCATGTCAGTAATTCTATTTTTGATTTGGAGAAATAATTTTTCGTTGATAATTGACTCGAAAAGCTTAGGAATGCAAGAGATAATGGCTATACCACGATAATTACGTACGTCAGATTTTCGACCAGATTTAAAGATAGGTACTAGAAATGAGCTTTTCCAAATTTTAGGGAAGGTTCCGGATTCCAGGGACATATTAAAAAGCCAAAACAATGGAGCAGTGAGTTCCATTGCTAGACATTTAATAAATACTGGAGGAATTCCGTCAGGTCCAGGACCTTTTGAGGCATCTAAATTTTTTAAAGCCTGCAAAATGCAAGGTTGCAAAGACTCATTTCAGCTAAAATAATGTTTTTCGGAATAATAAAACCAAAAGATGGTATGATGGCATGTTTTACTTGTAACTTACAAGAAGAGGTTACAAAGTATGCGTTGGAAACATAAAACCTGTAAATTTTGCTTTCTATGAGTCACAATCAGCGATTTGCTGATCGCTGAGTGAGTGAGTGAGTGAGTGAGTGAGTTTGTGAAAAATCGCTAATTGTGACTCTCATGAAATGAAATAAACAGGTTTAATATGTCAAACACATTCTTTGCAACCTCTTCTTGTATCCTACCAATTCAAAATTTGATCATGGCATCTAATTATTTCATAATTTAGAAAAACATTGTTTTAGCTGAAATGAGTCTTTGCAACCTTGGCAAAATGTCCTGCACTTGAAGTTGATTGAGGCCAATGTCCCTTGAAAATTCTGGATAAAATGCAAAATAATCGCGGTCACGATCTTCTTCAGAAAATGTCGTATAAATTTCTTGAAAAAATTTTGCGAATAGATTACAGTTTTTTTCCGAACTATCACCGACATTTTCGTCTAGATGCATTATTGAAGGAAAATTGTCAGATTTTAATTTCGTTTTTACGTAATTAAAGAAGTTCTTCGGACAGGACTTTATTTCACGTTCAGTTTTTGCATTATATTCTTCAAATGCAGTACTGATAGCTAAATTCAGTTGATCGCATAGATCCAAATAAATTAATAAATTATTACTACTATTGTGTTTTTTATAAATTTTATGCGCTTTTTGCTTCCGATTTTTCAAGTTTTTTATTTGTCTGTTAAACCAGACTGGATTTTGTGTGTTTCTGTTACGTCTTTTTTTCTTCAAAGGTATTTCTTCCGAAATTATTTCTGTTAAAATTTTGTAGAACACGTCTATACCAATTTCGACATTTCCTACATTCCTTAAAATTAATTGCCAGTTGACACTGTTTAATTTAAATTTTATTTTTTCGTAGTCTGCTAATTTGTATTCAAAGACTTCTTTGTATTCGCAGTCGTTGGGTCTTTGGTTTTCATGCATAAATAAAGAATATTCGATTGCTGTGTGAAACGCTTCATTTTTCCACAGTGGATTTAATGATTCGGTCACACAGAAATTTTCATAAATATTCGTTAGTAAAAAGTCCAAATAGCAATTTTGTTGGTTTTTGATGTGGTTAATTTGGTTCAGTCCTAAATTAGCAGTTTTGTCAAAAATGAACTGCAATGTTTCATTATCCCCAACGACTGGGAGTAAGATACATTCATTTTCAGAGTCCAGAATGAAGTCAGCATGGCGTTGATTAAAGTCTCCATAGATGTGAACTTTAACCTCAGGAGGAAGGTCAGATAGAATTTGTTCAGCACTTTGGAAGAAGGCTTCATAAGTGCTTTTATGAGCATGGTCTGGTGGAAAATACACTGAGGCGAACACGTGCGTTTCACCGGCTACTCCACCACCTGACTTCTTCTGTGTTGCATGAAAATTTCTGTCGTCCCTGAATACATTAAAGGCATTTCCAAAGATTTCTTCACTTTTTACGCTTTCGTCCCAGCTTGTTTCAGTTGCCAGAATGACCGAAAAGGATGAGCATAATAAATGTTGATAAATTTCCTTCATTTTAGCTGGGCTTTTCATGCGATTGAAATTTTGACAATAAATCAAAATTTCAGTCGCATTCTGTCTGTGTGAAGAAATTGTTGGAAATACGTCGGTTGATAAAGTATGGTCATTGTTATTATTAGTTACCTCAGTCTCATGCCGAGCATCGTTATATAGAAATAATGAGTCTTCCTCAAGGTGCGTCAGCGGCGTTGAAAATTTACCCTACTAAGCACAACCTTCACATTACCTTTCGTTTTCGAACGAAATGTTTCTACAGAGGACTTTGAAGTTTATTTATCTTTCCATATGTACCGTTGGATTTGATAAAGAACTACGAATTGTTGATATTTCGTTGAAAATACAACACTGCTTCTTGATTCTAAAATCGGCTTACGGGTTTCAACTTCGTACACGAAAACCAAAAACGTATTACATTTGATGATGAACATTGATGTTAGTTGTATTTCCTATTATCCTTCGCAGCGAATACCGCACACAGCAAAAAAATAATTTTGATATCACATCAAAGTGGATGCACTACAATCGTGTCAAAAATATGGTGTAATATTACTTACCAAAAAGGACAAAATTATCATTAATACAGTGCATGAACTGACATAACGCTGCTTTTACTGCATTTGTTTATTTTTGTGGCCATAAAAATTACATGAGATTGATGCAATGATTTTTATCTTTTTTTATTTCGTGTTCAGTCTACGGTTTTGACTATACCACCAAGCTTTTCTATTTATATCATTGTAGAACGACGCACACACTTGCTTCGATTCTCTCCAACTTCGGTTAAGCAGAAATAAGCATGCGAAATCAAATTATCGTAGTATGAGCGCTTCTTATTTGCTTTTAACCCATCCATGTTCCGAAGCATGGAGAGAGCAATACACTTCTCTGACGTTTATGAAATGTACAAGTATTAGTGCAGAACTTGGGGTAAATTATAAGTATTAGATCAAGAAAACCTTTGAATTTACCCAAAGTTCTGCACTAATACATGTGCAATTCGTGGGGGCGACCCCGGCGTAGTGGTTAACATCCACACCTCTCATGCCAAAGTCACGAGTTCAAATCTCACCCCCGGACAAGTCACGAATAACCCAAGAGTGTTCAAGTGACTATAATAAAAAAAAAATCAAAAAAAAAAATCGCAACGTTCGTGGTTCGAGCATGCTTGGTATACACAGTGTTGGTCACGAACTGCTGTTGACGAAACATACACAGATAAAAATTCTGAATTTTAATTGTGATGTAAACATTCATTCACGTAAACTTGCACACAATGTTGTTTACGAAGATGGGCTTTTGTATGCAATATTTGCTACATTGCATGAAATGTGTCAGAACTTTACATGATATATAATGTAAACGTATATGATATGTGACGCTCCATTTATGTGCATAATATTGAACAGAAATTTACACTACTTTTTCGAACTGTGTAGCTCTTTTTGAAGCAGTAGATATAATAGAGTTTAGGCTTGTTGTAGATACGTAAGAAAAAGAACATTTTAGTTCTCATTTTCATTTTCATTTTCATTTTGCAGCGTTTGGTGGGGCAATGGGAGCGCAAGTCAATCCAAAGCCGAGGATAAAGGACGAGTAATGGCTGAATAGTCTATGCGGACCACTTGAACGCCATGGGAAAAGGAAGGGATTGGGGAAGGGTTTTGAGGAAATGACACATAGTACTAGATTTATGATGCTAAATGTAAAGAAACCGAAAATCCATCTCCCACTGATTCCTCCTTTCACATATATACCAAATTGATATTTTAAAGCTTTAATCAAAATAAACAGACAATACATAAAAAGGCTAATTGCCAGTTGCTTTAAAGGCTAGTTGCCTCCCTAAGCGGACCCTCCGCATCCTAACTCTTCTGTTAATCCACTTAATGCTACTAGGCTGTCTAAATTTTCTTATTTAAGTTTGTTTGATGATTGTGATATCTCTAGTCTAATTTAATAAATAATTGAAATCTCTAATCTACCTACCATACTTTATTAAGTACCTGCACTTGTGAATGTAATCTAAAATTTAACGTGTTTCAAGTTGTTTTTGACATTGACCTATATTTAATATATATTAGTTCGTCCCAGGTGACACCTTCAAGTGACTAAAATGCTTCACTTTGAAGTTAGTTTCCTAGCTGATTTTTAAATTACATAGGGTATATGCTTCAACTACGCTCACACGTTTCCACTATGTCGCACCACAAAAATACGTATGGTTATGTCACAATAGAAGCACGCCACAGTGGAAATCCCGAGCCATAGTTCAAACACTTATCCCAAATCAAAATGAAGCACATATAAGATTAGTTGCAATACCATGTACAAAAATGGTGTTTAACATTGTTCCCTGAGTAATACCTCAATGAAAACAACAACGAAAGCTTGTCACGCAAGTAGAAGGAGCACTGTTGAGCACTTTCTGAAATATTTCAATAGTATAATTCCCTTGCAAACCCAAATAAATCTATCTGCATAAAAATAAATAAAATAAGAGTGATTTGCGGCAAAACCCGCCAGTATCGCACCCAACGTCAGTGCCTATACGTAAGCGTACTACAACGCGGCTTTCAAATAAAGGAGTAACAAGTGTGATACTTTCACTTCAGGCTAGAACTTTGGTTCTCTTATGCAATGGTTCATCAGAGAGGGGAAGCTCGGTAATCCTCATCGCATGCTCATGACGCTATTCTGTCACGGCATGAGCCAACGATGCCGGACCTAAGCCAACCGTTTGCAACCGCCAAGCAATTTGCCAAAATTAACCCCTCCAGTAAAATTTTCTAGCTACGTAAATGAGTATGGACCGTTTTGATATACATATTTTGCGATGCGCAACATATACCAAATAGACAAGAAAAATATGGAGGTATATCTATCATTTTCCAGGATGCTTTCATGAACTGGTTGTGCTGGTTTAGATTATATTATATTAGATTAAATATATAAATATATAAAATTACATGCTGCTTCAAATGTGTTGCTCATTATTTTCATATGTTGCTTAGAAGTAGAGCCAAGGTGTCGACTCAATGATGAAAAATAAATTCCCTGATATTTCCTGATTTTCCAGTCGTTTTTCTGAAAAATTCCACACAGGGTTTGAGTGATATAAATAAAGGCAGTCACACATTAAATGCAGCTTACTACTTAAAGTTTAAACGCGTTTTGGTACTATAATTTACTGGAAAATTATTGCTTTGTGAAGGTGATACTCTAAGGAAGCCTTAGCGTGAAACTTTAAAGGCACAAATGTCAGCTTCCACAAAACATACAAATTTGAAATTGCTACTCCTTGTTTGCTGTGCTACTACAAACAGAGAGTAGCAATTTCAAATTTGTATGTTTTGTGGAAGCTGACATTTGTGCCTTTGAAGTTTCACGCTAAGGCTTCTTTAGAGTATCACAAAGTAAATTATAAAGCTCGTTCACCCCTCACCATCCCTCTCCAAAGGGGGAGTTTGGTAAAGAGAGATGAAAAAACCGATTTGTACCTTCCTTAAAAGTTGTCCTAGCTCGCTATTCTAATATCTATATGCAATCTTCACACTGCCGTACTCTAATGGAACTATCAACTCTATGCTTTCATCTACTCCATCTATCGTATAAAAATTACCACTCAGTCTGTTATTTGAAATTAGCATCTTCAACTATGTAAATCGTTGACTTCACGTAGAAGTAATACTAAAAACATATAGTCAAAGTGTTATTTGTTAACTGCAGCAGGAGCTTATGTTTTGTGTAGGAATAGGATTGTTTTTAGTATGATTGCTCTGAAAAGAACCTTTTGATATGTATTTTAGTTGGTACATGTTTTGAAATTTAACTCTTTTAGAAAATTTAGGTGGCCCTGAAAAGGGCCGATGGTAGTACAGGCTTAAAGCTTTTGGAAGATGATGTAGGCAGTTAGATCCGCAAATCGGACCGGATAATCTCATATTCTTTGGTTCAATGATTGGTCACTCACAAATGTCTCGGCCCGTCTGCTGGACAGCAGTTGAAATGGTGTATGCAACAGGTTGGAAGGCCGCAGAATTTCAGTGGCCACTTAGCTAAAGCTTCTCCCCTCTTTAGTTTTTCTCTTTAAACTACTTCTCTCAACAAGTTGGTAACTCTTTGCATTTAGCAGAAAGACGCTTATCACTTTTTTCGGCGAATTTATGATCATGTTCATGTTCATGTTTTTTGGTGGTCCTTCGAAAATATCGAACAGCAGAAGTGCAACCAGCAAGTGTAACCCAAGAACAAAAAGCGGTACGATTCTAGTTTTCATTGCAATGACAACGACTGAATTAAGGGGCTTTGAAGCAGAGAGGTAAAAGTCAATTCATTTAATCGATTTCCTCTTTTGATGACCATGGCTTCACTAACCTATTTCGCACTATTTCTGCTATGATCTTCAATCATCCCGAACAACAAACGTATCAATAAATGTGATTGCAGTCGAGTTATTAACGAAACAGAAAGTCGATGAAGAGAATCGATCAAAATCACTTGCACCCTTGCTTGCAAGTTTGGTTACAAGATTACAACTCTGGACAGCATTTTGTGTGGTCGTTGGGGACGTGTGGTTCTGAATATGGCGATGAGTCCCTACCCGAGCAAAGTCCCTCCCCTTGGCTGGTTTTTGCACCTTGCTGTTGGTGGGCGGGCTTAATTCCATGCTTTATAGTGGAGTGTTGGAGACGTTAGGTTTATGGTCGGCGTTGCTGGTTCATGCCGCGATAGAATGGCGTCATGGGCAGGCAATGGAGATTACTGTGCTTCCCCTCTCTGATAAACCACTGCATGAGAGAACCAAAGATCTAGTCTAGCAGTGATAGTATCACACTTGTTACTCCTTTTATTGAGAGCCGCGTCGTAGTACGCTTACGTATAGGCACCAGGGCTCTACAATTTCGAAGCTCTAAAATGAACTCGTGTTTTGTTTCTCTCATACATACGTGTTCGACGCTTCATTTCTATAACGCCTAGCTAGACTATCAGCAAGAAACGAAAATAAAAAAGAAGGACGCTTGGAAGGAAAGGCTGGCTGTGGAACTTCTCGTCGTTGCTTTGCTCATCGCTTTCAATGTAAATAACGTCGATTTTCTAGTTAAACGAACTTCATTATGGCTTTCAATCCCCTTTCACGAACACTCTATCGCCGCTCTTTCAATTTGTTTAAAATGCGTTATGTCCCGTTTTCGATCATTTTTTTTAGATAAATATATGGATGGAAGATAAATTAGAAATATGACGTGTAATCTTCAAGTGTTTTGACGTGAGAAATGCTTTAAATGTGTTATTTCATTTTCCGTCATATACGTCATGAAACCTCTGTTGATGTGTTTCATGAAAGAGAAAACTATCAAAGTCGAGCGCTCTTTCGCTCATCCATTTCGACGAAGCTTGAAAGGAAGACCAATGGAGCGACGGGAGAAAGAGAGACAAGCGATTGAACATTTGTTTGTGCACGCCGACTGAGGTTCTAGAATGCTGCGAAGCTGTTCGACTTTAACAGAAAAAGAAAGCCAGCAGTCTCTTCGTCGCATCGATTTGGTCGATTGAAGCTGATATTGTGACGCCCTGATAGGCACTGACGTTGGGTGTGATACTGGCGGGTTTTGCCGCAAATCGCTCTTCTATTTATTTTTACGCAGATAGATTTATTTGGGTTTGCAAACGAATTATACTATTGAAATATTTCAGAAAGCGCTCAACGGTGCTCCTTCTGTTTGCGTGACAAGCTTTCATTGTTGTTTTCATTGAAGTATTACTCAGGAAACAATGTTTAACATCATTTTTGTACATGGTATTGTAACTAATCTTATATGTGCTTCATTTTGATTTGGGATAAGTGTTTGAACTATGGCTCGGGATTTCCACTGTGGTGTGCTTCTATTGTGACATACTCATATGTATTTTTGTGGTGCCACATAGTGGAAGCGTGAGAGCGTAGTTGGAACATTTACCCTATACAATATACAATTTAAAATTAGCTTGGAAACTAACTTCAAAGTGAAGCATTTGAGTCACTTGAAGGTGTCATCTGGGACGAACAAAGATATAATTAATATATGTAAAAGCCAGAAGTACTTGAAACACGTTAAATTGTAGTTTAAAAGCATGGGTTATGATTGTGTAGGTAGATTAGAGATTTCAGTTATTTATTAAATAAACTTCAATTATAGAATTCAGAAAGTTAATTAACATAAGAGATAGGACGCGGGGGGTCCGCTTAGGGAGGCGACTAGCCTATGAAGTTGTATAATAAATCTTCCTATTTAGTGTATTTGTTAATTACAGACAATGTCAATAGCGAAAGTCATATCTTCAACCAGGCGCTTACGAACAAGTGAAGTTTCAGGAAAGATGTGTTAAATATGTTGATAGGTTTGAAATATGAATTAGGATTGTTGCGCTTTAGTTTTCGGTAAGGTATGATGTGTCAACAAAGCCTTTTTGAGCAAATTTTCAAACATCAATTTGATTGAGTGATTTATTGAAAGACATAGCGTTGCGAAAATTGACAAGTCATACATCTAACATAGTAGTAGTAGCAGTGTCGCATAATCTTATCACAATTGCTGCAAATAGTGCTGAGCAGGGCTGAATACGGATCAAAACTAACATAGCTACTAACACTAAAATGATCCCGGAACTAACACTTTTCCATTGCACTTTTAGTTATATATATATTAGTTTTATTTTTCTACTAAGTCATATATGCTTCTTTCTATTGTTTGGATCAAGTACAACTAATACTAATCTACCTTTATGTATGTTTTACTCCCTTTTAACCCATTATCTTGTGAATGGCGAATCACATGACGTGAGACACGTACAAGCTGGAACTCAAAGAATTACTTCGAACAGGATGTCAAACAAATTCAGGACCAATCCAAATGAGACCAGAAACCAACAAGGCATCGGGGAGTTAAATATTCTGGGAGAGGTATTTGATAAATAATCAAACAGTGGTAAGTTAAAATCAGAGCCAAGGATCATGAGAGGTAATTGTCAATAATTCATTAATTAGTAGAAATCTCGATAACTTTTTCAAGGGAGCGTATCGGCTTTTGTAAATAGGCGGTGCGTTTGGTCGTCGATTTGGCTTAACTGGTGGCTCGCCCACGCGGGCTGGCACTATCATCAGATAGGGGAAATTTTCCTCTACCTGCTGGTGGTGTTGAAAGCGTGTGCGAGCTGCCGGTTGCGCCGGATCGACGATCGGATGCATTGTTTGCAGGAGCTGGTGCTTCCCTTTGAAAAAGTAATCGAGAAATATCCATATTATCCTGTAATTGATATTACTATTTTTATATATCAATGAAATTAGTCATGACAGAGTAACAGATGGGGAAGGACAATAGACACAAGTTGACACAATAAACAAGACAAGTGGGGGTTAATACACAAGACAAAATGACAAAATAAGTGGCGACAGAAGACAAGACTGAGACAAAAATCAACCTTAAAAAAAAAAAGAATGCGCAATTATATTATCAAAACTATTTGGATCAGCACAAAAACAACATTGACCAAACGGGCACCATAGCCTAGGAACGTCTGTGTGTTGATTTAAAATAGAGGCTCATAGAAGCAAAATTGATTAATAAAAGGGGTCCAGTGTAGAGTTTAAGCAAGTGCTGCCACTGGATCACTACAAAAAAAAATAAAAATAAAGAGTCCCCACCCGTGCAAAGTCGGTTAACAAAATGAAAGCAAATCGATATTAAAGTTTGCAGTTCCTATCATAATGAAAAATCATTTTGATTTCAATTGTCGCGACAGAAGTCTGATTTTATAGTGAGCTTTCATTATGCAGTCAACACATTTTAAATCAAAGCAACTTAACTTGAAGTTCTGCTGTTAATTTCTTGTTTAAATTTGATTTAAGTTCATCTGTCGTTGAACTAACGATTATTGTTTATTTGTTTTGTTTAACACATTTTAATTTATTCGTGACTAAACCTAGGTGAGATTTGAGATCAAGTCTTTTAGCGTGAGAAGTATGGATGCTAACCATTTACGCCAGGCCCGTATTCAGTTAAACATTATGAATGCAAAATCAGTAATCAAATCGATTTAATTGAAAGCAGGATTAGTTTTCCATTTGATTCAACAGTGTAAAATGTTGCACTCATTTTTGCTGTGTTAACCGTTAAGTCAACCAAAATGAGATCAAATGGAGTATTCAAAATAAGTTCCATCATAACAGCAAATTCTGATTTCAATTTGATCCCTAACTTTGCTCGGGTATTCGCACACGCCCGAAGATCAGAGGCAGATGCCACATCGACTTGTTTCGTCTACTAACGACTCTCTGATGACAGTGTTGAGGAAGCAGCATACACATGCACTTAATTGGTGGATTTGTTAGTTATTTCAACGCTTTTGGACAATGCTTGACATTTGCCACTTTTCAATAGTTTCTTGTTAAAAATCAACAGTCTAAAGCATTGTTATCGATGCGTAAAAATATTTCTGATCGATTGGTGACAAAATTATTGAAATTGATCCAGGGGCAGCTGAGTTATGAACGTTCAAAATATTTCATAATTTTGTTACAAGTTCCATTTTCGGTTTTCACAAAGTGTACCCCTATATAGAAAGTATTATTATTATTTATCTTTATTAGGGAGGCTTTCAGCCTTGGGCTGGTTCACCCCCACATATAGAAATCACAGACGTAGTCCTACATAAAAAAAAGTTTATCTAACTCGGGGTCTTGGTGGGTTCGATCTTTTTTTTTTTGTTTAAGTAATGCTTACGAATATTGAAACTTTGTACATAACCGGCATAGATTTTCTCAAATCTTACAACTCAATTTTTTGTTCGGTTTCTCAAAGGCGGGATCTCGATTTATTATATTTCAAGTAATTTTTAAAAACCCCTGGATATCAAAAGTCACATCACAAATGTCTTAGTTTTGAATCTTGAAAATGTTTCTTAGTCTAGAACCTCTGTGATTATGATAGTTTATGGAAGTCCAGAATCATAAAATATATCGGGAAATTCAGAATATTGGGATTTTTCAAAAAGGATATTTAGATATTGAAATTTTTAACAAGTAGCCGGCGCCGGTGGTGTAGTGGTAAACGTGACTGCTTTCTCACCCCAATGGGTCTGGGTTCAATCCCAGTCGAGGTCGGTGGGATTTTTCTGAGGCATAAAAATCTCTGGTCACGTCTTCCTTCGGAAGGGAAATAAAGCCGTTGGTCCCGGCCCATGTGTGTTTGAATGGGTGCGATATCCTACGCAGGTGTGGAAGCTGTCTTCCTGCACATTCGATTGCCGTCAATGGATGGCAATCGATGTCCGTCGGTGATTGGCACTAGATTGCGGAACAGAGACCGACGTTAAATAAAGGAAAAGAAGAAATTTTTAACAAGTTCAAAAATATTAAAAATTTCTTCAAGCTTGAAATGTTGCTATGTATATAGTTTTCTTAAAATTTCAAAGCTCGTGATTTTGTTTTGTTTTTTTAACCCAGGATCTTGATTGTTTTTACTCCAGGTCTATTATTGCTCCATATTCCAAGAGCTTAACTAAGCTATTTCCAAGTTAGAGATCCGATAAATTACAAATGATCCGCAGCCAAAATTTTTGTTTTGATATAAGACCCCTAGTTTATGTTTTTTTTATTTCATGAGTTCGAAACCTTAAACCTACACGGATAGAAATCCTTTTATACCTTTTGGCAAATTTCTATTGCTGATTATTCATAAAATGTACAAGTCAACTAATAAGTAGACGCCTTGTACACACATACCGTTTATTGCATTCTATGTGGTCTGTCTTATGGAATGTATAAGGCTGATTTTTTGGCAAAAATGTATAAATGAAAACATGAATAGTTTCAGAACATTCAAGAAATGATCCATGTCGTAGATCTTTGAAACATTTTTTTAGCAGTGGCGTTTCCTTAACCTCAATCTACCTGTGCACCAACTCAACAATTATCAAAATATTGCTTGCAATGGATAGATATCAAGTAAAGTAGAAGATTAAGTGTATTTTTCAACCGATTCGAGTATGAATATAGCATTAAATCTGATTTTGAAAGTTAGTGTAAAGGTAAAAAGTGAGGTTACCGCACGCTACTGGTTTATAGTCCAAGAACTTTTCCCAGGATTTAAATTGCTCAAGTCTAAGCCTTCTAAATCAATTCATTGTTTCACTTGATATAATTATAGGTTGTAATGCAGTTATGAATAAGTATTGAGAAATCTCTCGCTGAATTTAAAGAAAATTCCCTGAATTCCCAGGTCATAAATCAAATTCCTTGGGATTCCCTGATTTACCAGATATTTGACACCCTGAGAACTTCATACTTCTCTTGCCGAATAAAGCATCAAATCAAAGCATCAAGTTAAGTAGACAAATAACAGAGTTGTGACTGATAGTGTGTGTCCATTTTATAAACTGGACAGTCCTATTGACATACATGCGGATATACAACTTTTAAAATTAATATATTTTTTTATTGTTTCTGGCCTTAGCGAAAAACAAATCTGAAACTCATAAAGCATATGTTCCAGCTGAAATGTCATAAGCCTAAAACATTCCGACCGTCACTGTATCCCTGTTCTCCATTCAGTGTCTCGACACTTTTTATTCCTAGTAGGACGCATAGAGGTAGGTATACATGCAAATGTTGTTGACCTTGCGCGCCACCCAGTCAGTGTGTGTTGCTGGCGTTGTGTGCAAAGTGCAATGATTCCAGATTATTGATTTACCCCTCGGAAGAAGGAACGGGCAAAATACAACATTTTTGATGTCTGATGCTTGTGGCTGGTCTAGTGGCACGGCGCGGCGCAACATGGGACGCTGAGCATACAACCATGGGACGGACACGCAATAATTCGCTATATTCGTACTCAGTCGTAGTAGTTGTCAGGCCATCAGGCATGCAATACAGGGACTGACGTCGCCGCCGTTTGGTTCTTGATAGAATGAATAATTCAGGCAGCAGCAGTGTGAGGGTATTGGTGCGCTATTTTTCTCATTCAGCGAAAAGGAGAGAGTTTGTTGTACCATGAAGAGTTTTTTTTTGCGCGAAAATGATGAACACTCATTCGGTGAGTAATACTCGATGGTGAACCGACTGACTCTACAGAGAGAGAGACTGCTGGATGGTACGAAATTCGGGAAGTAGGATCCAAATAGGAGATAAAATGTAAACAACCCTCGGTAATAGATGTCTGCACCTGTTCAAACAGCACCGTCTGTGCGTAATGGTGTCGTAAGCGATTGTTCAACAAGGTCGCGGTTTGAACAGAGAAAAAGGTTAACTTAATTAAAACGGGGAACTGTTCCCTAATTAATTGAGAAACGCTATATTAGTCGAAGCGTGTGATCCGAGTGCCATTTTATACCGCGATAACACATAACATATGTGGAACTTCATGCAAAAAACTGACTCAAAGCTGACCCCTTTTTTGTTTTGCCTCAGTGGTATAACTGGCATAGTTGGACATCGATCTGTCATAATAAAATTTTCGTGATATCGACACTGAGCATTCATAAGGACCATAAGAATGGCTACTTTCGTAAATGTCTCGTAGGTCAAAGTCAATCCAAGTAAGCCACTAATTTTATCGGATAGGAGGATTCTTTCTCTACACAATCATGTTGTTGGTTTACTTGAGTGAGTTTTAATTATCGAGAAATTCACGCAAAAAGTAATTGTTTAGGTTTGCAGCATTGGCCCTTACGAAAGTAAGCATTGACGTTGACGGCAACTCTGCAACTCAATACTCCTGGTAAAATCCCATAAGCATCTGACAAACTGTGCATGGAATCTTAGCGGACTTTGTCTTATCTCTTCATTCCTCTAGCAAGCCGCCGTTTCTTCACGCAAAGATTGACAGAATCATATGGGATTTTCATAGGAGTGAAAGGGTAAGGAAATGTTCACCAAGTTTCACGCACAGACTGATGTTTGCTTATGGGATTTTACCATAGGAGTGAAGAGTTACAGAGTGAACGAAGAGGCGAACTGTCAATAGTCACGGTAATGCGTAATCGATGTGCGGTATAAGAGGTGAGGAGAAAGGAAACTAGTGGACTCTTTCGTTCTCGCGTCTTCTTACGCAGCAACAGACGTGACGTCACGTCTGCTGTTGCATAAGAACTTCGTCAGAATGAAAGAGTCCACTAGTTTCCTTTCTCCTCACCTTTTTTACCGCACATCGATGCGTAATGAGATGTAAACAGGTGAGGCCCAGATAATTTGTCGTCTCTTTTGTTTCTCCGCTGTTTAAATGCTTGACTGAGTTTGACGTGTGGGCATTCTTTTTTCGACGTGCTCGACAGTGGGCTTCTCAAAGGATTTTTTTATCTAGTATTTTCAAGTCAGTCAGAAGCCAGTCAAGAGCGTTGTTATTCAGTAATATTGCCTATTTACAGATGCAATATTTCTTCGTCTCTTCGATCTTTTTGGTTAACATTGGATTCATTACGGAAATTATGTTAATTGCATGTAATTTAATGCAAACAATTCGAAGATTTGATGATTACGTTGAATAGGTGTAAATCTATCATTTTGTCAACTTATGATAATATCACGACATATCCAATTGATGTATGTTAACTATTATTTTCGTTAGTAAAAAGTGCTTAACTTTGCTTCAGTTAGCTGGGAGCCCACTCTACTCTGGAACCTTAGCCATAGTGGTCGAAAAAAAAATTGTTATGATTGTGTGTAGCTCACCCCGGGAGCTATTTGACAGCTTCAGTGTAATGTCTATGTACCCCGAAAATTCTGGTTCTCTGGTTCTGTCAAATCGAATAATGATGGAGTAAATTTACAATTGGTCTTATTTTTGATTAACTCTTTTTTTCACGTTTTTGAGTTTTTGTTGTTGTTTCTATTTTGTGTAAAAACATTGATATTTTTTAAATAATCTAATAATTGCCATAGCTTGACGGGATCAGAAAATGTCTGTCAATGTATGTGTGTATAAGAGCGCGTAACACATATTTCTAAAACGTATTTCTCGGCAACCACTCTACCGAATTGAATGCAACAACCACCAAATGAAAGGTAGCATGATTTTATACAATGTTAATAAACAGATTTTTTTTATCGATTACTGGTTCCGGTGATTTGGACGGAAAAATATTCGAAAATCACGGAATTCGGGAACTAAGTGGTGTACTCGGTAACCACATAACCGAATTAAACGAAACAACCAGCAAATAAAAGGTATTATGATCACATTGAATGCTGTTGAAAATATTTAGAATCGTTCAACTATTTTTAGAGATATGGGCGGCACAAGTTCTGAAAAACATGTATTTTGGGAACTATTTAAGTCATATTTATCAGTAACCACTAATGCGAATTGCTCGCAACAACCACCAAACCACTACCATAGCCTCACCTATAGAACATTATTGAACAGATTCAGAATTGGTCAACTGGTGCAGGAAATGTGGTAGGAACATGTTCCGGAGAATGTGAACCATGATACTAAATTTGTCCGGCAAGGAATAAAACCTATCATGTGACAAAACAAATTACTTCAAAATATGATAACCAAATGAATTGTGGCCATTTCGAGCGCCGCGGACCACATTTGTCAGTTTCGGGCATGTCCCAGATGCCCCCGGGGAATTGAATCAAAACCCATCATGCCAAATAATGAATTTTTAAAATTAAATTGATTAATTTAAATTTATTAAATTCCAATCTTTTATAAGGATCTATATGAGGAAAACAATGCAACATCAGTAATACGTCTCACTGATAATTTATTCTTGGCTTGAGTTCGACGACCACATGAAGTGAAACAAAAACATATTTTCTGATGTGAAAAAAGTTGTGCCACCAACGATGGCTGACCCCATTGTTTACGTACGGTGGAGACATCTACAATTTGTAAGTGGGTACGTGAAACTAAGGTTTTCTGTCTAGATACTCAGGGGTTGGTGTAGCTCCTCCTTTGCTTTTTCAATCAACATGGATCAACATTACCACGTTTTTTTGAAAAAAAAATTCAATTGACGGCAATTGAGAAACATAGGGAGTATTGATAAGCGCTCGATATCATTTATCGTCCTGCTTGCAAAATTCTTGCGAATGGAACGATGCAAAGTCAGTTCAAAACACTGCATATTTTTCAAATGGGACTTCTGACTCTTGTTCCAAATTTTGCTGCTTCTCTCTGGACTTCAAAATGTAAGCACTTAATGCCAAATTTACGTGGTCGTGTTTTTCCTCGTACGAAACCTAATGAAATCAAAGTTTGATGCAATTGGTTCCAAAAAAATAGAAAATGTCCAAAGAAGGAAATGTTACGTACGGGAAATGAATGCAATGTCGTCCTAAATGCTCCTAATTTGAACGCATACATAAATTTATCAATCGACTAAATTTTCAATAGCGACCAAAAATATCCATTAGTACCGTGCCAATGACGCGTTCATCTAGATAAAATTGATAAATAGCAGATTTTTAGCGATGGGCCCAATCTTAGATCCATAGACCAACATTAGAGCCATTTCCCCTACATGTTTCATCTAAGTTTACCACAGTTTTTCTATGTGAATCAAGGTGATGAATTTGTTAAAGTTAGCTATATAATTACAAATAAAGCACATAAATGGTTAAGGAAATAGTAAGCCATGAGTTCCGGAATGCTAGGAACACATAGAATTATGAACCACGGTAGAATTATTAAAAAGAATTGACAAGCCCCTTGATTTCTTTTCTCATATTACAGCTGGTATAATCAATTTGACAGATCGATGTCGACCACTTGAAATCACTGAAATGGGGTCGATTTTTGATGATCGAGTTCCACATATGTTATGTGGCGATAGCCCTATCCAGGTGCATTTTTGCTCAAGTTTGTTGCCCTGTCCGTGTTGTTCTTTTTGTTTGTCCTTGATTTGTTTTCCGTACTGAGTACCAATGCTTCCGACGCCAGGGAGGCAGCTCCCACACCTGGATCCTACCTATCGACCCATCAACTCATCGACCGGGGACCAACGACTTTACTTCCCTTCGCGTAATCAGAGATTTATGCCTCAGAAAATCCGGACGACGCCGACTGGGATTGAACACAGGCCCTTTGTAGTGAGAGGCAATTACGCTTACCACTACACCATCGGCGCCGCTGTGTTGTTCTTTTTAGTTAAATGAGCATAGCGATAGTCAAATAGTCGACAACTTCGTTTAAAAGCTTTTAAAACCCACCTTTTTTGACGATTTATTATTTACCATCGCTACGCCCAACTTCAAAATATGTTGCTATTAATAATGGAAAACTGGATAAAACTGGGTGAATGAACCATTAAGTCAAGACTATTTTTCACATAGATGGCGCTGTTGCATTGGTAGTAAGAAATACAAATCCCCATGTAGAAATTTGGAAAAGAGGAAATAATACGCTTTTCATACATATTCAGGTCAAAACAAGTTGACGACAACCTAAAGAAATCATTCATGGACTTTGTCGTTCACTTTTTTCCTGGAAATTAAGGAGTGTACTCGAAAAAAATGCACCATTTTTATCCGTGTGTAACTTTTTTATCCGTGTGTAAAAATTGATGAAAATCAAAATTTCATAACAATCGGCTCAGTGGTTATTGAGATGACATCGAAACAAGAAGAAAATCGCCGGAGAATTTCGCGCGCCGTCATGGAAAATTCGACTGTGACCATGAGATGGATCGGAAGACAACTGGAAATCACCCATACAACTGTGTCTCGGTGGTAAAATTGTTTAAGGAGTCCCAGACAACCGATCGGCGGGCTGGAAGTGGAAGAAAATCGAAGACAGCTGACCCTGTGAAGGCCCGGTAGGTGTTGGATTATTTCAAGCGTAATCCGAACCCTTCGATTCGCGACGAGGCTCTGAAGGCAAAGTGTTCCGCCTGGTTCGTTCAGCAAACCATGAAACGAGCTGGGCTTCGTGTATTCAAAGGTCCGGAAGGCACCGAACCGGCGTGATCAACAACAACACGGCGGCCAAATCCCGCGCAAGGAAGCTGTATCGAGAGTGGTTAACGAAACCGATGTGTGTGGTTATGGATGACGAAACCTACATCAAGGCAGACGCAAAGCAGATACCGGGGCTGGAGTTCTACGTTGCCAAATCACGGTTTGATGTTCCGGAAGACATAAGGAAGAAGAAAGTGGACAAATTCGCCAAAAAATACTTGCTCTGGCAGGCCATATGCCAATGCGGTAAACTGAGTAAACCGTACATCACAATGGGTACCATCAACAGCGAAATTTACCGCACCGAGTGCCTCCAGAAGCGTCTGTTGCCCTTCCTGCGGTCCCACGGAGGCGAGACATTATTTTGGCCGGACCTGGCATCATGCCATTACGCGCGATCGACGTTGGATTGGTACAGAGACAACCACCAACCCCCCAAATTCACCAGAGATTCGTCCGGTGGAAAGATTTTGGGCCATAATGAAGGCCAAAGTTCGAAAATCGTCCAAGGTGTTTAATGAAAGTGACCAAAAAGGTCGGCTCCACCATTGCACAAAATGAAATGAGGGGTCTTAAGGGAAAGGTGCGGGCTTTCAGCGATGGAAAGGAAATTGAATAAAGTTATTATGCCGAAACATAATCCATATGTATTAGTTCATTCCCTGAATGTTTCAAAAAAATCCGACTTAGAGAACACTTTTGTATTGTGCATTTTTTTCGAGTACAGGCCTTATTGTTAAACAAGATACAATTAAATAGAAAAGGTACTTTTTCATAAATTTTTAATCGCTTCACTAACAGGCTCCAGATAGCCTAAAAAATAAAATTTGAGGGAGAAATTCAATCTAACGAGCTCAATCTCTCACCACGCCATGTATTTTGATGACACTCGATTTGTGATTTCCCTTTTTCAGATTTCAAAATAGAGTACCTGACACTACAAAACATGGCTGGTACCTCTATATATGCATTTAGATTAGCATCCGAAGTCCCTCCATTTTTACATATTTCTGCCCCGCCCCATTCATAAAAAACGGCGGGAAATCATATCAGAGGCGGGGCTTAGAAAATTCTTTTTGTGCAGAATATGTAAGAAAGGAGGGACTTCGGATGATAGCCTCCTGGCAGACCACCTCAGCTCAGGTACGTGTAGCATCCACTTTCCGGACGAACCAACGTTCCTCTCCCCAGCTGGAATAACATCCACCCTCGACGTGTTCCTGTCCGACCTGGCACTCTCGAAACCAGTCACCTATCACGAACTGAGCTCTGACCACTACCCGGTACTGTGTGAACTAAATTTCAACCCAACAACAGCGCCGGTGACGATGAGACGAGATTACCATCGGGCCAACTGGGTGGTTTTCAGACGCCTAGTGGATTCAAGACTTCCCGAAAATAAGGATCTGCCATCCATTGAAGCCATCGACAACATACTGGAAGTCGTGCACACTGCAGAAGAAGCTAGCATCCGCTGGGTACCGGTGAGGCGACAATTCACCATGATTGATACCTACACCCGGCAGCTTATCCAGCAACGAAACACAGTCAGGAGAATATTCCAGCGAACCAGATGTCTCCTGAAAAAACAACAAGTCTCTCTCCTCAACTGCCTGATTAGGGATCGAATGATGTTGATCAGGAACCAGAAGTTCTCCAACAGCATCGAACAACTGAGCGACTACTCGAGGCCGTTCTGGAAGGTGACCAAAATCATGAAGAAAAGGCCAACAGTAGTTCCTCCACTGAAAGACGACACCGGAGGCATATCGGTGTCCCCATCGGAAACGCTATCGCTAACAAACTCATCGAAGCACACAACATCGGTGCAGGCATGGTGAGTCCCCACGAAGATACAGTGCAACAAACCTTGACGAGCAAGTCGACGATGCTCAGTTCGTTGGTCAAGTGACCGAAAACGATGTACGTGCAGCAGTGATGCGCGGCAAGAACATGAAGATCCCCGGCAACAACGCTATCTTCAATCTGGTTCTGAAGAAGCTCTTAATAGATGCCTCCAGCTAAGCTACTTCCCGACCAGATGGAAGACAGGGAAAGTCATCCCTATTCCTAAACCTTGAAAAGATCCAACTGCTCCATCAAGCTAAGGGCCCATCACGCTGCTATCAGCAGTCACCAAAATATTCGAACGGCTTATTCTCCAGCATCTGATGGAACACGTCGAAGAACACCACGTCATCATACCGGAGCAATTCGGCTTTCGGAAGGGGCATTTCTACCGTCCATCAACTAGTCCGAGTGGAGAACACCATTCAACGGAACAAGTCACTCTCTAACAACACAGCCATGGTACTCCTGGATGTGGAAAAGGCCTTCGACAACGTGTGGCACGATGGACTTGTCCATAAGATGGTGCAGGCGAACTTCCCAAAATACCTCACGAGAATGGTAAGAAACTATTTGAGAAATCGAACGTTTCAAGTACATCTTTCAGGTGCCACCTCAGAACTCCACGAGGTTCCAGCGGGTGTGTCTCAAGGCAGCCTCATCGGCTCTATCCTATATAACATTTACTACATCCCCGACGTTCCACAACTCCCTGCTGGCTGCCACGATGTTTCGCATCCTATCTATCTGATCGTCAGTTGGAAATTGCAATCGACGGCTGCCGATCTCCTTCGTTCCCTGCCACTTCGGGCATTCCGCAAGGTTGATATTTGTTGTGTATTTCAACGACGTCAATTTCGTCCTCGACGGTCAACGACTGTCGTTCGCAGACGAAATGAAAATCTATCACCGAATCCGAGCCATCGCTGACAGCCACCTTCTCCAACTGCAACTCAACGCTTTTGCTAATTGGTGCCAACTGAACCGCATGGTTGTAAATCCAACAAAATGTTCAGTAATGACGTTCTCACGGAAGAAACAGCCAATTACATTCAGTTATATCCTAGAAGGCGTTGATGTACATCGTGTTTATCACATAAAGGATCTGGGAGTCATCTTAGATTGTCAACTCACACAGGGTGTCGACTCAAAGTCGAAAATACAATTCCCTGACTTTCCCTGACTTTCCAGCCGGTTTTCAGAAAAATTCCAGTCCACAAAACTTCGTTATTTTAACCTAAGAAGCTACAACGTGATGTGCTTTATTATACCGTAGCGTAAATTAAGGTTAGTTTAAAATGAGCAGCAGGGTAA
Organism: Ochlerotatus camptorhynchus; assembly: GCF_037179485.1. NCBI lineage: Eukaryota > Metazoa > Arthropoda > Insecta > Diptera > Culicidae > Ochlerotatus > Ochlerotatus camptorhynchus. Next base: position 741,547 of record NW_027040961.1, read on the forward strand.
GCTTTCGAAAATATCAAGAATAGCATACTCATGGCACTTACAACAGAACTTGATACTAATACAATTTTTACAGACCATATGACCGACTACCTACGAAGGATGTGAATAGACCTAGGGCTTTAAATACATATTATAATATAATAATGAATAACTACTGCTCACAACTAGGCTCCCTATTCATTACTAAGTAAGGGGTACCACAAAAGATCAAATAATGGACGCAGCTCTCAATTTGTGTTCATAATTTCACAGCCAAATAAAAATCAACCAGTAGACGATCCTTTCTCTTTACATATAAATTATTGTAAAATAAATACAAAAAAATAAAAGGCATTAGTCAGTTTCGTACTCTCTAGAACTCCATATGACAACCGCAGACATGGTAAAATAATTTAAGTTTAATTATCATTAACATTTTATTCTCTCAGTGAGTTCACATTACAACGAGAAATTGCAAGTTGAATATGTGTTAATTTTCGGATTACTTTTAAAAATGTTTATCATGAACACTTTTCTCCTGCAAACGACGATCCTTGTCTACATGGAAAGCGAATGCGATTTTTCGAACTCGCTGAATAATTTCATTCAAAATTTGTAAGTTTTCGAACCCGCTTGCATGAGTAACACCATCATAGATCTGACGTCGCACTACGACTGAAGGCCCAAACGCAATGTGGGCGGAAGCGGAACGGAAACGGTGTCACAACTGACATCAAGATGCCTAACCGCACTCGATTTGATTCTAAAGGCCGGCGCACAATAGATACGTTTTCAGGTTTTTTGACAGTTAGCCGATGCATTATCTGTCAAAAAACCCGAAAACGTATCTATTGTGCGCCGGCCTTAACTAGTTTTCAATCCGACAAATAGGCTTACTCAGATCGGGCTTTTCCGCTTCCACTGCCGTTCCGCTGACATTGCGCTTGGGCCTTGACTCTTCCCTCATGTTTTCAAAGATATTCTGCATTTACCGAAAAACCTCTCTCTGCATTGGCGTTGCCATGCGATAAGCAGCAAATCATTTTCACAACCAACAATAGTTCTGAATACGCCGACCAATAACCTGTGCCAAAAAACGTCCAGTCGTTCCGTTTTTGCGATCATATTGATCAAATGTGCATTTACCTGTGCAATATTGTTATTATTATTTATTATTAGTCCATCTGACTTTAAAGTCTTAATAAAACACTTAAAGCTAAAAGTAGTCATACATTAAAATTGCCCGACATTAAGCGATTACGAAATCTGGATGAAGTGATGCCAACATTGAATTGGTCGGATACCACGTTGAATTCGTTCAATTCGTTCCAGTCTATCTCGGACAAGGAACGTCGCAGCAAACGTAAATCATTCTTCCGGAAGTTGAGACGATAGACAATCGAAGTTTCATCAAAGTGAAGTTTAGATCTATTTGCGATAGAAATATCCAAAGCAGGATGGAAGTTGTCAAGAGGAACGATGACATCAGGCGCCTCAGTAACGGTACAGTCAAGAAGTGAATTTTCACTAACGAACACCAAGTCTGGGAAATGAGACTGAAAGTTGGGAACTAGATTTATCTGCCTCAATCCATGAAAACCAGTACCGTCCACAAGCAAGCGGCTGGCCGGAGTAGTAACAGATGCTTTTGGATCTGGATATGCAAATCCCTGACCTGAGTGCGACCAGATAAGCCCAGGTTGATTGAAATCACCGAGCATAAGAATCATGTCCGAATAATTAGCCCTAGAAGAAGCAAATTCTACAACATCCATATGAAGTTGCATTATGCTACAGTCGAGACGTCGTTCAGAATGTACACCGTTCAGATGGTTAATATTAATGAACCTTTCCATAACGCCTCTAACCATTTGATACATTGCGTTGCACAAAAAAGGCACCATAAAAGGTCCGTCTGAAATTCGCATTGAAATGGCTTAACTTCGACAGCAACTGATTTAAAGAAAGCTAGCTTAATACCACGTTCAGACTACAGAGTTATAACATGTTATAGCGGTTGTCAAATAATTGCAACACAGAAACCACCATCAAGATAGTGTTATAACATGTTATAACTCTGTAGTCTGAACGTGCTATTAGCCATCAGCAGCGAGTCATTCAAACAGTTTTTAATATCTTGGTAGGAAGGACGTTGGTTCGATTTTGTCTTTCTGGACGCCTTGAATAAATTTTCGTATTTGCGGAGTAATTTTGATTGCCCTCTGAACAGCAGCACTATTTTCCGACCATCGGTGACCGCAAAACTTTAGCGGGAATATGGTAGATCTTGCTGGTACATTTTTCAAGATATTGTAGATACCACGCAAATATTTGACAACATCCCAACTAATCCTGCGAACACTATCCTTGAATGTATTATGCAAAATATACAGCCCACAGCTTCCCAGATCTATCAGCTTCTCGCCACCTTTTTGTACCTCTAGCTTCAATTCACATTGGGCCCATCCATGGACACTTGCAGCAACTTGTTCGAAGAAATACCGGCAAGGGCGTCCATAAACGCAGCGAGTAGATCTGATGCCCGGGATCTTCCCAAAAACTTTGACGTCATGCACTGATAAAATTTCAAAGATTGTTTTATGTGTCCCACACATGATTTTTTGCAATGTGATCAACATTATTTTTTTCCCTGACCTACATTAAAATTCCCTGACATTCCCTGACTTTCCAGATCATAAATAGAATTCCCTGACATTCCCTGACTTTCCAGGTTTTTCCAGGTAGTCGACACCCTGCCATATCTCGTACGTCGATCGACAAGGCATCCAGAACGCTCGGCTTCATTTTCAGGATAGCTAAAAGTTTCACGGACATCTACTGTTTGAAGTCGCTTTACTGCTCCCTCGTCCGGTCGGTGTTAGAATACTACTGCCCTGTATGGAATCCCAATTACCAACACAGTGCACAAAGAGTAGAGTCTATTCAACGACGATTCATCTGGTTTGCCCTTCGACGATTGCCTTGGAGGGATCCTCATCGCCTTCCAAGCTACGAAAGTCGGTGCCAGTTAATTCACCTGGATCCTTTGTGGAGTCGAAGAGATACGACAAGGGCCCTGTTTGTGGCAGACATTCTACAGGGCAGAATCGATTGTCCTTCTATTCTACAACAAATCGACGTTAACGTTCAAGCACGAGTACTCCGTAACAACGCCATGCTGAGGATACCTTTTCGTCGTACAAACTATAGTTCGTATGGTGCTATCAATGGGCTACAAAGGGTTTTCAATCGTGTTGCTTCCTTATTTGATTTTTTCACTTGGCACACGAGACGCTACGTCAGAGATTCCGTGATATATTTTTAAGAATAAGGAATTAAGTTGGACTTCACGGCCTTTGCAGCTTGTTACTTCTTGACTATATTGTATTTCCTAGTATTGCTTAATCTATCATTAGGACTAAGCCCAGTCTGTTGATGTAGAACCAAATAAACAAACAAAATTAATTTACAACTCAATTAGAATCGAATAAATTACACTGAATGGGCAAAAAAGCGAAATCAATCATAGAAAGCATTTGAAATTCCCTTTAGAATCCTTCCAACACCCTGTAGAAGGTCTCAAAACTACCCTCAGAAAACTATTGAAAGAAATCCTGCAATATATGTTATCGCGAAGACTCCAGTTCCATTGCAAACTTAATACATAATAGAGAATCGATGTTTTGATTACCGCGCTCGAAATGTTGTACTTTGCCAAGCATGATTCCGCAATTTGACACCATACGCGACCGAAACAACAAGTAAACAGATTTGATTCTACGATAATCATATCAACTCGCTCGCTGCGAACATCACAAAATTATTGCGTTCATCAGAATCTAATCATTAATTAAACAATAAAATAAATGCTGCCTATGTGCAACCAGAGTCAGGGTCGATCGCATTTCAAAAACTCATGCTCTATTTTTGCACCTCCCTTTTTGACTGTCATAGGTAATCCGTCTGTCCTGTGCCTTGCTCGATAGATTCTCACCCAATGCACACCAGCCAGTCGGAGAATCGGGTGTATCGGCAACTAACTAGGCTAGAAAACCTCCCAAAAGGAATTGCCCTCGCCGCCACAGCTGACCTCGGTGTTCGCTGCGAAGGTTAAACCCGTTCACGCACTGCGCGGTACCTCCCTCCTCTCCCGCCCTCCCATCGAATTCATCTTTCTTCGAAGCTTACCTTGGTATGGTAACGCATTTCGTGTTACAATTCTGCGTCGTAATGGCCCGTTCGAGTTCGTCCAAAGCTGCGGATTTTTTCAGCTTCTTCACCAGACTTTTGACCGCCTTCTCGCACCACTTCCCCTCGACGGAATCGTCGGGCGAGGCTTTCTTCCAGCCTAGCAGACGCTTCACAATCGGAGGACTGAACGGCAACATTTCCTCGATAACAAGGATTTCAATCCCTGGCTTCCGGTTGATCCGGAAAAACCGGTCCAATTAGTGCGGGCTGTTTTCCTTTTCTTCTGCGGGGAAACTACGCACTCGGTTGTTTCACAACACTCTCACGCCACACACGGTCGAAGAAAATCGATTTACTGAAACACTTTGGCAGCCGAGGAACTTTTTTCGAAAACGGGGCCGACACACGCACGGGAACAAGAAAATAACAAAGATTTGCAATCGCAAAATTCACCGCTATTCGGCGGAATTTCCACTGACGGCCACTGCGAACCGGACGCGGCAAACACGGACCACCGGAAGACGATATTTCGGACGAGATTCGTCGTAAATTTCCTACCGAATTTTGCCTATTAATGCACAACACTCTCACACCGTAACTACAGGAAGGAAATTTGCCAAAAAATGTACAATCTGCTCGCTCCTCAGCTCACTGCTTTGGCTGATTGTTGGTTTTCTTTCTGCGGTGGTGAGACAGTGCGAGAGCAAAACCTGTGCAAAGTGAGGAAAATGAATGTACACAAGCGATCGCACAAACACAAGCGTAACGCCAAAACACTGGCGTGAACTGTCAAAATTATGCGAAATGATGTCGAAAAGAAGGTATGCCACCGACAGAAGGTATGCTAATGCAAGGTTTGTTATATAAACATGGTGACATGTTGTTATTCTGTGAGTCTCGAGCAGTTTTGACGTAGGACAACGTCTGTGATTTCTATATGGGTTTGCACTTTGTGAAAACCAAAAATGGAACATGTAACGAAATTATGAAAGATTCTGAACGTTAATAACTCAGCTGCCCCTGGGTCAATTTCAATAATTTTATCACCAATCGATCACCAATATTTCTACGCATCGATAACCATGGTTTTTGACTGTTGATTTTCAAAAAGAAACTATTGAAAAAGTGGTAAATGTCAAGCATTGTCCAAAAGCGTCCAAATAACTAACAAATCCACACATTACGTAGATGCATACGCTGCTTCCCCAACACAGTCATCAGAGAATCGTTTCTAGACGTAACATGTCGATGTACACAGCAAAAAAATGTAATATCGATCAACGTAATTCAAGCTGATGTATGAAATAATGATGTAATAACAAAAAGCATATACAATATTACAACAATGGATGTAATATTGTTCGCAAAATCGATGTACATCGTACAATGTTATATTACACAACTGATGGATTGACCTGGTTTCTGCAGTTTGGACAAAGATGAATACTAAGATGAAACTGTCGGAAGAAAAACCTTCAATTTTAGTGTCCTCTTTCACGGTCCCTTTCATCCAATGAATACCCCCCGTATTCAAAGTAATTTTGTGGTTTTGCTGCCCCCTCAGTAGAGATGAAATTTTGCGCTCATTTTTATAAAAAAAAACACACCAAATCAGAGATGTCCCATTTTTTAATTACTCGATTAACAACTAATCGATTATTTTTTGTTCGCTGTGATGCCATTTTTCCACCAATGAGAGTGCAGCCCTCGAACAGGCCCCATCTGCTGGTGCACCATGTAGTCAAACAGAAGGGAAAATATTGAAACATGAAATCAAACTTTTTTGATTTTGCATCAATATATGTTCATCAATATTTTCGTCGTCAATATTTGCATCAATATGATTGTCAATACTTTTGAGTATTGACAATATTTTTGCCCGTGTGGTGCTTGCTAAACTTTTTTGATTCTAACCACACGAGCAAACATATTTTTTTTTTTTTTTTTTTTTTTTTTTTTTTTTTTTTTTTTTTTAATAATTCGTTTATTTTTCCAGGCTCATTTGCTGTAGCTTTGCGGAGCCGATATTCATTGTTTAGATAACAAAATTACTTAAAACTAACGTTAGTAAAGCGGGGGCCGATTACTCGCGGCTATCTCGAGGTTAGGGGTAACAAATTGTAACAAATGGATGGCAGGGTAGGGGTTGTGAACACAAGGTTTGGAGAGCAATGTGCTCTTGATCTCGAACTAGGCGACACTCTGATGAAAAAGACAAACATGGGGGTACACCGATGGGTAGCTAACAACTTGGGAGAACACAAGATGACACTAACTTCTAAATCCTCAAATCTATCCGTTTTAAAAACACATAAATTAAATTCAAATAGTCAAGGTCTCGGCTCGCCAAGACATCTCTAACGGGTATCGCGGGTTGTTTTCCTCGGGCCCTGAGGGATGTGGATAACTCAGATCTGGCAACACGGTGTAAGGTACACGACCAAACAACATGCTCGATATCGTGATAACCACTGCCACACGCACATAAATTGCTGCCTGAGAGCCCAATTCGATAGAAGTGCGAGTCTAACGAGCAGTGATTGGACATAAGCCTTGAAATAACGCGTATAAAGTCGCGGCTCATGTCCAACCCTTTGAACCATGGTTTGTTCGACACCTGTGGGAGAATAGAATGTAACCATCTTCCCAATTCACCATCATTCCATTTTTGTTGCCAACTGATGAGGACTTGCTGGCGAGCAATGGAGAAAAATTCGTTGAAGGCGATTTGTCGCTCAAAAATATCGCCTTCCATAGCGCCCACCTTAGCCAATGAGTCCGCTTTCTCATTACCCGGAATTGAGCAATGAGATGGGACCCAAGCTAAGGTGATAGTATAGGAGCAGTTAGATAAAGCACTCAGTTTAGATCGTATTTCAGGCAGGAAATACGAGGAGTGCTTCATCGGCCTCATTGAACGCCCAACTAACATTTTCAGCTTTGTAAGCCAACTTTTCCAGCGTTGTGCTGTAAAGTAGCTGAAAAGAAGCTGCAAATACAGCTACAAGCAAAAGCTAGCAAAATAGTTTTGGAGAGCGTTTACTCAACTTTCTCACAACCATTATTCAATTTGTCAGTCGCACTGAATAACATCAGCCAATAAACGCTAATGTCACTTCTATACATACACTAATCAACTTTCAACTTGTAGCTGCAAAACAAAGCTAACAAAGTGAATATATTGCTCATTTGATGGCTTCTACACAACCAACCACTCTTGCTGAATAACATAAACATCAAAAGTGCTTTTTCAACAACTAAACAACCTGTACTCAGCTTATAAACTGTGTTAGAGCAACTTCGGAAGCATTTTCACAGTCAACTACGTTTATTTTTAGACGTGTGCAGTTTTACAACTTTTACTCTGCTCTTTTATAACTAGTCGAGAAAAGTGATTCATGTGCACTATTATGAAGCCTCTACTCAGCGATTTTGTTGTAGAAGGGAATGTTGATTTGTTTACATAAGTTCAAAGTGTTGGCGTAGCACAGTTGGTAGTGTCAAGGTTTGCCAATGAGGTCGTCTCGAGTTCGATTCCAGGTTCCGGTGCAGGGTAAATAATTTGGTGATGATTTTGTAACTAATTTCGGTTAATTTGATTCACAGCAAAATAAACTTAATAAATTCCTTCATAAAAAAGCGTAAAAATATTTAACCCGGCTTCAAGAGAAAGCTGTGTAGTGATTATTGGACAACCGGGAAAAGGTTGAATAAGCGCCTTTCAAGTTCACACACAACTAAACAGCAGGATAACAGCTGTATAAGAAGCGTTAATGGATATGCAATAAGAGCTTCTCCCGACTGTTCCAACAGCCATAAGTAGCTGACTAAGTTCGCCAAATTTGCTTGTATAGAGGTTGAGTAAAGGTTTCCTCATATCGTATAACGTTTGAATACAGCTTGAGACTGTATAAATGAAATGAGTAAAGCGTTTACATTGTGAAAATTGTTAGTTGGGCGAATAGCCTCCAATGAGCTAAGACTATCCGTAAAAATGAAATAATGGTCAGAAGGTAGTGAGGCAATTCGCTCTACTGCGTAAAATATAGCTGCGAGTTCCGCAACGTATACGGAGCATGGTTTCTGCAGTTTATAGGAGGCGCTATGAAATTGATTAAATACACCAAATCCAGTGGAAGCATTTATGGTTGACCCATCTGTGAAAAATCTTTTATCGTTACTTACATGGTGGTACTTGATTGCAAAAATTGAGGGAACAACCATCGACCGATGGTGATCTGGTATTCCATGGATTTCTTGCATCATGGTCAGATCAAAATTTACAGAGGAACTATAGAAGGCTTGGAAGCAATCACGATTGGAGATTAACCTCCAGCGTCATGTACTCATAGTACAAACTCATGAATCTTGTTTGAGGATTTTGGTCGAGCAGCTTCTCAAACTGTTCTATTACCAAAGGATTCAATACTTCACAACGGATGAGGAACCGGAAAGACAGCTCAGCGAAACGATCTGTCAGTGGGAGAACACCCGCGAGTACTTCGAGGCTCATCGTATGCGTCGAGTGCATACAGCCAAGCGCGATTCGGAGGCAACGGTATTGAACTCGTTGCAGCTTCAAGATATGTGTTTTCGCCGCGGATTGAAAGCAGAAGCTACCGTACTCTAGAACCGACAAGATGGTTGTTCGATACAACCTGATAAGATCTTCCGGGTGTGCTCCCCACCAAGTTCCGGTAATTGTACGAAGAAAATTGATTCTTTGTTGGCATTTTTGTTTTAGATACGCAATATGTTTTCCCCATGTGCATTTGGAATCGAACCAGACACCTAAATACTTGAAAGATATACTTTGAGTGATTGTTCTACCCTTTAGTTGAAGCTGTAACTGTGCAGGATGATGCTTCCTAGAAAAAACAACCAACTCAGTTTTCTCCGGAGAGAATTCGATACCCAGCTTCATAGCCCAAGTAGACAAATTGTCTAAGGTATCTTGCAATGGTCCTTGCAGGTCCGGTGCACTTGGCCCTATAACGGACACAACGCCGTCATCTGCAAGCTGCCTTAGCGAGCAATTTTCATCAAGACAACCATCAATGTCTTTAACGTAAAAATTATAAAGAAGGGGGCTTAAACATGAGCCCTGGGGGAGACCCATGTAACTAATTCGTGAAGTTGTCGAGTTTCCATGAGAAAAGCTCATATATTTCTCAGACAACAAGTTGCTCAAATAGTTGTTCATAATTGGTGAAAGCCCACTATCGTGGAGTTTATCCGAAAGGACATCGATACAAACAGAATCAAAAGCCCCCTTAATATCCAAGAAAACTGAACCCATTTGCTGTTTTTGCGCATAGGCCAGTTGAATTTCAGTTGAAAGCAACGCAAGACAGTCGCTCGTTCCTTTGCCTCTCCGAAATCCAAATTGCGTATCTGAAAGTAAACCATTCGACTCGACCCATTTGTCTAGACGAAAAAGAATCATTTTCTCCAACAATTTCCGTATACAGGACAGCATCGCGATGGGACGGTACGAGTTATAATCCGACGCGGGTTTACCGGGTTTTCGAATGGCGATAACTCTTACTTGCCTCCAATCATCCGGAACAATGTTGTGCTCCAGAAATTGATTGAATAAGTTCAACAAGCGTCTCTTCGCGACGTCTGGGAGATTTTTGAGCAAGTTGAACTTGATTCTATCCATTCCTGGAGCTGAGTTGTTACATGAGAGGAGAGCAAGTGAGAATTCCACCATCGAAAACGGAGAATCTATTTCGTTACTACCCGACGGACTATCACGAACGTTGGTTTGAACCGACACCGAATCCGGGCAAACTTTCTGCGCGAAGCTGAATATCCAACTGTCTGAGTACTCCTTGTCTTCGTTGACCGGTGATGACGCGTTGCGCATTCTCCTGCCGACATTCCAGAGTGTTCTCATCGAAGTCTCTCTCGACAAACCATCGACGAACCGACGCCAGTAACCGCGTTTTTTGGCTTTAATCAAGCTCTTAAAAGTTTTCTCGAGGTCGGTGTACCGCTCGAAATCCTCGACCTTACCGTGTTTGCGGAAGCGTTTAAACGCGGCGGACTTCTCGCTGTTCGCGTCGGTGCAATCCTTATCCCACCACGGAGTGAGAGGTCGTTTGCGAACGAAAACACCCGGAACGCGTTTCGTCTGTGCTTGAAGAGCGCAGTCAACGATAAGTCGCGATAAAAAGGAGTACTCATCCAGCGGAGGGAGTATCTCAACCGAATCAGTACCACCGAGAACCGCGGACGCAAATTTTTGCCAGTCGATGTTTTTCGTGAGGTCGTACGCGATGTCAACCGAGCGAGTGGAAGATGAACCATTGGTAATAGAAATTTTGATTGGCAAGTGGTCACTACCGTAGGGATCTTGAATTACTTTCCACGAGCAATCCAACGATAGTGAGCTCGAACTGAGGGAGAGGTCTAATCTACTTTCTCTTGCTGGAGGTTTGGCCACTCGTGTTACTTCCCCAGTGTTTAGAATTGTCATATTGAAGTTATCGCAAAGGTCGTATATCAGGGTTGAGCGGTTGTCATCGTACAGTTCCCCCCAGCCTGTACCGTGGGAGTTAAAATCTCCTAATATCAACCGAGGCTCAGATAAAGCTGAGCAGATATCTGAGAGACCTTGGCGAGAAATCGCAGTTCTTGGAGGAAGATATACTGAGGCAATACTGAGGCTTTTACCTCGAATATTTACCTGACATGCGACAACTTCAATGCCTGTCACGGAAGGCAGATCGATTCTATGAAAGGAATGGAGCTTATGAATCCCGAGAAGCACCCCTCCATACGAATCTGCTCGATCAAGGCGAATAATGTTAAAATCGTGGAAAGGGAGATCGGTGTCTGAAGAAAGCCATGTTTCACAAAGAGCAAATGCATCACAAAGTGAGTTGTGAACTAAAAATTTGAATGTGTCAAGTTTCGGTATAAGACTTCTACAGTTCCACTGAAGAACAGAGATCATATCCCCGACCTCATTCGGAAAATTATCCATCAAAGGATATGATCGATGCAAGGAAGGACCACCTAGAAGCTAGTTGCTTCAAAAGAGTTTTCACGAATGGAAGCACTAAATTAATAATGTTCCGAGTTGAGTCAGAGACGTTGAATATATTGAAGATGCTCTCCACAATTTCAGAAAACGTGAACATGGCATCATGTTCTTGCTGATTATTCAGCTGTTTTTCTGGCTGAAAAACTGGGATATCTGGGGTTTTAGATGATCCCGGAAGTGGCGGAAAGTCCTTGTTAAAATTACAAGATTTAAATCCCGGTGGTGGGGGTTTTGGTACATTTCCGCTACCTCTTAAATTTGTCAAGGTAGGTTGGTAGTCCATACGAGAGGCCTTACGAGGTTTTTGGGTGACGTTTATTTTGGACCGCTTCCTCGTGTTGCCATTAAAGACAAAAGGACTACTCTCACCCACCTCTGAGTCAGAGCCCTGATCATCATCTGGCAGGAGGTGGAATGTGTTGTTGCTTTTTGGGGTGGTTTGGGAAGATGAAGCGGTCGTTTTTAAAATTTCTGCTAACGAGCGCTTAGAGCGAGCTTGCAAAGACCGCTTTAGTTTTTCTCCCTGCTGTTTGTACTTCGGGCAATCACTCAGAGCATGCGGAGCATCCTTACAGTAAACGCATTTTGGGGTAGCATGACAAGGACCCTCCGTATGCTCCTCCCCACATTGATCGCACCGCGGTTTGTTGGAACAAAAGTCCGCGGTGTGACCTAGTTGTTTGCATTTCAAGCAATTCATTACCCTCGGTACAAACAAGCGTACAGGTAGTCGAACCTTCCCAATTGTGACGTAGTCAGGTAATGCCGATCCTGAAAAGGTCACACGAAACGAATCTGAGAGGGTATACTTTTTTTTTGTGCCTATGTGCGACACTGACTGCAGTTGAATGCAGTCCAGTATCTTGACTTTCGGGAGGGCACGGTTTTTGAAAATGCCGAAAGATTCGACTTGCAGGAAATCCTCACAAGTCAGACTCGATTCGGTGACCACTCCTTCAATTTCTACGTCACAACTGGGGACGTAGACTCGATATTCGATCGAAAAAAGCTCACAGGCAACAATCCGGTTTGCCTGTTTCAGGTCATCAACGGTAACGCGCAGTTTGTTTGACGTTACCTTAAAGATATCGGTTACGGCCGAAAAATGTTTTGTCAGATCCTTCGAAATCCGAGAAATATTCAAAGGTTTTTGTTTGGGCCGGAAAAAAACAACCCACGGACCTTTTGAGTCGCTTGGGTAAGCTTTATGGCGGGGGGTCGCAGAAATTTTTAAGGGAACGGTTGGAGTAGGGGGAACAGGTGGACGAGGGGGCGATGGTGGAGAAGGGGGGGCAGGGGGTGAAGGAGGTTGTTGTTTAGACATCACCTTTGGGTAAGCTCCAGTGCTCGTTTTGGGGTCCGAAGTAGAATCCCCTGAGGTATCCATTTCCTCTTCAGTGAGAAGCAGATTTTCGAATGATGGAGATTTAACAGACTCATCATCGGAGATATCTGCTAGCGAAATACCCCCGCCATCATTGGTTTCATCCATTGCGGGGTCTTAAGTACCTCCGCAACAGATTTCGACATAAAAAAGGAAATATATATATATATTTATATATATATATATATATATATATATATGCGTTGAGAAAAAAAAATAAATAAAAAAAAAAAAATAAGAAAAAAATAAACTTATCCAAAAAATATAACGGTAAAAATAATACTTAATCCAACAAAGCAAAAAAAAAAAAAAACTTTAAAATGGAAAAAAATAATGCCAGGAAAGTTAATCAACACTATAGGGAGATTAATCAACTTGCAAAAAAAAAACAGTAAATGAAAAAAAAAAGAGAAAAAAAAAAAAAATTAAAATTTTTTCAGGAAAAAACAGTGTCAGAAAAGTTAATCAACACTGTATGGAGATTAATCAGGTTGCGGAGAACGGAAGATAACCGTTTGTTACTTAACTCTCCACACAAGCGCACGGAGTGTGGCTGATGACGATGATCTATCCTGATGTGAGAATGATGGTGATGATCGTTCTATTGTTGCCCTCGAGTGTTTGCAACAAAGCACCGGCTGGCTCGCCGGCTGGTGAACTCGATGACCTTGAGTTTGCCGTTTCGTGATGCGATGAAACTTGTTGGTTAGAGATGTACAGCTCATCTGCCGGACTCGGCCGGAAATGACTGCTTCCTTTCTCGAACGATTGAGCGGCAATTACAATTCCGCGATGCTCACTGCACTGTTGTATACTACAACACCACTCAGTATGAAAGCGGATTGAAAAAAAACCTCAATAGGGGAAAAAAACTAGTACCGATTACGGAGTGCAAGCAATACTTGACCGAAACAGTCGAGCGTTCGATGTGGAATGAGCAAACATATTGTCATTGAGTATATATTCATATATTCAATAATAAATATAAAAATAATAAGTTGGATAAGGTAGTATCAACAATCAATACGAAACCAAAGATTTTTAATTGGCTCACTGCTAGACTAGCATATTGGTCCCAAGCAAATCGACTAACGTACACCATACTAGCACAAACGAAGTGACAGACGGAGCGGCTCGAAATTTGATTTGACGCACTTACACTTGAAATTTTCGAGTGTACCTCACGGCAACACTATCTACTCATATGTACTAGCTTAATGTAGTAGATGCTATTGGGGTACCGCCTGTTATCTCTTTTTCTCTAACGAAAATTGAAAGGGAAAGCCTGCTGTCAAACAACATGTCATTATGATGTTTACGTTGTTATCTGCACTTCTTTTGTATAATGAAAGACCATAGGCCAAAATGATTAGGGGTGAACACATCGAGTTAACATTTGCTTACAAGTAAAAGATGTTCAGTTGTCAATGACTCGCGCTTGTTGGCGGCAATTTTTGCTACAGATTTCATCAGTCCGTGCTTCTAACCAAAGCCACAGTCATCCGCGACAGAGAAGACATCGTTGTTGGACGCCAAACAGGACCCGGCCATACTCGGTATGCATTATTCTCATTTAAAACCATCTGGAATGTTTCTTGTGGTATACCCTCCAGATTAACCCAAGAAGTATCTTTAGAATTCTTAGGAGTTCACTTCAGAATTGCCTTGAAATTTCACTCAGAATTATTTTTGAGCTCTCCTAAAAATGTCTACAAATTTCATCTTAGAATTAACTTGCTTCCTGAAAATTCTTGAAATTCTCTTCTCATAATCCTCTTGCAATTCTTGTCCGAGTTCCCTGTCCCCGAGTACCTTGTCGGTATTCCTTTCAGATTATGCTCAGAGGCTCTATCACTTTGAAATCTCCTTAGAATTGCAATTGAATTTTTTTCAGAGTTTCCTAGGATTCCTTCAAAAAACTCCTTGAAACCTCAGAATTCATTTGCAAATGTCCTTGTATTTTGATTTCCTTTGAATTGTCATCAGAATTTCCATGGAACTTTCCTCAGAATTTCTATTGAATGTCCTTTAAAATCTCTTCAGATTAAAATTCTTTTCATAATCCACCAGGAGTTCACTTCTCTATTCCCTCGGAATAATAACGACAATTGGGTTCTTTAAGGGTATTGAGGTTAATACATATTCGTAATCTGCATTAAAAATGGAACCCAAACCCAAAATTTCATCAATTTTGGTACACTGGAACTATTTTAAATAAGTACGATTACATTTGCCAAAATCACCTTATTAGCGCCCCTCGGTGTCACTTTGTATGGGAGCGAGCTGTCAGTTTGTCAGTTTAGTGTCAAACAGTGAAGTTATTATTTTGCTTTAAATCTTGATTTAAAAATCGAGATGAAAGTGTGTGGGTTTGCAAAAAATATCGCTGTGCTCAGAAAACGAAGCTCTTTCAGATGATATATAAAAACCGATATATTTTTTTTAAATTAAAGAACTCAATTGACACCCTTTTCAACCAGAGGGTTACAGACTCAAACACTTAAAACTAGACAGTATGGACAACGGACATCACACAATACCGAGTAGATCTGTAGGGAAATTTATCTTAAGTCCAGGATTCCAAAAAAAAAACTAGTCCGCAATCTGGAGAAAAAAAAATCAAGTAACAGAATCTTGCACATTTTACTAAATCCGAAATCTCCAAAACTTACTTTACAATTTTGAAAACATTTCCAAATTCAAGTTCCAGCTTTCAAAATTCAAATCGTTCAAATTTTAAAATACTGAGACTGCAAAACTTTAATTTATCAACATTATTCTCATTTAAAATCCTCTAGAATATTTCTGGAGTTCACCTCAGAGCCTTGAAATTTCAATCAGAATTATTTTTGAACTCTCCTAAAAATGTCCATAGTAATTCCGTCTCAGAATTAATTTGCTTCCTGAAAATTCTTGAAATTCTCTTCTCATAATCCCCTTGCAGTTCTTGTGCGAGTTCCTTAGAAATTATCCTCAGAACCTTGTCGGTATTCCTTTCGGATTATGCTCATAGGACCTATCCCTTTGAAATCGCCTTATAATTGCCATTAAATTTTTCTCAGAGTTTCCTACACTGAACCAATATGACATATTCCCGTTATGTGGAAGTCTAATAAATTTGCGCTATTAGAAAATCCAATGAAAACACTATGATTGAAATAATGTAATTTAATTATTACTTGACCGTCTAATTGAAAAACATAATTCGCAAATAGATAACAAATATAAATGTATATCTATAATCTATAAACATCTTTAAAGACTTGTAACATGAATATTATATGTATCCACGCAGAAAAACTGATTTTTGTTTCAGGGCCTAATGTATTTTGTTATTGATTCAAGCATATTGTATCACTATTTCAACAAAACATATTTTTGAATCAACAAAATGGTTTTTAGAATCAACAAACAGATTATTGACTCTACAACTGGTTTGTTGATTCAACAATATTTTTCTTTGAATTAACCGAATAATATGTTTGAAACAACATCAAAAATATATTAGGCCCTGAGTCAAAATATATCCATTTGAATTTAAAAATAATTTCTCTACGTGTTGCTTATACATTTTATATATCTCTCCAATCCTTTTTATGTATGTGAAGAGATGCTATTTTTAAATAATTGGTATATGAATACAAATGATTTATTTGTTTATTGAAATAACCATTTTTTTTCTTCTTGATTTGTTTTCCGTGCTGAACACCAATGCTACCGACGCCAGGGAGGCAGCTCCCACACCTGGACCCTACCTATCAACTCATCAACTCATGAACCGGGGACCAACGGCTTTACTTTCCTTATGCCTCAGAACATCCCGGTGGCGCCGACTGGGATTGAACCCAGTCCTAAACCACGGCATTTTTCTCCGATGGTGAATGTTGCGAGTAATCGTGTAACTTCCCACTACTGATCACTCCGTACGTAAAGAGCAGTCCATTTCTTCTCCGAATCAGTGATTGGATCAGCGGTTGAGCTGCCGTCGAGTGAACATCATGCTGGGTAGATGAAGCCTTGAACACATGCTTGAAGATGTACTGTGTTTCCATTAGGTTCATGATCTTGATAGTTGATTGTAATCCCAGGTTTTGCCAAGACAACCGTATTATAAGCCGTGACTCGAGGACAGATCGAATTCACACGGTAACGGACGGACGCGGCAGTACATCTAGTTGCTAGAATTTCCATATTTTTGCAGGGGCATAACCTTCGGCCTTGATGGAAGTTTTCTGGCATCTGTTACCGAAGGAAAAGTTTAACCAAAATTTCAAATCTCTCTCCAACACCGTTTTTCACTTACATCGTTTTCATTTTAGAAGCTGTGGTATTTCGGCAGTCCCGTCCCGGAGATCTGCTAATGTTGGTGCAATTTTACTCCTGGGGTCAACCATGGCTAGTTTTCTCAACGATGTACTGCAGGACGTACTCGATCTGTTCCGGATTGATGCGAAGCGGATCTAGCAGATGGTTTTGCCGGTTGGCTTGGAGTAGTCTGAAATATAATATTGAGTTTTTTACAATGGATTAGAAGAAGTCGTAAACTGACCGGAGTACTTGGCATCTTCAGGTCCTTGATCGACTTGGCCGGGCAGCATTGGCTGCTTTTGCATTATAGTATTATAGCTTCTGAAGCAGTTCTTCGCCTGTCCGTTGCTTTCAACAGAACTGCGAGTCAGCCTCCAAAACGAATCCACTTTTCTCAGAACGTAAGGAAAAAACGGAATTTCCTCTAGATTTTGTTTGCTATTAGTTTCCCCTTAAGTGTCCAGCTTCGAAGAAACGCTCTAATTCATAATCCAATTATTTCTACCTTCCGTTGGATCACGTTCAGTGCTTCACTAGGGTAGTCGGCAAACAACCCGAATGGCCCCCAGCTTCACCTGGCATTTACGGTTTTCATGAAGCTTGGCTTCCAGATCAATGATTATATATGGTGGTACCTGCCCTATGAAGCCCTGCACTGCACCACCGATTTTTTTTATGGTCTGATGAATGATGAAATCACATGTACATCACTTGGCACTCGCCATATTACGTAGAATGTCACATTAAAGAAAAATTTCGTTCGCCGAAGTGTTTCGCCCACCTGAATCGATATTGTTAATCCGTGTATTGCGAGTTGGTAAAGATAGGCAATTGCGCTGCGGATAAAAAAAATTGAGTTCACCGTCGGTTACGTTATTTCAAAATAAAAATTGATCATGAAAAAATAAAAGCACATCAAATGACAGAACTTTCTCCCGACTTACAGTATTAAGCAAGCTGTCATTTCGCCGGTTTTTCGGCACTTCTTGGTATTGTGCACGGACAACGATTCCTTGCCGCTGTCGGCGTTGCTGCTGTCGCTTGCGCCATGGCTTGAGCTATCCGACACCCACATCTGTGCTTTGATTGATGGAAAAGCTGGTCTTGCTCGTGTTGTCCATATTGGGAACTGCATGCCACCAGAACGAAAATAGTTTCACGGGTTTTTGCAAAATTTCCAACGGTTTACACTCGCTCGGCTTGCTTCGTCTCCGGGTATACATCAGATCAGGTTGAACCACGTGATCGCTCACCAGATAGTTTTAAGCGCTGGTGCCCAGCGGATTGATGCAAATTCCCATCCCGGAGCTGACCAGTCCCATCACGAACCACAGATACGAGTACATGCAGTGGATGGCAAAGATAGCAATGTCCTCGTCATCATATGATCTGGGTACCAAACATGAAATATAACGATGCCAATAAAGCTAGCGACGAACAGACCGACATCGGCTGACTTCAAATGTTTGGTCAACAGACACGTCGAGATTTCCGTTAGTCCACTAAAGATCGGTGCTGAAAAGATATAAATCGACAGTAAGCATGTATAAGGGCGTAAACGCGGTAATCTATTATCTCCGTCGATTTTCTCTCTTCAGTTAAGCGAAACAATTTTCTGGAATGTGTTCAATGTACTGCTGTAACAGGTTGTATTGGCTATCAAATAAAACAACAAACTCATCGAGAAACGTTAAACTAACCAAGTTATTAATAAGAGAAACACGACGAAAAGAATCGATCATCGCGTTTACGCCCTTATGCATGCTCACATGCAACAGCCAATGGGTACCAACGCAGGTAATCATCAGTTAGGAATAGACGGGTCCACCAATTAATGTCCCAGTGGATACCTTTCCGACTCGTCGAACCAGTTCAGTTGTTGTACTCGGTAATGTTCGGTACCTGAAAATATGAATAATAATTTCAATGGCAGGTAATTCCTCGAATGTAACTCATACTTACATCAATCAGCTCCTACACCCTCTAGAGTGACATCCACGTATCGGTCAGTCCATATTTAACGGGTATTTCGAACGTCAACACACACATCAGCACCGACGTCGTCGCCCAAGAGTTCACACAACGCATCCGGGGCAAGTAACCGACCTCCTCTCGACGAATTCGTTCGATCTTACGGATGAATACATCTTCCAAGGAATTGTTTCGGTGGTATTCCGGCCCAAAGCATTATAGTCTTATATTCACCTGCCACTTGTGACCGATCCAGGGAAAATCGAGAAAACAATGTAACTTATAATGGTTTACATTTATGTATTTTTTTGTTTGCTTGTTCGCTTGTCTCAAAACGGGGCTTTTATTGAAAACTAGCTACACGGTAAGAAAAAAGTATCCAGAGTGTGAATGTCAAAGATTTTTTGAAAACTGTTCCAATGCTTCATGCATGATTATCATATAAGATAGATCCGAGGACAGATCTTCTTGGCAGCAATGTTCATCCCAAAAATAATTATAAAATAAACATCTGAAGGAACGCAGAGAACACGCGCGCAGTGAGACGGACCGACGGAGAATCGCTGGTGCTGTGAACAATGTGATTGGTGAGGCAGAAGGAAAAGTCAACTCTTTCATTGTCACGACGTTCTTATGCATAATCTAGTGTGACGTAACGTTGGATCATGCATCGTAAGAACACCGTGAGAACGAAAGAGTCGACTACAATCCTTCTGCCGCACCTGTAGTAACGCACACGGTTCCCGCGCTGACTGTTCCTTACTTTCTCACTCTAACCAAAATTTTCTTTGATGAGTGAGAAAACAGCACTCCGTCAACGCGAGTTGCCAGATCATTGCACACAAAACCAACTTGAATAAATTCAAAACAAAAATACTAGCGAACCTGGCGGTGAGCGGCGGAAGGTGGACTAAAATTCTATTACAGAGAACCACATTTTTTTAATTAATTTCTTCGGAGAAAGTCGTCTGTCACTTCGTTTGTGATACTAGTATAAATTCCAATACTACACTATGTTTGTTTTGATTCGCTATGAAAGTTTGACAGATAAAATGAGGGGTTAGTGGATTTTTCTATGTTTCGAGGGGTGAATCGATTAGCTTGGGACTGAAGAGAGTACCAGAGCTGAGCCAAAAAGTTGAGCACGTTATTTCGGGACCTTCTATAGTCTTAGAGTTACACGCAGAAAAAACTATCGTCGGAATCTAGGGGGAAGACATATAGATCTGACATTAATTTTTGTAGTAATATTACAAAAATTGGTAGTTATCATGATATTATAATACTATAATACTACATTATAGTAGAAATCTCCACCAAATGACAAATAAGTATTTGATTTTTAACAGTGTATAAAATGACAGATCTTTTTTGACTATCCTGCATCTCGATGGACCTGGTTAACACCCTCGAACACAGGAGTCAACAAGGCTAAGCAATCGAGTGCTGAAAATTGAAAAACTACAAATCGAAGCAGACCATGACGATGGTAAAGAGGTGACAGCTTTCGATTCGGAAGAGGAAGATGCTTTTGCTCCCGAGTTTGCTCCAACGATAACGACCCCAGCGTGGCAATATCACTAAAAAGCTCCAGCATGCATAGCGGATGAATCTTGCGTCGTTCAGGTATGTTGTATATCCTTTATAGAGCGAGAACCCTGTTTCTCTTCAAACGATGTGGGCATTTGTTTACAAGTTTTCTCTCTTTCAGAACCGGATGAGAGCTGCATGTTGTGCTACCAGCAGTCCCATACGAAGGGTGGTGTCTGTGCAGAAGATGGCTAACGGCATATATACAGTGCTTTCCAACAAGTAGGCCACAGCGCCGAAAATCTACGACGTAGCGCTCATAATCCGCAGTGTACCCTTGTTGAATGGTCTAACGAAGGTATTTATCCGTAGCCCTCGCACGGTGTACGAGTTGGACAAGTTTCGGAAGGTACGGCTGAATAAGTTAGCGGTGTTAATGCGGAAGACGTGCCGGTGCGGACAGTTTTTTTTTTTACTATAGGCTGATGATAGCAGCCTTCTAGTGGACATGGAGGATCGATAATAACGTGTAACAACAAATCAAATCCATTTCTTTCTAGAAACGAGAAACAATCGATAAACGGATTTGTAGAAGCAAGCCAACAAGTTGGCTCTGGTTATTAGCTGGTTTTCGCCCTCAAAGTTTCAACTCTATGCAACTCTGTTCCTCGGCAACATTTGTCTAGGTGGTTGTGATTTGACGCGGAATATTCCATCGAATACAACAATGTTAGTGAAAAGCGACCCTGTATTCACATAGAGGTAACTCTAAGACTAGAAGGTCCCGAAATAACGTGCTCAACTTTTTGGCTCAGCTCTGGTACTCTCTTCGGTCCCAAGCTAATCGATTCACCCCTCGAAACATAGGAAAAACCAATAACCCCTCATTTTATCTGTCAAACTTTCATAGCGAATCAAAACAAACATTGCGTAGTACTAGAATAGGGTACGTTAATCGTTTGCTTGGGACCAATAGGCTACTAAAGTGGTGAGCCAATTTAAAATCGTTAGTTTCGTATTGATTGTTAATATTCATGTCGCGGGAAAATATTGACATGAAAATATTGACGAAACTTCTGGTAGCAAACCCCACGTATCAATATATTGACACGAATTGGATCTATTGCCAAAAATATTGATGATTTGAATACAGAAATATTGTCAATATCGATGTATTGAAGTCAATATAGAATGTATTGACAATACGATTAGGTTGGTCCCGGCTCATGTGTGTTCAATGGGTGCGATATTCTACACAGGTGTGGAAGCTGCCTTCCTGTACATTCGATTGCCGTCAATGGATGGCAATCGATTTCCGTCGGTGATTGGCACTAGATTGCGGAACAGAGACGAACGATAAATAAAAGAAAGAAAGAAGAAGACTGCAGCTCCAGTTCGCTGCACATTTCAAAAACCAAAATTTGGCAAAATTTTATTTAAAATATTTTTAATAAAATGCTGAAAACCGCATTCTTTTAAAGTGTTTCTGTCCCTGAAAAAAAATTGAAATTTACCCTTTTCTCGGCAAAAAAAAAAAAGTTTACTGAGATCTATCCAGGGTTGAATCAACAATCAATACGAAACTAACGATTTTAAAATGGCGCACTACTTGACTAGCCTATTGGTCCCAAGCAAATCGATTAACGTGCCCCATTCTTGTCGAAATTCTAGTACTACACAATTTTTGTTTTGATTCGCTATGAATGTTTGACAGATAAAATGAGGGGTTAGTGGATTTTCCTATGCTTCGAGGGGTGAATCGATTAGCTTGGGACCGAAGAGAGTACCAGAGCTGAGCCAAAAACAAGTTGAGCACGTTATTTCGGGACCTTCTAGTCTTAGAGTTACTTCTATGGTTGAATTGTTGGGCTCACTCTCGAACAATTTCAAATGAATTTGGTTTTGATGTATTAACGACTGTTCCTGAGATGTGCTTTAGTTATAGATGGTTATAGGTTGTTTAGCCCTAGAAACTAGTTTGGTATGTTCAATATTTAAAATCTTCGATACCTACTAGTAGCTGTTCAGTATATCTTCCAAAATACAGGTTTTCCATAACGTAAAACAAAAATAATCTTGTATCGTTAATGTTGACATTTCCATATATCAGTGCCAACATTTCAAAGGGGCGTAATTGCTTTTGTAAACAATGACTTTAGTCGTCAATTTCTCGTGAATGAAATCTTACCTCTCCAAAATAACAATGCTAGCTGGTAGAGGAGACATTCCTCTACCTGCTGGTGTTATTATTTTTTATTAGTGAGCTTTTATTCGCGAGAAATCGACGACTAAAGCCATTGTTTACAAATGCAATTACGCCCCTTTGAAATGTTGGCACTGATATATTTATTTCACTCATCATGTTCTTTGGCGGTAGTCTAAAGGGTAGCTCTGTTCTTAATAATCAACACTGAAAATCAAGGGGGTTACAATTTTTGAAGATTCTGAGAGTAACATCCATTAAGAGACGCAAGTTTGCAACTCTTTAAGTCCACTGCACACGTGCGGCAAATCACGCAACGATATCGACCCACTCATCATTCAAAGCATCGACTCACTTGAATAAAGGGTATTTCTTAATCGCGTTTGCGTTGCCGCGGCGGTTCCGCTTGCAAGATTTGCCGCACGTGTGCAGCGGACCTAAGAATTTGGGAAAAACTGTGGATTTCGGACATTTCTTTCGGTTGTAACCATTTGAAAGGATCATTGTATGCGTCTGCTTTATATTTATTGATTATTTATTAAATACAGAAAAACTACAAGACAGAAAAATGTGTACCAAATATGCCTATTCGGGATATCAACGTTTTCGACTTTCTCTTTATTCTCTCATTCTCTGGTTCAAAAATCATGTTTTTTTCACCAACCGGGATGCGGCATCTAGAAGAAGCATATTTTGTACACATGATACATTCATATGTATTGTGTTCATCGTTCCGTTGTTTTTTTTTTGCTTGATTTGTTACAACCTCTATACTTTGCATTAAAATAATGCCCATTTTCCTACAAGTATGGGACTTTAATCCTTCATGCTGATTGATTTTTTTTTTGTTTTTCTTTTATATATTTTTAATTCGTTAGATGCTTGAAAAAATCCCACTAATTGTATTCATATATCTTTTTGCTTTCATTTGTGTGGCGTTGTGTTCAAGTAATATGTTCTTTTCATCATTATTATCGTGTACTTTAAAACTTGATCCTTGATTACTTTCAATGACAGCAAATACATTTACGATGCAATTGTTCAATAATCAATACAAAGTAGCGACTATTTCTTTTTTACCATAACTCGATTAGATGAAAAAAACACAAAACCAAATGTCAAAGTACGAATGATTATAGTTCCATTCAATTGCAATAAACGAAAGCTGAAAACTGAGGCAAAACCTGTTCATTACGATTATAGTATGGATGTATTATATATTTTCTTGGAAAATAAAACCCACTAATTCTATGCAAAGTATAGCTTGTATTATGGTGATTTATGCAAGACTTTTACTCTCCGTGTCCAGCAACGCCAGAGGAAAGCGACAATCTGGTGCATATATTGGTTTGGTTGGCTTCAATACGCACACATTTTTGCTTCCAATATTTGTAATTCGAAAGAAAGGGCTTCGTTCAACTTCTGGTTTGAATGCTTGCGTAAAAATTGCGCTGTTTTCTAGTTATTTTTCTTTGTTTGATCCAAGATGCAGCGATTATTATACTTTTGTGTTGCCAGGTTCGTATTATACTATACACATAAATAACTCGAATGGTTTTGCTTGGGCTCTTATTGACAAGCAACGACCATTATTTCTCTGTTGATGTGGTCTGATTTCACGATTTACTTAATTTGAAGGAATTTTATTTACTTTGCACAAATGCAGATTGACAAATTATACAACACATACCTTGCAAAACGTTTGCAATCGGTTTTTGCATCTGCTTCAGTGTAGCTAAGAGTAGTTATAATTTAATTTGCTTTCTTTGAATAAATGTTTCATAGCGATTACTAGTTATTTATGTATTTAGTTAATCTGATTCGATAAACTTTTTATTGAGTTTACACAATAGAGCAGTGGAAAATTAAATCAGGCCTATTCAGGGTAATAAAACCTTAATATCTAAACTGTAATACATAATATTAGAAAGGCCAAACAAACAAAAATAAAGTAGACAAACGAACGTTACAATGATAGTCCAATGAAATAAACGCTTTCATTATTATTCTCAAAAGAGAATACAAACCGGGAGCATAAGAACATCCAAAATCATTAAAAATTATTGATAAACGTTAGACAAATACCTAGAGTAAAAATGTGTTTGTTTTAAGAAATGTTTACGCCCAATGGCGGTGGCATTCCATCCGAGCGTGTAGGCGTCGGGAGAGGTGTGAACAAGATTGCATTGACTCTGCTACTACACGCTACAGATAGATGGTTCTCTCGGTTCGATGTGGATGCGTCTCGCAAATTGCTACGTGTTCGGAAGCGGACAATATGAACAGTAGAGTGTCGTTTGTAGGGTTCCGCTCGAACACGACCTGCTGGAATGGCTTACTTTGCGAGTGCTTCGTCTCTTTGCTGTTGTTCTTTGCGAGATTTAAGTTCATCAACCGAGTTACGTTCTTGCAATACCTGTAAGTTTTTGAGAAATTGAAACATGATTAAAGAAGTGAAGAATCATAAGCTTTTAAGGAGAAAATTTTTTGAACCAATATTGAAGAGGATTATTTTTCGTTACATAAACACTTTTTGGATTGTTTACCCAAACTTACTTGAACTTTGTTACCGTGTATATTTTTTTTACTGAAAAGGAACTATTGTTTCCTACAACTTTGTCGCAGACATCATTTAGATTGGAGGTGACGGTTTCGAGTTATGATTTGTTACACATATCGAATACGCAGTGCTGGTAGCAATCCATGCTGTTAAAAATAGTGGTTATAGTGATCATGTTGAAGAAATAAGTGACCAAATAGAGACTTATAGTTGTAAAAAGTTACCTAAGAGAAGAAAAGTAGTCGTTCGGATGGCACACCAAATAAGGTTTGATGTTTTAAACTTATTCAGTTGAATTTCGTAATGTACGATATGAACCTGAATGAAGATTCAATAGAAAGTTTATGACCAAACCCACTGTTTTAAAAACTGTAAAACCAGGAATCATCAGGATATTTTACTTTTCCTGGAAATACCTGGAAGTCTCAAGGAATCTCATAATTACTCAGGGAATTTAATAACTTTCTAATTATATATTTTTATTTTAAAGAATATACTGCATTTAATTTTCCTCGTTATTTTCTTTGACACATTGAACTTTATAGATCTAGATGTTTTTTTTTGGTTCTGGAATATGCATATTTTCAACAAAATTTTAAATTTGAACAAGTTTTTGAAATTCTGGACTTAAAAGTCATAAATATATCAAGAAATTTTCAAGAATCTGGAGTCAAATTTCTTGTACAGTTTTAAAGGATCATGGAATTTTATTATAATTTCTAAGGACCTCATTGCAAGGGAGTTTTGGGAAAAAGATCTTTGAGAAAAAAATCAACTGCAATTTGTTTTCAAGATAGTTCTGACGAATATTAGATTTTATATTAAGCCTGATGAGATAGTTTTGAGTAGAATACCAAGAGAACCCAGAATTGAATTCAAAGTAAATTTGTGGGACAAATTTCTTGGGATTTTTTGGAGAATACTTAGGGGGTAAGGGATGTTAAACGGAGGACTACAATTAAATCTGAGAGAAACTCCAGGAGATCTTCAAAGGAATTCCGTAAAGAATTCCAGTAGAGTTTGCCAAACAAATTATGAAGAGAAATCTAAGGAATTTGTGAGGAGAAATGCAAATGTACACTTAGGAGACTTTTCAATGCGAGTAAAATTTCAAGGGGAGGAGTGAGAATCAAAAGGCAATCTGAAATGAATTCTGAGAAACTCTCCAAAGCGTTTCTTACTGCGGAGAATTTCAAGGTAATTCCGAAGAAAATTCAAAGAATTACGAAGATAGTTCCAACGAAATGTTGTCATTGGAATTGCGAAAAGTATTTTAAGTATATTCCTATATGTTTTGAGAATTCAGAAAAGAAGAGAAGAAAACTCATAGTAAATTGTCATGAGGACTTCAGAACTACTTGATAGTTCCCAACATTTTCCTGAAGTTAATTAAACTGCCTCGAAGTTCTTTCGTAGCTATAGCAATACTTCTCAGCAACATTTTAAAGTTCCCTGAACTTTTTCGGACTTCCTAAAATGTCCACAATTTTCTTATCGAACGTGGATCTTCTTTAAAGTTTTAACAATTCGCTGATGTTCTCGAAACTTCTTTAAAATTTATGTAGTTTCTCTAATGTTAACGGAACAGCTCTGAGGTTCTCTGTTCTTTCTTGAAGTTCTCAAAACTCCTCTGTATATTTTGCAGTTCTCATGAAGCTTGTTGTACTGCCTTGAATTTAATTGAACAGTCCTAACCAGGTGGTAAGTCACTCTGTGCCTGTATTGATTGTGTTTCTTGTGTGTTTTTGGGTGTCGGAAAGTGTTTCTGTGTGTTTTTGCATTTCGAGCGAGCTGTCAAAACGTTGAGCGAAAATTAATGATTACTGGCAACCATTACATCCACATTTGTTTACGAACAGAATTCTTTTTTTTGCTCTCGCCAAAAATTTACCAGATTGATATTGCACAGTGTAAGCATGGAATCCCAGTAAAAGCACACGTCAACGTAAACAGAATTCATATTCTCATCCCTTATCGTCATCCGCATCACCTATCTAAATTAGTGTCCTGTATATGTCCGACTCCAATCTCAAAAAGTACTCCCTCAGCCGTCAAATTCTCAGGGCTCAAACCAGTAAAGCCCTCTCGAATCCATCCATCCCAAACGAATTCCAGTCGCAATCAATCCCTGATAACCCAGCCGAGCATGCCCCTTTTTAAGCAATCTCTGGATCTACATTTTTTTATTTATTTGGGTTACCTCCATTATTGCTGGCCCACCATCGCCTTCTTGAACTCTGGGCACCTGAAACTTCCCGTCACATGGCCGTTTCCGTCCTTCTTTTTGCAGATTATGCACCTCGGTTGTGTGACATGCGCAACTCACATGTCATCAATTTCCAAAAAATCATTTCAGTTTTCAATTAGTAACAAGCATTTTCCCATGCCTCACTCGGACATCGAACTCCTTACGCAGCAAGTGCATGGAGCAGTTCGATGAACGCTAAAACGAATTCAATAACCCATACTCGGCGTCTAAGGATATCGTATTGCTTGTCGCCAAGGCGCACTCCGGGCAGCCGATATTCCTAGTTGCTAAGCCATTTTCAGCGCAACCGATTTAACCAATTTGCCTTCTCCAAATTACCTCTCTCTCTCATTCTCTCATTCTCTCGTTTGTTAATATCGATCGCTGATTGGTGATCTTTTACATAAACTGTCACATAATGACTTCAGGTGTCTCCCGTAGGAAAAATGTGTTAAGGAATATAATTCTGAATAAAGATCATTATTGTTCTAACCACCAACGAGTGCGTTTGTGATTTTCGGAAAGATATCAAAATCCAGAAGAACCTATAGGGACAAAGTGTCCCAAGTTGTAACATGGCTACCTACGACAGGTATCAGTGAAATAAGTCCCGGTAGATAAAAGTGCGTGAAGATCATGGACATTGTGGTGTGATTTAATACAAGAGGTGCGACTTCACGGGTCTGTACTAGATGTGATCAAGTTGGAAGTAATGTATGTTTGCTACAAAAATGTGCTATAACAGTTGAATCTAATCACCCTGGTGCAACTTGAACTAGCGGTTGTGAAATGGATATCAATCGTGGACTAATACACACGATAGTCAACCGAGCGAACAAGAATAGCCTCAATTAGGGTAAACTCTCCAGTTAATAGTGGCAGAAGAGTACGGTAGGCAGCAGAACAAAGTGTCGCCACGAAAAGATACCGAAAGTTCGCAGAGTGCAGTGCGATATATCACTCAAGAAAAACTAAAGAGTATTTACCCGCACAACGTGTCAAGTTTCAGACACTGAACTCGGCTTGAATAAAAAGTGACATTTTGTGAATGAAGAAACCCGAGCAGTAGACTGGCCCAAGTTTATAAAGTAAATTTTATCAAAATGGGCAATCAAAAGGCGAAAAGTTCTTCCACAACCCAAGAAGGGAACACCAACGTCAACATAGTGGAACACTTAGAAAGCAGTGAATTTTACCATGAATCACACGAAATAAAGCTGTGGATCATTGTGGCAATCAACGTTTTGCAACTGCTGTTGGTGCTTCGAAAATCTCTGAAGAAGAGGTGGCGTCGGCAAGGATTTAACCGCGCCAGCTCAGCATCCCAAGACAATTTGGACAGTGTCAGAGTAGAACATTAAAAGTGCAAAAAGACAATTGCGTGAACCAGTCTGCGAAAAAAGTGAAGATAAAAAAAAAACTATTACGTGAGCCAGCCTATCGTTAGTGCAACCAAACGGACGAATTTAGTAACGGGAAATGCAAACATAAACGCTATTATCACCGCCAGCGGCTCACACGGTTCAGTAACCATCGACTTCAAACAACAACAACGAGGAAAAAATGACGTGCATGCAGATACGAGACACTTCGGACGATGCAGAGAGGATGGCTGGTGAGCTTAAACATTTCTTATGAATGTATTCCTATGGACATAGAACAAGTTAAGTTAGAGCTTGACTCTAACATTGCACAATTAAATTTCATTTTAGTTAACTTTACTAAAGCTCCTAGAAGGATTTATAGTAAAAAATTCTTGATTGCTAAAGCGAAGCAAATTAAAATTATTTACAATTATATTAATGATTTATTAGCGCAAAATGAATCAAAATTAGCGCAATCAGAACTAAATTTTTACATAAAAGGAGCACGCAATAAATATAGTGATACCGTACAAATCATTAATGAAAAATTAAAATTCGCCAAAGACACGGTATTAAATATTACAACCGTTACCTTTATATTGATTTTTTATATCAAATTAAAAAATAGGATTAATCGAAAAAAATTATTAAAACCCAAGATGGCAAAAGTAGACATAAAAACGGGCACTGCGCTCGTTGAAATATATGATGGCAATCCACAGAGGCTGAATTCTTTGTTGGACTCTATTACGTTGTTTTTCGACTTAGTCGACAACGCTAACGCGGAGGCCACCGCAGCGATTAAAGCTGCCGCTAAAAACATTGCCACTCGATTCGTGAAAACACGACTAACGGGTGCTGCCAGGCAAGCAGTACCAGAAAATGCTACCTATGAAGATTTAGTAGCAGCATTGAAAGAGCATTGTTCTCCAAAAATCACAGCCGATAACATTTTGGCAAGGTTACAAAAAGTTAAACAAACTTCCACCACAGAAGCATTCTGTGATGACGTAGAGAAATTAACTTTACAGCTAAAATCAGTCTATATCAACAACAAAATTCCAAATGATGTAGCTGATCAAATGGCAACAAAAAAAGGCGTTGAATCACTGATCAACGGCACCAAAAACAGAGACACAAAAATCATACTAAAGGCTGGAACATTCAGCAAAATTAATGACGCAATCCAAAAATTAATGGAAAACGACGTGCCAACTGATAATGGAAATAATTCCATTTCTTCAAATGCACACGTATTCGTTGCAAGCAGAGGAAACCGTTCAAGAGGACGAGGTAGAGCTAGTTACAGAGGACGAGGAAATTATTATCAAGAAAATAATTTCCATACCAACCAGTTTCCACGGAATAGTAGATTTCAAAATCACTTTTCCAACCGTGGAAATTTTCAAAATAATCGTTTCCCAAATCAAAGGGGAAACTTTACTCAGCGAGGTCGGTTCGCACCGAACATGTTCTTAGCCCAACATAACGGTGTTGCATATCACCCAGCAGTACAGCAGGGAATTCAACTACCGATACAACAACCAATGCAAATTCCACAGCAACAACATGCGACACATCTACCACAAGGAAATATCCACCCTTTAGGGGTACAGTTAGGGCAGCATACACAATAAATGTATCTGCCACCAATTATGTTCAGCTAATGGTCGATATGGCGGTTTCACAGCGTACTTTTATTGTTGATTGTGGATCTGATATATCGGTCATTAAAGCTGGAGGGGTAAAAAGAACTCAAATATATTATCCCAGTCAAAAATGCGATATAATTGGAATAGGACAAGGAAATGTGAGTACGATGGGTACTACCCAATCAAATATAATAATAAATAATATTGAGATACCGCATACGTTTCACATTGTTGGAAATGATTTCCCAATTCCCACCGATGGAATTCTGGGGAGAGATTTTCTGGTGAAACATAAATGTAAAGTTGATTACGAATCCTGGTTACTCAATTTAACGATTAATTACGAAACATTTAGTATTCCGATAATAAATAGGTTTATAGATTCAAAACTTATACCAGCTAGATGTGAAATTATAAAACACCTAAACAATTTCGACATTCATGAAGACAGCGTTATTTTGTCAGAAGAAATATGTCCTGGAGTGTTTTGTGCAAACACAATAGTGAACAAAGAAAACCGTTACGTTAAAATCATCAACACAACAACCAAGGATGTCTTATTGCCGACAAATTTCGTGCCTAAACATGAATCACTTGCAAACTTTTATTATTGTACTATTTCAAATAATGCGAACAAAATGCATTCGACTGAAAGAACGCAAAAATTGAAAAATGAACTGAACATTGAAAATAATGACCCCCTCATCAAAGATAAACTCGAAAAACTTTGCATTGAATTCAACGATATTTTCTCACTTCAAGGTGATACGCTATCGGAGAACAATTTTTACAAACAAGATATAACTCTCAATGACAGCAAACCCATATACATAAAAAATTACAGATTACCCGAATCTCAAAAACAAGAGATTTCCAACCAAATTCAAACAATGCTCAATGATGGAATAATTCAAAATTTAACCTCACCATACAACTCACCTATCCTACTTGTCCCTAAGAAATCCACTACAAACGAAAGCAAAAAATGGCGGCTAGTTATTGATTACCGTCAGCTTAATAAGAATATAACTCCAGATAAATTTCCGCTCCCACGGATAGACGAAATTTTGGATCAGTTGGGGCGAGCTAGATATTTTTCAACGCTTGACCTGATGTCCGGATTTCATCAAATCCCTTTAAATGAAAGTTCAAAACGATATACCGCATTTTCAACTGATACGGGCCATTATGAATTTAATAGACTTCCTTTTGGCCTTAATATCAGCCCAAATTCCTTTCAACGATTGATGTCTATCGCGTTAAGTGGTTTGCCCCCACAATGTGCTTTCCTTTATATCGATGACATCATTGTGATAGGATGTTCTAAAAATCATCATATAGCAAACTTACGTAACGTATTTCAAAATTTACGAAATTTTAATCTTAAATTGAACCCATCTAAATGCCATTTCTTTAAGAATGAGGTAACCTATCTAGGTCACCATATTTCGAAGGATGGTATACAACCCGATAAAACTAAACATTCAATAATCTTAAACTATCCCATCCCGAAAAGTGCTGATGAAGTACGACGATTCGTTGCATTTTGCAATTATTATCGGCGCTTCATTAAAAATTTTGCTGACATTACCAGCCCATTAAACAAATTACTACGAAAAAAGGTAGATTTCAAGTGGGATGAAGAATGTCAAAAATCTTTTGAAATTCTGAAAAGGGAATTGTTATCGCCACAGATTTTACAATTCCCAGATTATCAAAAAGATTTTATAATAACAACAGACGCGTCCAAAGTAGCTTGCGGAGCAGTCCTAGCTCAACGTTACGGCGATTTCGAATTACCAATTGCATTTGCTAGTAAAGCATTTACGAAAGGTGAATCGAATAAGTCAACAATAGAGCAGGAATTGACCGCAATACATTGGGCAGTAAATTATTTTAGGCCTTATATTTATGGCCGAAAATTTATAATACGCACTGACCATCGACCACTAATATATCTATTTTCTCTGAAAAATCCCTCATCCAAACTTACGCGGATGAGATGGGATTTAGAGGAGTACGATTTTGAAGTGGAATACATCAAAGGCAGTTCCAACGTGTTATCAGATGCGTTATCAAGAATACAGATAACCTCTGATAGTCTAAAGAATATGTACATTATAACTAGGTCTATGACAAACAAGAATCCACCTCCATCGCCTGACCTTCAGACACAGAAGCCTGATCAACTTCATGTGTACGAAGCTGTCAGTAGTTTGGAGGCATTTGATTTGCCAAAATTAACGTTTAATTATAGTTTTAATAAATCATGCATGGATATGATGATATATGATAAAAAATTTAGAAAGAAGCTTACTCCAGCAGTAACCCTCGCATTAAATTCAAATATGGAAACAGAATTACAAAGGGCATTACAATATATAGATGGCAGGCCTGCCCAAACAAACGCCCAAACAAACATACAAAGAAATGCGCAAAGAAATGACAACATAAATGCACAAAAGAAGCTAGCAATTCAAATAAATGACGATATTTTTTCATACGTCAATATAGATACTTTCAAAAAAATCGGCAATGCTATTCTTAGGAATACTGCCATAATATTTTATGAAAAACCTATTGAAGTTTCAACAGAAACACAAATTAATAGCATAATTAAACAATACCATGATTCTCCAATTGGAGGTCATCTCGGTATAAATAGACTTTATAAGAAAATAAAATCGCTTTATTCATGGCCAGACATGAAGAAAACGATAACAGATTATGTAAAATCATGCGCCTTATGCAAAATGAATAAACATTACATACCACTTAAAACACCTGCCATAGTAACAACAACACCAAATAAACCATTCGACGTCGTGTCTATTGACACAGTCGGACCGTTTGCTCTTACGGAAAAAGGAAATCGCTATGCAATTACATTGCAATGTGATCTTTCTAAATACGTAATTGCTATTCCAGTACCCGATAAATCAGCTCTTACGATTGCCAAAGCAGTAATAGACAGATGCATTCTTGTATTCGGTCCCATGAAATGTATAAAAACAGATCAAGGTACAGAGTACAAGGGAGTGTTTGATGAAATATGTAATTTACTTCAAATAGACCATAAATGCTCTACAGCATATCATCCCCAAACAATTGGCGCTCTGGAACGCAATCACAAATGCTTAAATGAGTATTTGAGGATGTTTGGAAACGAGCGTAGAAATGATTGGGATGAATGGCTGTCCTTTTATTGTTTTTGTTATAATACAACACCGAACTTACAACACAACTACACGCCATTTGAAATTATTTTTGGGAAAAAATTAAACGCTTTCGAATTTTGCAAAAATAATCAGATAGAACCATTATACAACCTAGACTCTTATCAAAAAGAATTGAAATTCAGATTAAAAGTTACACACAATAACGTCATGCAAACAATACAAAGTGAAAAAGTTAAAAGAACAAATACAGCGAACAGTAAAATCACTCCTTCAGACATAAAATTAGGCGATACAGTATATTTACAAATTGAAAATAGGCACAAATTAGAACCAGTTTATAACGGCCCATTCAAAGTAATAAAACTAAATCCATCAAATGCTACAATACTTGGCAAAGACAATAAACAACAGGAAGTACATATATCAAGATTGATAAAATAAATTCAGAAAAATATATATGGTAGTGCATTTCTTTCTCTGTTAGGGGGAAGGGGTGCGTTAAAAAAAAACAACAGAAAAAAAAATTGTGCGAGACATTTGAAGTCAAAATAATTTCCATTACATTCAATCATTTTTTCCTTAAGGGGAATGGTGTGACATGCGCAACTCACATGTCATCAATTTCCAAAAAATCATTTCAGTTTTCAATTAGTAACAAGCATTTTCCCATGCCTCACTCGGACATCGAACTCCTTACGCAGCAAGTGCATGGAGCAGTTCGATGAACGTTAAAACGAATTCAATAACCCATACTCGGCGTCTAAGGATATCGTATTGCTTGTCGCCAAGGCGCACTCCGGGCAGCCGATATTCCTAGTTGCTAAGCCATTTTCAGCGCAACCGATTTAACCAATTTGCCTTCTCCAAATTACCTCTCTCTCTCATTCTCTCATTCTCTCGTTTGTTAATATCGATCGCTGATTGGTGATCTTTTACATAAACTGTCACATAATGACTTCAGGTGTCTCCCGTAGGAAAAATGTGTTAAGGAATATAATTCTGAATAAAGATCATTATTGTTCTAACCACCAACGAGTGCGTTTGTGATTTTCGGAAAGATATCAAAATCCAGAAGAACCTATAGGGACAAAGTGTCCCAAGTTGTAACAGTTGCTTTGTACAGTCTTTTGCAACGTGCCCCTTCTCTCCGCATTTCCTGCACAGATCAGATCTGTCAGGGCCTTTACAGTTTCTCGCCTGATGACCGAAGCCCATGCATTTGTAGCATCTCTCCATTTACTTAGACATCCGAGGAATAGCTTTCAACGGGCACACCGACCACCCAACCTTGATTCGGCCTGTCTTCAGCAGCTCGTTAGCTGCATCCGAAGAAAGTCGTATCGACGCCGTCTGCGTGCCACCATACGCTTTCCTCAACCGAATTGCTATTGGTACGTCGCCCAGGTTGCATTGCACCTTCAGCACACTTTTCAACTCGTCTTCCGTTGTGATCTCGTCCAGATCACTGCACTCGACCACTGACTCCTAGGATAAGGCTCTTACGTTCGCCGTCCCGTCAATAGATTTTTCGACGAACTCATTAAAAGCTGCGCTCTTAACCGTAGGATCCCTTTTCAGCTCAAATAGCATCTCGCTTTTCTGGGTTCACCTGGTTTTCACCACGTGCTCGCCTAGTTGTTTCAACTCCCGATCCACTCTCACTTTCCGGAGGAGTGCTGAGTAGGACGTTTTGTCCTTCGCCTCAACAACCAGAGCGTCACCCTTGCTTCTCTCTCTCTCTCTCTCTACGAGGCCTAGGCTTCTCCTTGTTCTTCCTGTCTTCCTTCTTCCTCACTTCCTCATCCTTCTTCCTAACTTAATCTTTCTTCTGTTTTTTCTTCCTCTCCTTCTGGTTCTCGACTTTACGCCACCCACCATTTTCTCCCATCTCCTTGATGCCTTCCTCGTCGTCCCTGCGTTTTTTGGGCTCCTCCTCATCTCCTGGCGTGTCTCTATCTCTCTCTTTTCAGGATGTGGATTTGTGGGTCCCTTCGGCGTCTCATGTGCTTCAGCCAGTCTTATGGTCTCCTTGGCCTCCTCCTCCTTCCACTCTTGGAATTCCCGATCTGCTATCGGACTATGTTAGTAATTGTGATGATGCCTCTGTAACTCTAAACCCTGGGAACCCGGAACGCACCGTAGAAAGCCCCATGGAAGCCCCCAATCTCTCCGTCTCATTCCTGCCATCAGCAGCCTTCGTTCATCATAGCCGTTCCGGACCTGCTGTCGGACGTGGAGAGGGGGTCTTCCAACCCACTCACTATGGCGAGTATCCAATCAGACTTGATGATGGTCGGTTATTGTATGATGAATCTGTGGAAATCACAGATACATCAGACAATAACTGACCATCATCACATGACCATCATGACCAGGGAGAGCAATCGTTCGATTCCTTGCCGCAAGCAGGACGTCGTGATCTTCTACCAAAACGCCGGTGGAATGAATTCTGATGTTTAAGAGTACCGCCTAGCTATATCGGATTATTTCTACGATGTAATTGTCCTGTGCGAAACGTGGCTTGATTATCGAACGCTTTCCAGTCAAGTCTTCGGTCCTGACTACGAGGTCTTTCGTTGCGATCGGAATCCTAACAACAGCCGTAAATCTACTGGTGGAGGTGTACTTGTAGCTCCGTGGCGGGTTGGAGGCAAAGGCCATCGAGAACGATTCATGGAACTATGTTGAGCAGGTTTGGACACCCATCAATCTGGGTAATCGCACACTATTTCTACGCCACACTAAAAAGGTTGCCATAGGATATTGCAGATCAGCTAGCTTCTTCGCCACATCAGGTATACCTCAGGGAAGCCACATGGGACCTTTGATTTTTATACTGTACTTCAACGACATGCATCTGGTCATCGAAGCTCCTCGTTTATCATATGCAGATGACCTCGAAATCTTCCTACGAATCCACTCCATTGCTGACTGTTACTTTCTTCAACGTCAGCTGAATGTATTCGCTAGTTGGTGCAGTTTCAACAGAATGATAGTGAACCCAGCCAAATGCTCCGCTATTTCTTACGAAAACAACAACCGATAATATTTAGCTATGACCTGCTTGGCTCAACAATCCAACGCGTGAATCAGGTGAAAGACTTGGGTGTGATCTTGGATTTGCAGCTTTCATTCAAACAACACATTGCATATGTTGTCGATAAGGCGTCAAGAACTTTAGGGTTAATTTTTAGGATAGCTAAAAACTTTACTGATATCTACTGGCTAGCTATTAGGTTTAGGCTATCCTGAGGCAAATTGTTTATTGTTTATTGTTGTTTATTGTTTATTGAAAAATTCAACTGACAATTACTGTCTAAATGAATAAAACTTAAACTAAATAGTTACGGTCAACGGTACGGAAAAGGCCAAGTAGCCGATGACGAAACACGTCAGCTGATACATTGAAGTCGAACATATAAAAAAGTTGTTGAATTGTCGGCTGATTGCTCGAATTGGCTCGTGTTGTGTATAATTCCGGCTCCGTGGTTCCAAAAACAGAAAGTCGCGTTGACGAAGAGACCTCTCAGGGGCATACATATTTAGCTGTGACAGCAGTGTTGGGCAGTCAATGTCACCTGTAAGCAGCTTTCCAGCGAACATAGCTTGAGCGACCGTCCGTCTCACCTCTAATGGCTCGATTCCCAGGAGACGGCAACGCTCCTCGTACGGTGGCAAGTTCGTTGGGTCACGCCAGTTAAGGAAACGAAGAGCATATCTCACAAACTTGCGTTGAACGGATTCAATTCTAGTGATCCAGCTAGCATGGAAAGGGCACCAAACAACTGAACTTGACTCCAATAAGGATCGCACAAGCGAGCAGTAAAGTGACCTGAGACATAGCAGGTCACGAAACTCGTCGGCAATTTTGAAAATAAAGCCCAATTGTCAATTAGCTCTGGAGATGATGTCATTGTAGTGGATTCTGAAAGTGAGTCTGCAGTCCAAGGTAACGCCGAGATCCTTTATGTGCTCTACACGAGCAAGACAGCGTCCGTAGAGAACATAGTCAAACATGATTGGTTCGATTTTTCGGTGATAGGAAATAATGTTACATTTTTCTATGCTTAGACTCATCAAATTTCTTGAGCACCAGTCAGCAAAAATACCTAACATATTCTGGAGATCCCAGCAGTCCGAGAGACTTTTAATAATTTTGTAGATTTTCGTACCGTCTGCATAGAAAACGCGGCATCCTGATGGTATCAGCAAGGCGACATCGTTTAAAAAGATCGAAAATAGTAGCGGTCCTCGGTTACTGTCTTGCGGGACTCCCGAGTTGCTTGAGAAAACATCCGATTCCAACGCGCCAATCTTGACATGTACATAGCGATTCACCAAGTAAGATCTGAACCAATCCACAGCAGTTAACGAGATGCCAAGTATCTCCAGCTTGGCCAGCAATATATTATGGTCCACCGTGTCAAATGCAGCTTTTAGATCCATATACGCAGTATCGACTTGCCATCCTGAATTCATGCATCGCAAACAGTTAGAAGTGAACTGCACCAGGTTCGTGGACACGGAGCGCTTCGGGTAGAAACCGTGTTGTTCTGTATCGATATAATTTTTGCAGCGTGCGAACAGAGCATCATTTATGATAATCTCGAACAGTTTTGAGCAGGCACACAGGGACCAGAATGTTCAATCCCGACCGCTTCGTAATAACCTTATGCTAAGACTGCCTCTACGTCGCACAAATTATGGAGCATACGGTGCGATTTGCGGACTGCAGAGAACATTCAACAGAATTGCATCTGTTTACGACTTTCATCTCTCGCGTGATGCGCTTCGTCGAAAGTTTTCTTCTGTTTTTCGCTGGCAGGAGTAACTGGCTATAAGATATAGGGGAAATGACGGCTTCGGCATGACAGACTATTTTCGGCAACACAAATTGAAACACTATTTCCACTGGATTTTCTTACGAAAACACTTCGCTGAATGCATGCAAACGATTCTTTATGCTTTCAGCTTCACTTTGACTATATTTTTACCACTGAGAAAAAGCAATCTAGCAAGGTTTTCTTGAAATGCAACACACGCACTACAAATTGTAGCTGATTTCGAGTTGCCGATAATAGAACAGCAGATTTACATGCAGTTCAAATGGAACGGTTGCCGAAGAAAAACTGGTTGCCGACAATACTCGCTCTCACTAGAGAAGATTGGAGCTTTGTAAAAGCGTTTCAAAACAGTTTTTGACAATTATTTCGACTGAAAATGTTAGAGCAGCTGGCAGCAAAAGATTGTAAACAAACCAATACTGCATATGTGTGCGTTCCTTAGAGAAAAAGGCTATAGAAAGAAGGTCGCTGCTTAGGTTGCCGAGAATACGTAAATTCCCCTATGTTTTTTTATTTTTATTTACTTAATATGTCATCTGACAAAGTTGTCTTAATGAATAAACTATTCGTCTTAAATAAGGTTCAGTCTTCTTACTCTACACACAAATTGAGGTGTGGACATACCAAAATCAAACGCGGACTCGACGGATACGAACATACGAACCATTGCACAAATAGGCTGGTTGTAGCCATACACACTATTTTTTTTTTCGCCGAGATTCCAACAGCCGAGTGATTCTGCAATTTAATTTGCGGAGATTCAGTAAAACAATTGCCGAGACTCAACTAACAAATAATATTTTGCTGAGATATCAGCTAACAAACAGATATTTTGCAGAGATATCAGCAAAAGTAAATGCCGAGGTAATCGACTGTTGGAGATTTTACCGAGCTAGATTAAGTGTGTAGAGAGTACGATGAAAGCTCGGTTGCATCAGGGATTGCTGACGTAACATCCTACCTGAAGCACGGAAATCAAGCAGTGACAGAAGATGAGAGCAATCGACGTCGCCGTTGAGTAATTTAGCTATAAAAGTAGCCTGTTGTAGCTTACGTCTTCGATCAAGCATTCCGAGGTCAAGCAGACGGCATCTATCGGGATATGCTGGAAGGTTCAAAGGATCACGCCACGCTAGGTTGCTGAGCGCAAGTCGTATGAATATTTTTTGCACACGCTCGATTCTTAGATTCCATGATACGTCGTTTGGAGCCCAAACAACTGAAGCATTTTCTAGGATCGGCCTTACCAGTGAACAATACAATGCTTTTAGACAGTGTGGATCCGAGAAATCCTTGGCAATCTTAGAGATGAAGCCAAGTTGACGATTAGCCTTGGAAATAATCGATGCAGAATGGGAATGAAAGGAAAGCATCGAGTCCAATACGACACCAAGATCCGTCACTTGATCCACTCTGCTAAGAACAGTATCATCGATGTGGTGTTCATAAATTAACGGGTCTTTGGACCGATAGAAGGTCATCACATGACATTTCGCGACGCTGATGATAAGCTTGTTCGAGCGGCACCACTGAGCAACATTTGCAGGTGAAAACAGTCCTCGATGCAGTGTATCACCACATAGATTTTCAGATCATCAGCATATACGAGCATGCAGTTGTGGCCAAGGGTAGATGCAGCGTCATTGAAGAATAACACAAACAATAACGGTCCCAAATTACTTCCTTGCGGGGCACGGGACGTACTAGCAAATGGCGATGAAACATAAGATCCGTGTTTAACGCACAACGTTCTGCCATTCAAGTATCATGACAACCACGACACCAATCGATTTGAGGCTCCCAATCGCAATAGCTTGCAGAGCAACACTTTATGATCAATTTTGTCAAAAGCCGCCTTTAGGTCCGTATAGATTACGGTCAACCTGCGCTTTATCTTCCATAGCCGAAAAACAGGTAGTAGTTAGATCCAGCAAGTTAGTAGCAACAGACCTACCGGGAATAAATCCATGTTGGTCTGACGAAATGTGGTTTTTTGTAGCGCGTAGAATTTGATCACTGACGATAATCTCGAGAAGCTTCGATGTGGCAGAAAGGCTGGTTATCCCACGGTAGTTTTTAACATCTCGTCGGTCACCACTTTTGTACACAGGAAACATGTACGATAGTTTCCATCTCATGGGAAATTCACCTAGCTCAAACGAACGGTTGAAAATGAAGGCTAGCGGCTCAGCTACTGCGGAAAACAGCAGCAGGGATACCATCCGGGCCAGGAGCAAATGAATTCTTCAACTTTTTTGAAGCACCGATGATCATTGCAGATGAAATTTCGAACGTGTTTAAACCAACTGCATCCAGCGCGACATTTGACGCAGTCAGTTCGGTCTCGACGTCGGACGATGACACTGGTTCGAAGATGGATGTGAAATGCATCGCGAAGAAATTGCATGCTTCTTCTTCACTATTGGACTCTTTTCCATCATAGATCACATTAGGCGGAACTGATAAGCTTTTCTTCTTGCTGTTTATGAAACCCCAAAATGATTTCGGATCCCGGCGTAAACCAAACTGCACCCTCAAAACGTGTGATTTGTAGAGTGAAGCATTCAATTTCCTGTAGCCGTCGCTCGTTCGTTTGAAGTTAGCTTTTGCAAATACGGATTTATGCGCCCGGAAATAACGTTGCCATCGATTGCGTTCTTTCTTAGATTTCCGAAGAAAGGGCGTACTCCAAGGAGGAGAGACAGGTTTTCTCTTCGTAGGAACGTTTAACCATTGACGGATGATGGCACAAAAATTTGAGGCCATGTCATGGACATCCAGACTGTCGTAGACACAATTCCACTCGAGGCCTGACAGGTAAGCGAAAAGCACATCAAAGTCGATTTTGCGGTAATTGAGTGCTCTTTCGAATTAATTTGCCACGGAAGTGGCCTAGGACATTCAGCTGCAACATTAACGCGAATATTAAGTAGGGGGTGGTGCAGATCTACTGGCAGCAATGGATCATCAGCAGAATATACTACAGAAGAGCTACCCACAAGCGCGAATACCAAATTGAAAGTGCGACCTAAATTATTCAACTGCACGTTAACTTGATTCAGGTTCAAGAAGTCCATACCGTCGAATAACGCTGTACTCGCCGGAGTCAAAAGCGTCGAAGAAGCATTCGTCCTTCTCTGTATTGCTGCTAGTCTCCCGAAAGTCTCCCATGTTATTTCTGATGTGTTCCACGACATTTTAACGTCCATTACATATCTTTGTGTGCTGATCTTGAGTTCCTAGTTGCGTCTTATGAAACCATAACACCAGTGCGGAAAATAAACAGTGCCCATCTCCGGGTATTTTCTTAACGAGCATCACTCCATTGTCGTATCGCATGTGCTCCATTTTGCTGCTCTTCTTTCACTTTGACTTTGTTGACTCCATGGTACTTGAAAAGATGTAGATATATACATTATTAGCAATGCTGTGATATAACCACAGCGGGATGGTCGTTCAGAATGGTTCAACGGATGTGAAATGAGGGACCATTTCAATTCAACACAATTTGAAGTATTTCAATGCAACGTGTTCAATTTTGTTGGCTTGCAATTAACACATTTTTCAATATGTTATTTTAACTGATTTCTGGAAGTATTTATTTGTATTTTATACAAATATTCTCAATGTTCCATCATATCGCATCTTGTTTAACCTACATGTGGTGGAATATGAAACGCACCTTTGTGACATATGAAACATTTCAAACATCTAAATGACCGTTTCCCTACATCAACGTTCTATAAAACATGGAACTGATATGCGTACAGCGACAGTTCATCGCATAGTTAAAACAAAATTAATTGCGAACATACCTTTTCTTCCGCTTATGTCTTGGTCATGATCTTCAGATATTCGAGCGAATTGCGCGCTGCTGCCGTCTGAGCCTCCTTGGTTGTGATACCGCTTCCATGACAAACGGCAACCGGCAGCGTCGACAGCTGAACCAAACACTGGAAGCGACCGCTCAAGGTCTTTTCATCGATATCGACATATGTCACCTCGAAGCGCTGCTCGGAAGCGATATCGTGCAACATTTGAACGAAATCGATTGACTTGTCATTCAGACACGTGACCTGGAAAGAAACGCACATTAGAAAAAGAGTTTAGAAACTGGATAATTTATTGTGATCATAACAATGTTAAACCAAACACCAATCGAAAAAAAAAATCTTTTTAAATTTTGACTACTAGATTATCTGTCTAGCAACAGAGTTTCTTACCGGGCAGCCAGATCGGTTCCATTCAACGTCCTATTAGTGAGAGGTCAAAGATCTGAAAAGGAATTGCCATTCCAAGCAACAGGGGAGAGGCTCACAGAACAAAAATGACTGCCCGAGGATAAGCATTGCGTGGAGTCTCTTCAACCCGATCGTTCCAACAGGGAAACCAGTATTCGCGTCATTAACGACGGGCCTCCTACAAGGTGGCTGTATACTGGCTGACAAGAAAGAAAATTTAGGAACAATCTGGAGGCCTGGCTCTGTCGAACATTCTTAATTTAACTTAATAAACGCTTGCCTTGGGTGAGCTGCAATGCGAGCATGTTCGAATACCTCGCAAAGCTCCTCGTTTAAAGCAAGGTAACAAACATTTAATTGAACAATAAACTTTATTTGTGAGGATTCATTAATCATTAAACTTTCTTCAATATTAGTGAATCATTAAACTTTCTTCAATATTTTAAGAGCTGGAGCTTGCTTGCTAAAGTATTCTTCCAAACGTCTGCTGGTATTCTTTTCAGCAACTTCATCCTGTGAGATTATCGAAAGATTTCGAAGTTTTAACAACGATTGCTAAATTAAAACGGAATATCACCTGGCCAAAAGGCGAGGAACACATACCTGCAATTGGCGCAATGTTTCACCACTGCGCGACTTCAGAGCCTTGTGAAATTGGGACACTTTTTGGCCGTGGCCGGTAGTCAGGCTGGGAATACGAGCATCCTTCAGTCCGGCGTACCGCCCGGAAATGCTGGCCGCCTTCAGCTAGAATATAGAGGAACAAACACACAATTTGTTTACGGTTTGGCGAACGGAAGTCGATGAAAGTAGTGTTACGTAGGAAAGGAATTTTGCAATCTTTCTCAAAACTGACAAATTGTGTGTCTCTTGCTACATTCTAGCATGAAAGCAGCTTTTACTGAATGGGTTTCTATGTGACTATATTTTTTTTAATTCGCAACAAATCAATACGATTTCCAACACAACACAAATGCAATGTTAAGAAAGATTTCAAAATTCGTCTTAAGAAAAATCAATTTTTTTATGATTTTAAAGTAGATACATCGGACTAACAATTTAGTTTCGTAAATCTGAAATGTCCTAATAAAACCCCGCAGCCATAAATGACAGCTACTTCCAAAAGCCATTTTAAAATGCATTTGGTTCCATAATAACCAACACTTCATATTATCAAATCAACAGCTAGAGCAAAACAGCAAAACAAAACTTTCATTTAGGTCTCACCTCTTCGTTGCCTTCCTCGTCCAGCATCTGGATGATTTGGTTCGGTTCCAGCGGTTGATCTTGCAGCCGTTGCCACATACGCTGGGCTGCCTGCCGCTTGGCAATTTTCTTACTTTTGCCTTTGCCCACTTCCCGATATTTCAGGACCGCACATGCAATGGTAAACTGCCGCTCGTGTGGCAGACCAACTTCCATCTCCGTTTCGTAGGTTGGTGGTGGCCAGCGGCGGGCCATGCACATCTCCTGTAACCAACCGATGGGGTTGCCCGATGGTTCGTCCTCGCCATCGGTTCCGGCTCTGTGAATGCAACGATAACAATAATTAACACCAAATGTTGTCAACTGCTCGGAAGAGTCAACTTACTCAGCTTTAATATTTAGTCCTCCAGTTTGCGTCTCCCCGAATGCATTACCAGCCAGCTTGTCTATCAGTGCCTTAGCGGCAGCATGTTTTGCTTCTTTTTTGGACTTGCCCGTTCCCATGGCTGAAAAAATGTATGAATTTCAAAACCCACCTTAAGCAAGACCTTAGCTTGTAAAACCGATTTACCATCCTTGTCCTGGTACGAAACACGATATCGGAAGGTCGGCTCGTGGACCGCTCCCTCTACCTGTATAAGATCGTACTGGGGGGTGATTCCCCGCCGGCTCAGCAACTCCTGCAGCACCGAGATCGGTGTCTTCATGTTGTTCGTACCGGTAAGCTCCGTCTTCAGA
The DNA here is from genome assembly GCF_037179485.1 of Ochlerotatus camptorhynchus. Lineage (NCBI taxonomy): Eukaryota > Metazoa > Arthropoda > Insecta > Diptera > Culicidae > Ochlerotatus > Ochlerotatus camptorhynchus. The sequence continues at coordinate 786,199 of NW_027040961.1, forward strand.
GCTTCCTCAATCGGCAGAGAATCCTGCTTGCTGACAGACTTTTTCGCTCCTCGAACGGCACGCTTCTGCGGGTGACCAACCGGAGGGTTTTCATTGTCACTGGGTGTAATTCCGTTCAAGTCCTCCGCCGGAGCAAGATCCGTTTGACTCATCTGCAAAATAGACTCATTTACCATATGGTCGTAATGCAGCACCCCCTTATTTAAAGACATCTTTAATCAATCGATACCGCTATCCGCGAGATGACTTATTAAATTTTCCACAGTTAATAAACCAGCCAATTCGAAATAGCACAGTTACAACAAGTAAAAGCGATATCGTCCCGCAAAATCTACACCATTTAAAAATTCAGCAAATTTCGTTTCATCTTCGCACACAGTGCTGAGCTTTGTCATTGTCATTGATAGACTTTCGTGCGATATTGATATCAACAATGAATCATTATTCAAATGGAAGCAATAAAGTTAACAGATTTTAATTTGTCATCTATTAAATGGTACATTAAATGTTAATAATGGAAAGGTATCACCAAATAAATCTAATGTTTCCAGTAATCCCGTCCAGTTGGTTGCAAGCTAGTGGTATTGGAACGATCGTGGCATCTAAATACTCATTTGAACAGGTAACGAATCATCTCAAGGATCGCACCAAGTTATTTCTGATATACCACTTTTACTTCATATCATACACAGAACATCATCTGCCGCACAGTAAGAATATTCTCCGACTTTTCCGTTCCCACAGGAGAAAATACTTCCGATGGAATTAAAAGCAACGAAAAACTGAGTCACATACCCAATGAGCGGAATACCGTTTATAGCACCTTACAGCACGTAAATAAACTGAAATTAAAAATTATCACTCGCGATGCCACAAATTTCTGGACCGGGAGCAAAAATCAAACAACCCTGTGTTGCTCAGGTCATTTAATTTCGATGCAAATTTAGTTAGTAAAAAAATCTACATGTTCGTCACTAACAGCATTGTCATTGACAATAATTGAAATGATTTGTTAGTTCAAATGAGTGACCAAAGCAGAATTGTCAATACCACCGTGTATCGTCGAGATTTTGCAGCAATGTTCGCACAGATCGATGATGGCATCGCAGACGAAAAAGGAAACCATAGCAAGTAGCTCGGAGCCGTGTTCCGGCACCGCCATGATGGATTTTCACAAAATTCAAAAAATTTCAATCCACACAAAACAGCACACAATCAATGCTTACCTTGCCGCAAATGGGTTTTTCTTCACGGGCAGCAGCTGATGCACGAGTTACGGCAACAAAAGAGAGGAATTTGGAAGATTTGCACTGACAAAATCACAATTTTCACGAACGGTGAAAAAGACGAACGACGCCTGTGACAGCTGCAACTTGAAGGCAGCCGGGACCAATGAGCAACGAGAGCCAATGACGTTTATATTAGGTCCAAGTCAACAGGCAGCTTGCTGGTGTTCAAATCAAAATATTGTAAACATTACTGAGCACGCAAGTAACGACGTCACTTTACCACAACATTCCATACTGCGAACAGTGAGATTGACGTCATTGGCAACAGCTGTTTCGTGTAAAAATATAAACATTGCAATGAACGAACACCACTAAACATTTTCTCAATGGATCATTTTAGATGGCTGAGTTTTGAACCCACCACAGTTTTCATTTGGCGCTACTGTATACGGACGAACCAATGTAAAATACTGTGGTAGCCACAGTACGGTGCTGTCAAAACCTCAGCATCTTCAATGATCCATTCACTAATAAAATTAAGCCTGGGTGGCACGGTATATCTTTCATGTAAGGTCCGGGCCAACAGGCTTATTGGGGTTAGTGCTTGGGTTAGTGAAATGTTTATCTTTTTACACGAAGCAGCTGTTGGCAGTGACGTAAATCTCACTGTTCGCAGTATGGAGGGTGACGTCATCACTCGAGTGCTCAGCAATGTTTACAATATTTTTGCTTCTAACACCAGCAAGCGCCTGTTCGCTTGGACCTAATATAAACGTCTTTGGCTCTCGTTGCGTCGTTGCTCTGCTGCCTATCTGCCCCGATCTGCCCAGCGAATTCAATGGTGTACGAAAGAATTTTCTATTCAGTTTAGTACAACACTTCTGCAGTACCCAATGAGTCTATACAGGTGTGGCAGAAGAGGGTATTTGTTTATACTAGTACTAAGAAAATTTCAAATTTTTTTTGATGTGTTCACTGAGGCAAATAAACATAAGAATTTCATAAGGCTCAACTTATGAACGACACATGTGAATTTTGTTTATTTTTTTTTAGCCGGCGCCGGTGGTGTAGTGGTAAGCGTGACTGCTTTCTAACACCCCAATGGGTCTGGGTCCAATCCCAGCCGAGGTCGGTGGGATTTTTCTGAGGCATAAAAATCTCTGGTCACGTCTTCCTTCGGAAGGGAAGTAAAGCCGTTGGTCCCGGCCCATGTGTGTTGTGAATGGGTGCGATATCCTACGCAGGTGTGGAAGCTGCCTTCCTGCACATTCGATTGCCGTCAATGGATGGCAATCGATGTCCGTCGGTGATTGGCACTAGATTGCGGAACAGAGACCGACGTTAAATAAAGGAAAGAAGACAAAACTTATGAATGATTGTCTAACATGAGGTAGGTCTTATACGCTTTAAACCATTTTATTTTCCAAAGCGTTGAAAGACGAGTGGTCAACACACAGACCCCGTAATCTCAACGTCCATGGTTCGGTTCTAGTCTGCTTCGTTTTATTTTGTTTTGTCAATCTAATTTTTCATAAGGCAAATCGATGAAATTCATACCGATTCCTAGACCGATTCCTTTTGTCGATATTTCATAAGTGGTTCTTATGGAATTCAAACCTTCCTTTGCCTCAGTGTTCCACAAAATTCATGTTGGCAATATGATCAGCAAATCTAGATAGAGCTGGAATTAGGGCGTAACAGCTTTTGTAAACAATCACACACACAAAATAATCACTACTAAAATTAAAAAAATCATTGGTAGAATTAAAAGTTTTCGTTGGTTCTTTTTGGTAGAAAGTCTGAAGCATTCAAAATAAAAATGTGTAACTTGTCAAATCAAAAGTTTACCTCTTCGTTAATTTTAAAAGTTGATGCTTTTGAATCAAATTGTAGAACCACAGACAAACAGACATAACACATTGAATATTTCTCACTGTAAAACATCGTCGCTAAAACATTACCGCCATCTGTTGAGTACACTGTGGTGGGCACTACACTGAACAGATGGCGGTATTGTGTAAACGTCAAACGCAAGGGAATTGACTATGTGCGCCACAGGTGGCGTATTTTTAAATTGTCCGTTATATGCTTGTTCGATGAACAACTTGTGAGTGTTATGTCTGTTTGTCTGTGGTAGAACTGTCAAAAGGAAAACCAATGCTTTCAAAATGAAGTGCAAACTGTTTCTGTTCGAAAAGAGTTGTTTTTATTATGACAATATATTTTTTATATTAAATTTTAAATATTATCATATTTGTAGTGTTATATTCGGATACACAATGAAACACATGTTCACGAATCGAGGACTACTTTATTAAACCATTCTTCCTTCCACATTTTATTCTGCTCTACTCGACCCAGTGTTCCCAGATACAACATAACATCTTCTCCCATTCTCAAACAAAATGTAAAGCCCTCCAATCAATTATCAAATTACATCTCATAATCTTTATACTTTACCGGAACCTTTGATTGACGTCTGGGTCGGACTGTACTACCCGTCAGCTCTGTTGAACGAGTTAGAATATTCTCCGTATCCTCCTCGCCTGCTTCAGCAGATTCTGGTAAATGGTTCTTTCGTATAGAGGTGCATGTGGTTGCTGATGATACTCGGCCATACTTGCTGGAATTTGACGAGCTGGATCCTTGCTGTATATCCACCGAACCCTTGACCGAACCACTCTGGTCGATCGAGTCTTGCGGAATCCTTTTGAGGTGTGAAGAATTTCGCCGATAAATCTCACCTTTTTCTGTTTGGACTATTACGTTGCTTCCATTTCTGTCGATTACCACAGCTGGTTCAGGATGAAAGTTTGGAGCAAGCTTGTTCATTCTGTGTTGCTGCTTCATTAACACCTGGTCTCCAATTCCGATATTCGATTCTTGTGCATTCACTCTTTTGTCACGATACAATTTAACTTGATACTTATGCATCAGGTCCCGATCTTTAATCTCGTCTTCTAATATCGGGTCTTCACTTATTTGTGGGAATTTATCTCTGAACCTTCTCCCAAACATCAACTCCGCTGGTGATACACCGGTCACGGAATGAGGTGTGACCGTGTACATATATAGGTATTCTTGCAGACATCGCTCCAGCGTTTCTCCTTTCATCTGTCCGATTTTCAAAACCTTCAAAATCGAGCGGTTCTGCCGCTCTACTTCACCATTTGCAGCCGGCCAGTACGGTGTAGTGTGGGCAAGCTTGATCCCGTTATCGACGCAAAAATCCTTAAACTCCTGACTGCAGAAATTGGCTGCGTTGTCCGTAGTCAGTACATCGGGTAGTCCGAGTCGAGTGAATATACGCTCCAAACGCTGTATAACGGCTGCGGAAATCGTAGTGGACATTATTTCCACCACACAATATCGGCTGTAGTAATCTACCAGTACGAATAGGAATCTTCCACTCGGAAGTGGTCCAAGAAAATCTGCACTCAGGTGGCTCCATGGCTTCGAAGGCATTGCTCGAATCTGCAGTGGTTCCGGATTAGAACCCGTTCCAACGGCTAGGCATTCGATACACTTCTTACATCTCTGCTCCACATCCTTGTCTATTCCCGGCCACCATACGGATGCTCGCAGTCGCCGCTTCATTTTATTGCTGCCTGGGTGACCACTATGAGCAAGATCCAAAATCCTTCCACGGAGACTCTCAGGAACTACTATTTTGTTTAGTCGCAAAATAACTTGATTCACACAGCACAGCTCATTTTGGAACGGCAAGTACTGCTTTAGTTCACAACTCCATTTTCCAGCGTTGATTGCATCGCGAACTTTCCGGAACTCGGCATCATTTTCTGAGTGTTGGATAACTTCTGTCATTGACATCGTGGATGGTAAGGCACTTTCGATCGTGGCACATAGATCACTTTCACAGTCACGGTCATTACTACGACAGCCATCGTCTTGAGCTAATCGGGACAACGGATCGGCTATGTTGCTTTTCCCAGCAGCATACACCAATATCCCTGTAGTTGCAGAACCCATCTTTGCTGTCGTGCATTAGGAGCTGAATCGGTGGCGAATATTCTCACCAGCGGCTTATGATCGGTGATCACGGTGAAATATTTTCCTCTCAAGTACATTTCGAAACGTCCGATTCCCCAGTAGATCGCCATCGCTTCTTTGTCTAGCACCGAATACTTCTGCTCCGTTCTTGACAAACTCTTACTAGCATAACTGATCACTCGTCGTTTGTCATTGTCGCTTTGCAGTAACACCGCCCCAAGACCTGTCGCACTTGCATCAACAACTAATGTGGTATCGCTGTCCGCATTGTAGAATCCAAGATGCCGCGGGTTGGACATAGCATCCTTAATCTCGACGAATGATTTGTTTGCTTCCTTAGTCCATTGGAAGTGAACTCCTTTTCGTATTATTGCACGCAGTGGTGCACTGATAGTGGATAGATGAGGGATGAATTTTCCCACATAGTTAGCGAGCCCTAAAAAGCTACGCACCTCTTCTGCTGTTTCTGGACGCCTGAACGATTTTACTGCACTAATTTTCTGCTCCGTTGGCAAGATACCATCCTCAGAAAGCTTGTGTCCTAGAAACGTCACTCTCTTTTGTCCCCACTGACACTTTCCTTCGTTCACGGTTAATCCACAGACAAACAGACATAACACATTGAATATTTCTCACTGTAAAACATCGTCGCTAAAACATTACCGCCATCTGTTGAGTACACTGTGGTGGGTAGTACACTGCACAGGTGGCGGTAGTGTGTAAACGTCAAACGCAAGGGAAATGACTATGCACGCCACAGGTGGTGGTACTACCAACTACGATACTTTTAAATTGACCGTTAAATGCTTGTTCGATGAACACCTTGCGAGTGTTATGTCTGTTTGTCTGTGGTTAATCCATGATCTCTTAGTCGCTTTCTTACCGCAGCTACTCTTCGGTCATGCTCAGTTTTCGTACGCCCAGAAACTAAAATGTCGTCGATGTAATGCACAACTCCTTCCAAGCCCTTAAGGATCTTTTCAAGCTCTCGCTGGAAAATCTCAGCCGCGCAATTCATTCCAAACATTAATCTTTTGAAACGAAAGTACCCCTTAGAGGTGACGAATGTTGTGATTTCTCGCGACTCATGGGTGAGTTCCAGCTGGTGAAAAGCTTGGTTCAAATCGATCTTGGAGAAATATTTACATCCGTTCAAATATGGCATCAATTCCTCGAAAGTAGGCAAGGGGTGTCGTTGTGGAATGATCGCTGTATTTGCCTTGCGCATATCCACGCATAAACGCACCCGACGCCCTCCGTCTTTGGGTGTGACAACCAAAGGAGAAGCCCAAGTGATCTTACCTGTAGCTGGTTCAATGATGCCTTGTTCGAGGAGCTTTTGGATTTCCCCGTCAACAGTCTTCTGCAACGGTATTGGTAGTCGTCGACACGGCTGTTGTACCGGGTAGACATTCCGGTCAATGTTGATTGTCACTAACAAATCCTTTGCCTTTCCAATATTCGCAACTTTGTCTTCCATAACTTGCAACACTTCACAATTAATTTTCAGCACACCAAGATCCACCGATGATGTCTTTCCCAGCAGGCTAGTGCCTTGCCCCTTGATCACGAAAATCTCACTGTGCACCGTCAACGATCCGTGGCTTATATCGGCTTTGAACATACCCTTTACTTGTAGTTTGTGATTTCCGTACGCTACTAATTTCTTCCGCGTTTCGTTAGTCTCAAAGCTCACTTTACATCCGTTCTTCTTCAACAGTTTCCAGGTATCTTCGGCAATCAAGTTCACCGATGCCCCAGAATCTATCGTCCACTGCAGTGGAACACCACCGACTAAGCACTTCACTTTCGTGTTATATTTGTCGTTGCATTTAGAGCCACACTTTTTCTTCTCGCACGCCGTGGTCGAAAACATGTGGTAAATATCGCTTTCTTCGCTTTCACTTTTGCTTCCTTCTTCTTCACCAACCGATTGTGCCCCCTCTTCCTCAGAATCTTCCACTTGACGTACTTTTTTCTTCTTCTGTTCTACCGGCTTCTTCGTTTTACACAACTTCTTGAAATGGCCTATCAGCCCGCACTTATCACATGTCTTCTTTCGGGCTGGACACCTTTTGTCATTCGCGTAATGTCCCGTAGACCCGCAACGAAAACAACGATTAGTAGCACTTCTCACTTTGTTCACACTTACAGAGTCTTCTCCAACTGCCTCTTGTTGGTTTGAGTCAATCGTTTCAAGCACTCTTCCTTCTTCGATAATTTTATCTAAATCGACAAGTCGCTTTTTCAAGATTGCTTCTCGTAGTCCACTAGAGGAACTTCCATCAAAAATTTGTTCGGTAATTCGCATATCCAACGCGTCACCATAATCGCACAAATTTGCTTGATGTCTCAATCGCCTCGCGAATGCAGTAACACTTTCACTATTCTTTTGGGCCATTTTCCTGAACATTGCCCTCTCGTACGGAATACAAACAATCGGTTCGAAATGATGGTCCAACAGCGCAACGGCTTGTTTATAAACATCACTTCCCTCTGGAGGCGCAATGCCGTGATTTGGGTCATCATAGTACACTTCTTGGACCTCGAGACCCGCCAGGTGCAAAAGTAGAGCTTTTTTCTTTGCTGCAGTTGCCGTAGGATTGCACTCCAAATAAAGTTCGAACGAGCGCTTCCATGCCTTCCATCTTCTTCCTACCGACGACACTTCCCCGATCACAAAATGTGCAATATTTTGATTCATTTCGCTCACTACCAGCACTATTTATATGTGTGCGTGAGATCCACCATTACTTTCGCCTCTACCACGAACAAAGCACTCACGACGCCACCGCGATTTTTCTTAATTTTCCACTTTTTCGCTTACCGGGCTACTCCCATTCAACCGGATTTTCGCGAAGATAACCACGAATACTTAATTCCATTCGATTTCGACACTTTTTCCAACATCCTTGTCGCCAAAATGTAGTGTTATATTCGGATACACAATGAAACACATGTTCACGAATCGAGGACTACTTTATTAAACCATTCTTCCTTCCACATTTTATTCTGCTCTACTCGACCCAGTGTTCCCAGATACAACATAACAATATTAATGATTTTCAAGATTACGAAAAGTAGCCAAACTAATGTTTGTATCATATTTAAAACATAAATTTATTCATTTATTTTATAAAAAAACAAAGAAAATACAACATATTTTATGTTTCCAGTGCAGATTGTGTCCTAGCCCTATTAGGAATCAAAGGAAGGCTAATCCTACTGTCATCTAAGTGGCATAAGTTGAGTCAGATTCTTGTCCGTCTTGTAATGGTCGAAGTATTGAGTCGAACCTAAGCTCCACGGTCATTTCGAAGCATTCCTCGTATTTCCATCCTTTAAGACAACGACATACAATACAATACAGTGATCACTTGACGCCGCAATCCCAGTACTACTCAATGGAAACGGCATTCTTGAAGACATCTTTCAGCTGGAGGTTCACCAACACCAAAACAGTGAGCTGGTGGATAATTCCCTGTACACCATTGTCTTGTACGTTCATATGTTCTACGCCCACGTACGTTTGGTGGTCACTTTCCGGAATGATGGGTTAGGTGCCATGTAACAGGGTTTGTTGTAAGGATAGTATTTTTCGGTCGAGACGCTTCACTCTGTTACGGGATTTGTTGGCCGGAACCATCCGATGTAAGCGCTTGTTTGTTAAGTATAAGCGTACCTACAATGATAACATAAATATAATCGATCCTAAGAAAAAGAATTTTCCAACTCACCTACATGCCCTGTTGTAGTGGCTGAATCACAATCGATCACCGGAGGCAGCTTCCGAACACCGAATTAACTCATTAAAAAAAATGAAATTCCGTGGAACGATTTTTTTCTCGTCTCGTCAAGTCTACTTTGGCGGCAAATAATGTAGGGTTCAGTGCTGCCAAAAACGTTACTATGAAGAAGTATTTTTGACAGTTGAACAACTTTTATTTTAAAAAATGCACTTTTAAAATTACAAGTCAGAAGTGGAAGATAAACTTTCAAACCAAAGATATAGCTTTCATTTTGAAAATTTTCACTGTTAAAACTACGAAATTTGGGAAACTTTTATTTTGAATTTGCATTATTTTTATAGCAACAATTTTTGTTTTTTGTGTGCACTTCTCTTGATGATTTCTCGAAAGTCATGGCTGTCCCCAGCAAATCGACATAACCAACGAGTAAGAGGAAGGGCCTGCCGAGACCTACCTTGAATTCCTAGAAATTAACGAGAGAAGTTATGGTTTACAAAGGCTGCTACGCCCTAACTCCAGCTCTATCTACACGAAACGAAAGTCAATTATTTAATTCATTTGTTCTACTTATACATTTTTGCCAAAGCATCAGCCTTATACATTCCATAAGACAAACCACATAGGTCCTATTAGAATGCATAAAAGGTATGTGTGACCGCTTATACATTTCATTTGACACATGATCTTTATTAACTTTTTGCAAGGCGTCTGCTTATTAGTTGACTTATACATTTTATGAATAATCGATCTAATCCAGCTTTCCACACTCGGCAATGGCGTCCTGTAGGTATGAATAAATATATCCTTCACTGTGGTTTTTGACACTAACTGGAGGGCGCATGTTGTTCCATTTTCCTCTGTTCCTGGGAGTGGGAAAGAGAGGGGTGACAATGCGAACCTCCAGTTAATGTCAAAACCACAGTGAATGATACATTTATTGATACCATACTGGACGCCATTACCAAGCGTGGAAAGCTGGATAGCGAATTCTCGTGTTACATTTCAAAAGGTCCTAAGTAACAAATGTAAACAAATCGAGTTAAGCGATACAAACTATTGCTCTTCTATCATTGTATATGATACAAAAACATCCATCCAAATTTACTTTCATTTATTTAAGATAATCGTTGATCAAAAATTGTCCAGTGTACAGTTTGAAATGATGGGTACATGATTGTTACTTTGGTCATTTGGACTGCCTAATATGATTGGTGCTCATTTTCTAAAGACGGGGCCAATCTAAAGTTGCGTACTATACACTCAGGTCTTTTTTTACACGGGGGATACGTACCGTGTAAAAAAAAACCGTTTTAAAAAAAAAAAACCTACGAGATTTTGATTTTTCGCATGCTTAAATGTTTTTAAAAAATCGGATTTTGGTACCATTTGTAATTAAAGCATGATATGGTCCATACAGACATATTTTAAAAATTTCTGTATTTACACCAAAAATAACCGTGTAAAAAAAACCGCGTAAAAAAACCGTGTAAAAAAAGACTTCAGTGTACTCTGAAATCTGTGAAAGGGAATCTAGTATCATGTAGACAAAACGTCCAATGTAACACTCATTGATTATGTCATTGAGAAAAATCGTCCAATGTAACATATCCGATGTACAACTCGACTTTTCAAAACGTCCTATGTGGTTTTTTCCTCGGGTTTTTCTATGTTGTAGCATGAAATTCAAAGTAAAATTGTGGTTTTACCGTTTCTCATGAATTTTCAACGTTATTAATCACTGACTACATTAAAAATAGTATTGCAAAATGTATTGTTTTTCAACAGTTACAATAATAATCTGTCGAACTTCAACTTCGATTTTCTCAAAATGGTGGATATGATACAGTGTGAACCTCAACCTGAGCTAGGTTTTAAAAACAAACGAGCAAACTGACGTTTGTCAGAAAACAAGCAGACATAATATTGATACCCGATCCAGGTTGAAACTGAATAATAAACGAATTCGTTATAAGTAAGCCCATTTGTTGAATTGAAAACTAGTTAGAACTAGAGAGGGTCTAGAACCAAATCGACTTCGGTTACCGCAATAAAAATAACCTTAAGAGCTTAACGACGTGTTCGAGGTTCAAACTTTCCAATTACATTCCGCTTCCGCCCACATTGCGTTTTGTTTTAAATCTCTGTTGTTACTTTGAAGCATCCCTCTTAATGTTTATAGAACACATTAGCTACCTTTTCTGACGCAAAAGCGAGCCTTTTGGCCGAAAACTGTGTCTCCGGAAATACAAAAGAATAAACTTTATTGTTAATACGGTATATTTAGATCCACTCGAGGATCAACTCAAACCAAAAAAAATATCATGAATCATTTCGGCATAAGTAAACCATTCCCCCAAGTGCCTCAAATCACCCTATCTGGCTGCATTGAGTGCACTTTTGGTACTAAAAAGTGCATCACCGAGTTGTCAGTTTGACGTTTTTCTCTTACGTGCCCACATAACCGAAAGGGGAAAAAAGTAAAGAAAAAGAACGACAGTGAAAATTATCTCTGACGAGACAAAAATCCATATTTTCGCAATTAGGAATCATCTAATTGCGTTTAATTTGCGTACCTTCGGTGTCGGGATCTGCAGTTTACGTGAGTGGTGCAAAATTTGCGTCGGGCGTATCAAATCGGGTGTGTTATTCGACCAAATGCAAAAGTAAGAATTTTTCATCTTCCATCGCCGCCCCACCTGTGTTGCCCATAGGTAACTGCAGCCGAACCGCAGCGCACTCCAGCTATCGTCCGCGGTTGGCTGCTTGCCATCCAGATTGCAGGGTTTTTTTCTTTCTACATTGTCCTCTTTTAAGGTGACAATGCACTGCGACTGGTGATGAAAAATAATGTTGAAGCCTAGGTTTTTGATAGGTAATAATGGCTAACAGTGCGTTTGCTTTTGGAAGACGGTACGTGGATTAATTCTGAGTGCAGTTGAAATACAAATAGTGAAATTTGATACCCGCAGCGAAAAGTTGCTTCATCTGGTCGTTGTGATTCCGTCACATCCGGTCGGCGAGACTGAGTGGCTACGGAAAGCTTGGGTAAAATTATGCCAACGATAGCCAACAGCAATAACAGTAACAGTAGTGGCAGCAGCATTGGAACGGCTAGTGCCAGCACCAAAACGAAGGAAATGTTCATTGTCCGGGCTCTGGAGAAGATCCTGAGCGACAAGGATATCAAACGGTCGCACCATTCCCAGCTGAAGCGAGCCTGCGATGCCGCGTTAGGTAAGTGGAGTGTCCCAGAAAGACGGCAGGAAGAATACCATAACATTGTTAATCGCTCAGAACGAAGTGGAGGAAATTGGGAATCATTTTTTTCTGATTGATAAGGGCAAACAGAAATAATTGGAGCGCATATTGTTGAATAATTGGCGGTGTGTTATTGATTTTCGGCACCGGATTGATGCGTGGCTGCGGCTGCATGGAAGTGCTTCGTGGGGTAATACCTAATACATTTTTCTTTTCGTTCGATCTTTTTGGGTTGATATTTTTACTGCCATCACGAGTGAACGTATGGCCGTATGCGTGCGTGTGGAGCATATGTTATTGTATCGATTTTTGCTTGCTTGGGAAATTTTAAAACCGAGACGCATGAGGGGAGGTGGCGTTAAATCGTTGCACAGAGCATCGGGTGTACCAAGTGCATTGGTGGGATTAAGGCAGATATGGGTACTTAAGATGTCTTTGAAGTTCGCCAGGCTTTTGTATTAGCTGGTGTATATTCCTGGAGTTATGATAACTAAGAACGTCAGAACTGCTGCTTTTCCATAGCTAGCAGCTGCTGTCTTTTTCGAAACCTCTCAGCTGGTCACTGATGAATCGGGAATTCTGATTTTTTTTATTTCTATGAATGTAGTTTTCAATCAAACGCCCTAATTGTGGAGCCAATTGGAATCATGAAAGTTAAATAGTATTCCCCCTTTTCTCAAAACTGCTTTCATGGCCATACAATAGAATTTCGATTGAAAAATTAAACAAGATGAAATTGAGCTTAAATTTCTCGAGAATCAAACATATATAATTTAGCGGCGCCGGTGGTGTACTGGTGTTAGCATGATTGCAAGCGTGATTGTCTCTCATTCCACATGGCCAGGGTTCAATCCCAGTCGGCACTGTCGGGATTTTCTGAGGGGTAAAATCTCTGATCACGGCTCCCTTCGGAAGGGAAAAAAGCCGTTGGTCCCCGTCCATTGATGGGTCGATAGGTAGGTTCTAGGTGTAGGAGCTGCCACCCTGGCGTCGGTAGCATTGGTACTCAAAACAGAAAACAAATCAGAATTTTTAGAAAGTTCTAGGCAAAATTTCAACGGCGCTTTGAAATCTTGATTGTGATTCAGAGGGATATTTTATGAAAAATTGGACGTGATTTTTTTGAGAATTCACTCAAGATTTTCTAGAAAATACGAAGAAGAATTCCATGGGAATCGAATTCTGAGGAATTCAGAGCAGAGTTTCAACTAAATGCTTAAGAAAACTTGAAAAAATTTCTGGTCGTATTCCAAAAGAGAGTGTTTTCAAAGCATTTTTCAGAAGAATTTCAGTATCGTTAAAAGAAGACTACTGAAAAGTAATTTTGCAGAGTATACCAAGAGACCTAGACATGAATTTGTCTTCCTAAACTACAACATTTTTTCCATGAGCATTTGAAACCTTCTAGAAGCAGTATACCTCTACACGTGTAAAATCAATATTTTCGAACAACAGTTGTGGATATTTTTTAGGTTTAAAACTGGAGTCGGGAATTCCAAAAAGAAAATTTGGTGGCCACATTGCTGATTTCCTCAGAAGTTATCTGATTATCTGACAACTTCAGAATTTAGTAAACTTAAAAAAAAAATCTAAGAAATCCACTAATCTCAGGAGAACTTCACAGAGGACAAGCAAAACCTCAGACATACTAAAGCAGGCTCAGAAAAAATAATAATAATAAATGAAGCTCTTGATCATCGAATGGTGACAGGTGGCCGCATAGAATTCGGGAGATTACCTTGTTGGCGGCGCTCAGCAGTGTAATCGCGCGGTAGTTGCAGCAATCCAACTTGTCGCCCTTTTTGTAGATTGGGCATACGACACCTTTCATCATCTCATTTCATATTATCTCCTCCTTCCAAATCTTGGTAATTACCCAATGCAGCGCTCTAGCGAAGACAACAAATCAAGAAGACTGGCAACTCTTCCATTTTCTCATACAAACGCTATGAGACTGGTACAATTGCGTCATCTGCCGCTCAAAGGTAAATGCTTCGAACAAATTGTATAGTAAAGATTACATCCTCAGAAGAAGGGTTTGTGTATTTGCTCATTTTTCTATGCGTTGCTTCCACCTTCACTCAAGTGCAGCGCTACTGTATCTGTCGCTTGGATTCTGGCAAAGTTGCCAGTCTTCTTGATTTGTTGTCTTCGGCTCTAGCCAGTGCTTCACCACCGCATTTTGAAGAAACAAAACAACAAGCAGTTGAATCCTATCCTAAATCCTAACTGTCGTAACTCTCGCCGGCGCCGGTTGTGTAGTGGTAAGCAAGACTGCTTTCTCACCCCAATCGGTCTGGGTTCAATCCCAGCCGAGGTCGGTGGGACTTTTCTGAGGCATAAAAATCTCTGGTCAAGTTTTCCTTCGGCACGGAAGTAAAGCCGTTGGTCCCAGCCCATGTGTGTGGAATGGGTGTGATATTCTACGCAGGGCTGCCTTCCTGCACATTCGATTGCCGTCAATTGATGGCAATCGATGTCCGCCGGTGATTGACACTAGATTGCGGAACATAGACGGACGTTAAATAAAGGAATTAAGAAGAAGAAGAAGTCGTGACTCTCGGTTCGTTGCTCCCAAATTATCTCAGAAAGGACTACACTGAACCTAATAAGCAACAGCCTTGGCCACCGAATCGAAGCTTCGAGCGAGAACGTTCTCCGGGGGAGGCACTTCCAATTTCCGACAGGACAATAACTTCTACTGGATTGAAGTATGATGAGGACTCGGATAATCCACAGGTGACGCCAGCGTTCTAGTGGAAGTTGCAAACGGAATACTTTTATATGCCACACGGTCATACAGTCCAACGATCGTACAAATGGAGAGAAGTATGATGTCTCTGGCGAAAAGCAGTGCCGGCCAGAGAACACCTGTAAATGCTGGGGCGCTGTCGATGGTAAGAAAGCAAACACCGGTGAAGATTCTACCACCGAACATGGTCCGAGTGATCATCGATGTCAGTTACGATGAGGAACGAATCATGTAACTGAATGTCGGTTGGCTGATCAACGAAGTGGTGAAGCGTTACGGAATCAAACATGATAAATTACCAGATGGTAGCCTTTGTATGTACACCGATCCCCTTACAATCTTCTGTGCGGCTCGAATTCCATAATCAATTCGTACTTCATAGAGTTCTAAAAGCTACGTTCGGATCAGTTGTACGAGGGTTATTGCAAACATCGCAATGTTGAAATGCTTACCGAACTGCTCCAATCGCTGGGCACCATGGAAAACACCGGTCACTTTACACTTCGCCGGGACTTCTTCTCCGCCAAGCCTATAAATATTCTATTTCAAGCGCTGGGTTACCAGAGTCATGTCCGTGAGCTAAACCTATCCTTCAGTCAACTCACAGATGTCGACTTTCAGGAGCTCACCCGCTCACTTTCAAGCCCAACAACCGACCAATCAACATCTTATAATTCCACTTAACCTCTTTCGGCTGTGATTTCAGCTCCGTCACGAATATCCCCGCCCTAAATCGATCTACCAACGTCTTCAACGTTCCCTTGCTCCTTCAGGGTCTCGTTCTCCCCACTAACCAACTCACTAATCACATTCCCTTCATGGTCATCTTTACAGTCCAGTGGCGTTTCCGTAACCTCAATCTACCTGTGCACCAACTCTCAAAATATAAACAATTATCAAAATATTGCTTGCAATGGATAGATCTCGAGTAAACTAGAAGATTAAGTGTATTTTTCAACCGATTCGAGTATGAATATGGAATTAAATCAGGTTTTGAAAATTGGTGCACAGGTAAAAAGTACGGGACACCACTGTTACAATCAGCTTCCGGAACGATGCCATCCCCTTTCCAACTTCGATCAACTGAAACACCAAAGCCTTCCGCACCAGATCCTTGAACAGTTCGATCGTTTTGAGTGGAGGTTCTCCAATCTCGAAGTCTTCCGGTAGCGACTCCAGCACCATCCGGAAGAATTCCAGTATCACCCCCAGATTACAGTTGTACTTGACAACGGTCATCGCGCAAGCATACCGCGTTGACTTTTGACCGGTTTTTAGCTAATGTTTAGAAAATATGTGCGCTGTGGCATAGTTTCGCCGGAAATTCATGGTTGAAGTTATGAAACCAAAAATTGGATTGTGTCAGCAACAATGATTAACATATTGACACATGCACATATATAGTACAGTGTTGCCAATAACTTTAAATATCATGAAAATTTCTAACCATTGGTGCCAATGAAAGTGCCCAGGGTGCTACTGCCTTGTATCTACCATCATCACCAAAAAACGAATCTACACTGAAATGATTGAGTTTAATCGCGACAAACCGTACTGACAACATTCCCGTAATCAGCAGCGCGGTTATAGAAGCTGAAGATGGGAATCCGTTTGGAGTGCTGGATTTTGTATCTTTTAATCGTTCAGATCCTGCAAAAAACTCCTTCATCCTTTTCGGTACTCGATTGAGCACTGGGTAACTTCCAATCATAGCTTCAATTGCTTCTTGGTCACTGAAAAACTTGTCTTGGTTTCCTCGAGGTATTTGCATCGACGTCAAGGCCAACCATACCAGAACTGCTACTACGGCCATTCCATCGCTCGGCGGCGAAAATTTCAATTTGTCTTGATTAATTATTCCTCCCAGTGGCGTCGCATAACCTCACTTTTTACATGTGCACCAACTTTCAAAAACAGATTTAATGCCATATTCATACTCGAATCGGTTTAAAATACACTTAATCTTCTAGTTAACTCGATATCTATCCATTGCAAGCAATATTTTGATAATTGTTTATGTTTTGAGAGTTGGTGCACAGGTAGATTGAGGTTAAGGCGTCGCCATTGATTCCTCCGATCTCAGTCTCGAATGGATTTGACAGTCGAAAATGGATTTGAACAAACAAAACAAGTGGCGCCGGTGGTGTAGTGGTAAGTGTGATTACCTCTCACCCCAGCAGGCCTGGGTTCAATCCCAGTCGGTGACGCCGGGATGTTCTGAGGCATAACATCTCTGATCACGCCTTCCTTCGGAAGGGAAGTGAAACCGTTAGTATCCGGTTCATGAGTTGTTGGGTCGATAGGTAGGGTCCAGGGGTGAGAACTGCCTCCCGGCGTCGTCTAAGCAGCCTCATTTTTAAGTCGTTATATAAACTTGAAAGTTCCGGTACCATAATTGAAGAGCATTCTAAGCAGCTTCTGGCGGAACTTGAACGGAACTTTTAGAAAATAAATTAAAAAAGGTTTTTGTCCTCTACACCAATTCTATATTTAGTTCGCACTTTTATGAAAGTTATTTCTAAAGGCAAGTATTAATGTGTATTGATTTATCAGCATTAGTAGTAGAATTGGAACTGTGAATAAGAATTAAACCCAGTCCTTCTGTCGGAACTTTATTTAAACTTTATGGAACTTGGAAGTGATTTTAATCGTTGAATGCGGAACTTTTGGTTACTTGGGATTGGCGTGCTTGGCGCGAATAATAGGGCAAAACATCCAGGCTACTATGTCATAAGTGCAAGATGCAGTGTTGCCTTAAAAACAATCGATAAATCATGTCCAAAAGTTATCGGCTTCGAAATCAATTAATAACTAATTACTTAATCTAATCAAAAAGTTGTACACAGTAACGGTGATGAAAATTCACATAAGACCAGATAGAAAACATTTCCGTAAATCATTATGGCGAAGTGCTAGGACCAGAGCTGGTAAATATCACGGTCGTCATGCGACAATGAGAAAACAGGTCCTCTCACTATGACAAGGCGAAATTACCTATCATGAGCTTTCTTGTCATTCCCCAATGATTAAGCACTCATAACCAAAATTCTCTTGCAGATTTGACATCAAAATTTTTTTATCTGGTTCAAAGGGCAATATACCTCCTAATAATGAGCAATTTCATAGTTGCTTTTGAGGCACCTCGAGTAACTCACATTGCTCAGTGATCAAGATCGCTGTAATTTGCTTTCTTACTTTCCGCATTACAGCAACATTTGAAGGAGCACCTTCATGCGAAGCCGAAAAGGTGCGGTCAAACAAAACAACAGCAGAACTCCGAAACACTTAAATCATCTCAGTTTAATAACCTTCGTTCGACCCGTACCAACCGTGAACGTGAAAGGAACCTATTGCAACCTTACACTTACGCCGGTCGAATGCTTATCTGGTTGATGTGGTAGAAAAACCCGATCTGCCTGACCAAATACTCAAAATCGATACTCGTCGAAGCAATTCCGTCCCATCGCTTGACAAACTGCCGTTGGATGGAACCGAGCTCTGAATTACCACGGCGCCGTTCTGCTCACGGGGGACATCCATCACCGCTTTTGATGCTTTTGCTGGGCCTTCCGGATGGTCGTGATACGGTCCTGTTTTTGCTTACACACCACCGAGATTTTGCTGCGGCCGTCGACCAAAGTCTCCAGGATGTAAAGAGAAAGTCGACGAAGAGAATCTGTCAGCTTGATTTGTGCTTTGTCGTCCTGACGAGTTTTCACTTCGGTTTCGTCCGGTGGATCTTTAATGGGTTTGAAGTTAAACGAAGATCGCACTCATCGGAAACAGCAGCTACTTCATCGTCATCCGCCTCTTCGAATTCGGCAATGGCAGCGGCTGCACTGATGCTCTGGCTGAACATTCCACGGGGTAATGGTTTGTAGCGTTGTCTTTGGAGCTGGAATTGGGTGTTAATCGGTTGTTGCCCCACCAGGGATATATTTTCCATGGTTGAAATATTGCTCGCCATGGTAACAACGGGAATGTTAGTCGAAAGGGGATCGGAGTTAGTTATTACCACATTGACTGGTGATGCCTATTCCAATGGGACTTCTGTTACGGCTGGAGAAATCGAAGAGGATGGGATCGCTGCATTATAGGTGGAATTCCAGATCTTTAGAAGAATATTGGAGAGCTTTTTTGATCAGAGATGATCATTTCGGAGTGACGACTGGGACTGGTTGCTGAAGAGGAAGAACAACCCTTAAAGCGGTAGGTTGTTATTGGTAGTAAGCAGGCACCGGCACAGGTTCTTCCATAATATTCCAGTTATTCGAAAGGCTCAGAATACACTTGGGATTACTTTATTTACAAACAAAACTGACGTCTAATATGAGACGTATATGCTTAAAAAGAGCAACTCAGAGTAAACCTGTCTCACCCTTTCATCTGATTTAGATGAATTTAGGTAATCAATAGTATGTAATCGGTAGAGTGAATATGCTGTTAAGATTTCCGCGATACAAGTAATAACAATATCAATAAAAGAGCCTAGTAATTTCGATGTTTATAAAACTATCACGTTCTGTCATGACAAAAAAAAATCGATGAGATTTTCAGGGTGGCCAGCGAACCGGGAAAACCGGGAATACCGGGAAATATCCGGGAATTTGAAAAGTAACCGGGAAAACCTGGAAAGACCCGGGAATTCGATGATTTTTAATTAGACACACCATAGGAATATATTTTCACACCAGAATTTCAGAATAAACCATTAAAACAGAGTGATTTTTTACCAAATGAATGTCTTTCTCTATTTGCTGCATTTTCTTCAGATTCCAGCCTTATTGTTTTTAGAATTTAATCACTCAGTAATATTTCAAATTGATTTTTGCGATTCAATTTCAGATGTCTTAAAACAAAATATTGAAGAAATATTTGTTAAAACTGAAACTGAACTATTATTTCCCCGGGTTTTAATTTTATTATAAATTCTCATGAAATGAATTTCAGAATGAACTTGGAATTCTGCTCTGAATTATTATAGAACTCTTATAAAATTAACCAGAAAACACTCAGCGTAATAATTACCATTGAATTCTTTTTGGAATTTCCTTGAAACCCCTTCTAAGAAATTGTTTGGAATCCGTCTTAGAATTCACTTAAACATATTCGGAGACTTTCATTTCATTGAAATCCATTGAAATCCAAAATTTTCTTTTAAACTCTAGCATAAATCTTTCGAAATTTGAAATTATTTAGAAACCTCTTGGAGTATTTTAAAGAATTTCTTTCTAATTATTAGCAATTTTTTTGCAACACATTTTGTTGGAGATCATTGATGAATCATTCACACTAGGGTTAAATTTTCGCCAGAACACTCTTAGAACTCTGTTTCTAGTTGAATTCTCATCTTAATTCTCTAAGGATTCTTCAAAAATTACCTAATAATAATTTTATTTAGAACTTGCAATCTTCTCCACAGAAATCCCTCCAAATTCTTCTAACAATTTTTAAGGACTTCATGTCAGAATAATTCTGGAATTCTGCTCTGAACTTCTCTTTCGAAAACTATGTGGGATCCTCCTCAATAGTTTTTTTTTAAATCAACACTTTGGATACTTTTAAATTTTACTGAAAATTCCAGGGTTTGTTCGCAAGATTCTATTGATTGTTCTGTAATTTGTTTTAACTCTTAAAATACTTCCAAGTCTCAGAACCTTGACAATTATGACTGCACGACTATTTAATAAATATGATATTTTTTTTTTCAAATCTGTGATCTTGGAAAATTTTTAAAATCTCGCATTTTAACTATTTTTTTCTCTAAATCTTGCATCACGAAGATTGTTATTAATCCCAAATTTTGAAGAAAAGTTCTATTTTCAGACCCTACACAAATTTCAAAGCCCCAGAATCTTGGGAATCTATATTTTTAGTAAATAATCTTTCAGTGAATACACATCTTCTCTATCCGATATCACTATCAATTTGCTCTAATTCTCATATGTACCAAGTTCATTTTTCTGAAACATTTATTAAATTCAGTCTCTTATTCTTCACAATTCACCTATTATATAACCTATTCATCCAGATAGCATTTGGCCCAGTGACCTTAATCTCTGTCACTCAATAAATTCTAGGGCTTAAACTATCGATCATAAAAAGTGGTAGAATTCGATTTATCAAAGTATCTCGAAAGATCAATAAATCGTTTTGAATACATTAAGTGACTCGTAGAGTTGAATTTTTCCTATAGCTTTAGAAAACACTTTCTGTAATTTGGCTTTCATTTTTCCCACAAATAACCACTGAAAATTTACAGTTGGCCACGTTTTAAAAAATGCGTACGATTTCGTTTTTTGTTGAATATCAACAACCGGAAAATTTTTAAGATTTGAACCGGGAAAAACCGGGAAAAAAACCGGGAATTTCAAAATGAAAAGTCACTGGCCACCCTGGATTTTGAAGAAAATCTCTATTGTCGTTTTCTCATCCAGTGATAGTGAAAGAAGTATCTCTGTAGAAATCGCGTGAGGTCTTTCATTGCGAATGACATTTACTAGCCCTGGCTAGGTCGTTGAGAACATAAAGTTCACTTTTCCCATAGTAATTCCCATACAAACTTCAAAGGGACAGTGCAGTATGAGTTCGCATCCAAGTAAACTCAAATTTTGGGAGAATTATCAGAACCTGATTTAGAATCAATTGAGTATGGTGAAGCAAACTCGATATTTGGAACCACTCTAATGAATTAATTAATTTATCTTTATTAGGGAGGCTTTAACCACTCTAATGTATAGTCGTAAATTATTAAGGCAAAAGGCTAGGACGAGGAGAACAAAAACCTTTGCTTTTCCCATAGTAAATTCCATATAACCTTCAAAGGGCCAGTGCACAGGGCTGGTAGAAGGTCACTTATTAGTGACTTGGTCACTATTTTGAAGTTAGTCACTAAAAAGTCTCTAAAGTTACTATTTCTCTAACAATAGTCGCTAAGGCCATTTTTTCACAACCAAAATAGAGTGAAATTGAAAATATCAACAAAATGTTTAAATTGACTACGTGTAGAATATGCATATCTGTTTAAAAATTAAAATTATAACCTGGGCGGCCAGTGAACCGCAAACATTTAAGAAACTTTAAAAAGAAACCAGGAAAAATACTGCTAAATGCCTTCAATTTCGATTACGAATCGGGAAAATATACCTCCTTTCTCCGAAAATAAACTCTAAACCTTGGAAACTTTTAAATGGTATTTGTCTGTGCTAGATCTTCAGAAGTCTTTTAAAGAAATTCTAGGGATGGCAGCAAGTTAGTTCAGAAAATAATACCAAAGTACAGGCTACGGAAGTCTCATGTAAAATTATGTGCTCTGAGGGCCGATTTCTTCACCTCCGCTCGACATCTTAAATCAGATTTACCAATATAGTTAAACCTGTTTCAAGGCTTAAGCGAAGTTGAAAACACTGGCTCTGAGAGTACCACATACAAGCTCTGCTTTTGATTATTGTTTAAATTATTAAAGACGCAAAATTCTGCTCCGAAACAAATATAGTTCCAATATAATTGAGAGCTGTTGTATGTGTATTATAACGAAGAATTCTATCATGAGTGGATGAGGATTCTATGTCCAATTCTAATAAGAATTAAAAATAGGTTCTGATTTTTTTTTTTTTTGAGGAAGCTCTGAGAGATGATAGCTCTAAAAGAATTCTGAGGTGATTTCTGACGATATTTACAAGAGAACTCTAAAGAGTTCGAAATAAATTGCGAGAAGAATTCCAATGGAATCGAATTTGGAGGGTTCAATCTCAAAGGAACTCTGAGAAGAGTTTCAATAGTATTCTGAGATGAATTTTGGTTTTGAGAGTTCTGAGAAAATACCATGAGAATTCTGAGGAAAATACGAATTGAACTCCAATAGAATTCAGGGAAGAGCTCCAAGATTATTCTAAGTAAAAATTTATTAAATTTCTGTGGTTAATTGCATGAGAATTCTAAGGAGAATTCAAGTAAATTTAAAATGGATTTATGGAATGAACCTTTAAGGAATTCCTGGAAGAATCATTAAAAAAACCAAAAATACCCTACTTTAACTTACCATGTTTAATTACTTCATGGGTGAAGTTATCGATATCAGACTTAAAGTGACATTTTTTACGATGGATGAGCAGATTAAATTATAAAGTTCATAGTTCCGTTATAGTAAGGTAGTGTAAAAATTGTATATAGAAAGTAGAAAACGAGTAAATGACAATTTTGAGGTGAGAAATCGGGTAGATACATATCAGATGGCAACTTGAGTGTGAACCAGTCGATAAAACAGTTTCCGCACATCGGCGATCATCCGTTTTGCAAGTGGTGGTGGGGGAAATACCCCTCACCATCTATCGACGGGTGAGTTTGGTAAAAGGAATGCTCGATCCGATTCGTGTCTTCAACAAAATTGACCTTTGCTCGCATTCTACTTTCTATATACAATTCCGTACTCTAACGGAGCTATCAACTCTATACCTTTACTTACTCTCCACAACTATCGTATAAAATGTCCACTTTAAGTCTGATATTTTACGTTTAACTACGAACATAATCTATTTACAAGAATTTTGTTAATTGTTCTGCAAAGGATTTCAAGAATGAAATATTATTTTTGTTAAGCTTATTTTAGAGGCAAGTTTAAGAGAGGGGAAATGATTCTAAAAAAAGTTCTTGAGATCATTCTGAAGAAATTTTGTGAAAAAATCTTAGCGAATTATCAAAGTTATCTTACTCTAATTTTTAATATTTCGAACATAGCATCAAATTCAAGATCTCCGAAAACAATAAATGCTGTCGTTGTAATGATCTATTTAACCCTATTTAAGCTAGCGGCTTCATTGGTTTATACAGTTATTTAAACGTATATCGAACAACCAGTAAAATTTAAAAAAAAATCTAGGAAAATCCGGAAATTGCTACTTGTTAGTCATCATGTATAACGTAATCAAAAGGAAATTATTCAAATCATTTCAAATGTTCTTTATAGGAAATTCATTTGTGAGATTCGATATAATTAGAAGAATTTATGTCATTTTAAGTTGCATGACATAAAAAATTAATTTCAATATCAATTCAAATGTCACTATTGGTTACTTATTTATTATTTAAAAGTCACTACTATATATCGCCTCAGCACTACCAGCCCTGAGTGCAGTATGAATTTACAATCCAATGAGCTCAAATTTTAGGAGAATGATCAGGACCTGCTTAAGAATCGATTGAGCCTGGTGGAGGAAGCGTCATATATTTCTCATCTTTCAAAAAAATTTCACCGGATGGCATTCAACCGTTTAAACAAGTAGCTCTTACGTAACGCACTGTACACTACCTCACGCTACATGGAAATTAGTTGCATTAATTCGAATTTCTATTTATTACAGAATAAGAATTATCGCTAATGTCGCACCATTCCTTTTATGTGACTTTTCGTATTCCCAACACGTATCTTACGCGTACCACAATAAATCACTTCTATTATACCACGTGTTGAGAAGTAAGTGGAGTGGTATATACATAAATATTTAGTGCCATTAGTGGAAACACAAAAACCCCTCACAACAAAGCTACCTTCTAAAGCATTTCCACTAGGGTGCATCATTTTGAAAAAAAAAAATGTAGATTTCTTATAGGCCACCCTTCAGTTTGATTAATAATTCCAAAACATGAGTCTAAGGAGTGATGAAGGTTCAGAGATCGCGCAAATGGTTTGAAGTTTAAATGGAGATTTTGGCGAACTCAGATATATTACCAAATATTTTTAAACATTTCATAATGCATCACCGGAAAAATTAATGCATTTTCGAATATGTTCGTTTTTAGGGCTTTTCTAAGTAAGGGTAACTATAAAAAAAATATTTAGATATATTTACCCCAATTGTCGCACCCCTAGGGAAATCATTGAATTTATCGCTCTTATTTAGAATCTAGTTGTCCAAACGCCAAAACAATTAAAATGTGCTTATAAGAAATCTAACACTTTTTTTTTTCAAAATGAAGCACCCTAATGTACACAGGTAAGTAATAAGTATGTTTGTAAACGGAAGAATCAACCTGCCTCCCGGTGAGTGGCCCTGAGTAAAAGGTACGGTGGATATCGATTTTCAGTGGCGGCCTTTTCGCTCAATCCGGTCTGCCGGAGGAAGTTTGACACGTTTGTGTTCTGAAGGCTAGATTAAGGACGTAGGGTAGAGCGCTACTTCGTCGTAATCGCCCATTTCCGTTCTATCGATCAGAAAAGATCAATAATATCAATGATTTCACCGTGCACAAATCAATAATAGGTTTATTCCGATGCGTTAGTTCATTAGCTACAACATAAATCCTATTAGAGCGCATTGTATGAATATGTACGCTCATTGTTCTCAAAACAAAAGAAACGCTCCTAGCGAATCCCCCTTTTCTACGTTTATCCGTAGGACGAAGAAAATCTAATGGCGTTCCAATTCGTTAGGACGGAATTGAAACTCGTAGGACGAATTTAGAATCAAGAAGCAGTATTGGATTTTGGACAATATCTCAACCATTTGTGACTCTTTATAGGTAAATAAATTCAGAAGTCATCTTTGACAGAAAAATTCATTTTTTTTATCAAATCCGTTCAAAAAAGAGAGGTAAATCGTGGGTTGTGCTTAGTAGGACGGAAATTAGATCAAAAACCCTATAGCAACTTTTGCCGATATTTCACACTACAATGAAAACGACACCTATCTGTTGTAGCTATGCGTTTATTTAAAACATGCTTTTCTATCTGTCAGCAGCCCAACGTGGACGAACACAGTCTACTCTTCATTTTCGAAGGGATGATGCGGATGGCCGTGGGCTCCCGATTCCGGATTAATACGTCCGTTGCATTCCAGCGTAGCAAGCTGCTCCAGATCGCCGTCGTCCAGTTTGAAATCGAACACATCAATGTTGGAAGCGATCCTAGCTTTGGTGACCGACTTTGGAATCACCACGTGCCCCTGCTGAATCTGGTAACGAATCAGCACCTGGGCCGGTTGTTTTCCGTGTTTCTCCGCGATCGCCTTCAGTTTTGGATCCTGGAGAAGTACGACATCATCTTTCTTGACCCAAGGCCTTGCTGGCGAACCGAGTGGACTGTAAGCGGTGATCTTCAGTCCCTTCTCGGTACAGAAAGCAGCCAGCTTGGCTTGATGCAGGAAGGGGTGGTTTTCGATCTGATTGCAGACCGGCTTGATACGAGCCACGTCCAGCACGCGTTGAACTTGTTTGGCATTGAAATTCGATACGCCAATGTTCTTCGTGAGCCCCGAATCGGCCAACTTTTCCATTGCCTTCCAAGTGTCCACGTAGTCAACGTCGGAGAAGATGTACGTCTTCCCATCGGGCCGCATCGGGAAGAGCTCGTCGCCTTCTTTGTACGCCACAGGCCAGTGAATCAAGTACAGATCCAGGTAGTCCAGTTTGAGATTCTTCAACGAGGCTTTCAGGCCAGCTTCCACCAAGTCCGGACGATGGAATGTGTTCCACAGTTTGCTGGTTACGAACACGTCCTCTCTGAAATTGACGAGCACATGTTAGTTAGCATCTATTGGGAAACTTGACGTCTGCGGATTGCCGTGTACCTTTTGATCGTTCCGTCTTGGATTTTGGTTGCAATGCCATCACCCACTTCATGCTCATTTTCGTACACGAGAGCACAATCGATGTGCCGGTAGCCGATGTCGATGGCATCCTTCACAGCTTGGGCCACTTTACCGGGAGGGGACTGGAATGGGAATTTAAATTAATTGATGGGCAGGCAACGGCATTTGTCGGGTTTCATTGTTACAATAATTTTCTGCTAAGGGGTTGTTCATAAACTAGGTACCTAGATCGTTTTTGAGAGCTTTTAAATTGAATGAACACGATAAAAGTGGATCGACGACAATTACTTCACAAAATATAAACTGATCGACAACACAAATGCTACGCGGGTCCGTCCGCCATATTTGCTTTTCGTTACTTATTAAAATTTACACGAGCATGTCAATTTATACGTTTGGTCGTTGAAAAACTAATGTTCTTCGGTAAGTTTTTTTTACGCTGCATAGCGAAAATACACTCCGATTGAGAATTAATAAGCATGCTCTTTTTATGCGCACTATTTTTAATTTAATATTCAATTAAATCACTGTAATTTTACAATGCTGCCAGCTTAAATGACGTGTAAAATCCTTTGATTTTTTTCTGTGAGATAGATTTATATTAGAGCGACGCGTCTATTAATGATATTTCAAGCTAACGGCTAATGTTAATTGCTTCTTTTCACGTGATGATCGTGTGCACCTTGACCGTGAAACCTTACTTTTCTTCCTTCCTTTTGCACGCCCTTCTTTCGGAATGGAAAGTTTGGTCACGTGCAAAGAATAAATTTATAAAACAATGTTACATAAGTCTAACAATTGTGAACAATTCTACCGCCAATAAATGAGTAAATTACTGTACTTTGTACTTAGCTTAAAACCGATCTATTAATTTACGTTATGCTTCATAGATTACAAACTAGAAAGCAAAGTGCCACGTACACGCAACGAATTAAACATTGTACAACATATTGCAAACCAACAGAACACCCTCCAAAACTTACATTCCACGTTCCGAGTCCCAGCGCCGGAATGCTGTTACCATTGTTGAAGACAACGCGGGGAACCTTGGACGCCATTGCTCTACAAAAATGTCCGGGAATATCGCTGATTGATAGAATGCACTTTCGGCCTCGACGGTAGCTCAGAACAAACTGATACGATTGGGGTGCAACGACGAGGGAAGCTTTATTTGTGCGTAAGCTAACCAATTTTCAGCTGCAAGAACAAGGCGTCAGTTGGAAGATTAGGCGAACCGGCATAGAAGAAGAGGTGGAAAGAAGGCTAAAACGTTCGGTTGGAGTTTATTTCTTCATAGAAAATTAGAAGTGCTTAACTATCTTCCCTGGGCATAGAATAGCCGCAGACAAACACAGGGCTGGTAGCGAGTCACTTTTTAGTGACTTGGTCACTTTTATCAAGTCAGTCACAAAAAAGTCTCTTTTTTTAGATCAAGTCACTAGAGTCACTTTTTCTTGTAATAAGTCACTTTTTTCAACTTTTCTAGCGTGAATTTATTTCAACTTTGATTATTCTTTGCGTTGTGACGTTTAATCGCCTTTCTCTAAATACAGGTTGTCTACTCATTTTTCTGGATAAAATTACCTGAGTTTTCCAAGTAAGAAAGTCCAAGATCTAAAAATATTCAATGTCTTGAAGTTTCGTATTCCATGTACAAGTTCAAGATATTGAAAATATTCAAAGTGCCAGAATAAGTAAAAAAATAAATGATTTATTTCAAGTTCGTAATTAACTTGATGCAAGATTCAATGCAGTC
The DNA here is from genome assembly GCF_037179485.1 of Ochlerotatus camptorhynchus. Classification (NCBI taxonomy): domain Eukaryota; kingdom Metazoa; phylum Arthropoda; class Insecta; order Diptera; family Culicidae; genus Ochlerotatus; species Ochlerotatus camptorhynchus. The sequence continues at coordinate 814,539 of NW_027040961.1, forward strand.
CCATTAACGTTACAACAATTGAAGGAAATTTGGAGAAATTCTGAGGAATGAAAGAATTTCAGTGAAGCTCTATAAACAAACTGCAAGAACGTAAGGGAAGTACGCTGAAAATATGAGAAATTTACTGGAAGCTGTAAGAACCTCAAAGCGGTTCTTTTAGCATCCGACACTTTTCAGGAACTTTTATGAACTTCCTAGAATTTCAGAGAACTTCACAGGTGTCAAGCAAACTTGAGAAATTTAGAAAACTTGAGAGGTATTGCGCAAATTTTTAAGAAGTTCTATGTACCTCAGAAAAGTTAGATAGATTAAAACTCTATAATCGTAAATTTAGATATATTCAAGATAGTTCCATGGTGTGCTGAAAAACAAATCGAATTTCAGGGAAGTACTAGGACCTTCAGAGAATTTATGAAAACTTCAGCAATATTTCAGAAACTTCACAGAAGTCCAGAGAATTTCAGGAAAATTTAATGGTGTTTACAGGAATTCTATTTATTTCCGAGCAAAACCGAGATCTTCAATAGGACTAAGAGTTTTATGGATTAGGTCAGAGAATCAAAGGGCAGTTCAAATAATTTCAAGGAAATATTACAAATATTTAAAAGTTTCAAGAAACTCAGTAAATTTCCGGAAACTTCAGCAAAGCTCCGAGAGAATTCCTGGAAATTTTATGAACATCCGGAAAACGTGAGTGTATTTTAGAGGTGTTATATCATGGAGATTTCAAGAACTCAAAAAAATTCGAAAATTTAGCGCCTTCTCTTAGGTCGCTTTTTAGTCACTATTTTTACAATTATAAGTCACTTATTCATTCAACATGGTCACTAAAATCACTATTTCTGACAGTAGTGATCGCTACCAGCCCTGCAAACAGGCATAGCATTCCATTCGCATGTTGTTCATCAAACACGCATCGAACGATCAATTTAAATTCTTTTTAGTTGTACGTCACACTACCGCCATCTGTTTAGCATGACAGTGTACTAAACAGTCAGTCCGCATCGTGTTCTCTTGCCATGCGGATCTATTTGCTTTTTGCTGAAGGAAGTGCACTTTTCAGTGCTCAACCTGTAAAATTTCTACCTTGTTCAACTCTTAATCCTCTTCGATCCTTGTTTGGACCCTACCCGAGGTAATCCTTCTTGGATATTGATTTGGAAAATTCCTCTTCGATCCTTCAGATTCTTATAGTAATCTGCTTGGAAGTCGATTTGGATAAAAATTTACTACCGCCATGGCGCCTAAATGCAAAAGAAAGAGGCAAACTCTTGATCCCCCTTCTGATGAAATTAATTTAAGTAATCAATTTGCTCACGGATGATGAAAATGATCCATCATCCAAGAAAAATTCTAGTAAACTTTCCCGGCTTAATGCCAAGAAGGAAAAGATTCCCCCTATTGTGATAACCACTTCCGATTATCATGCTCTTCGCATGGAACTTTTGAACTTCGGGAAAGTTAAGTTTTCACTACAAATTGGACGTCGGGGTGAATGCCGTGTATTAGCTGAGACCTTGGACGGATTTAAATGTATCTTACTGAGAAGCAGTATAAATTTTTTACTTACGACACCAAAACTGAACGTGTGTTAAAGGTTGTCATGAAAGGACTGCCCAGTGGTGAATCCCTGGAACAGATCAAAGATGAACTGGCAAAATTACTTGGAGTTGTGCCACTCTAAGTAATCAAAATAAAAATGAAATCCCGTCCTGGCGATTCGCGCAACGGGATTTCTAATGATTTTTATTTAGTAAACTTCAAGCCTAGTGAACTAAAAAACCTTAAGGCCTTAGAAAAAGCTAGCCTTATGCTCCATGTCCGAGTGAAGTGGGAACAGTTCAGGAAGACTGGAGGAAATTTCCAAAACCTCACTCAGTGCCGTAAGGGCCAGGGATGGGGTCACGGAACTAAAAATTGCTACATGCCAGCTAAATGCATGAATTGTGGTGGTTCCTCTCACGCAAAGGACGATTGTCCTGTGAAGGAAGATCCTAAGAAATTTAAATATTCAAATTGTGGTGAAAACCACAAATCCAATTTTTGGGAATGTAAGACTCGCAAAGCGATCCTACAATCTCGTTCTAAGCGACAGGTAGGAAACGCTCCACGTTTCAGACCAGGTTCAAATTCCTCTGCTGTTATAAACGGTCAGCGAGAAACAAATTCTACATTCGTACCCGTAGGTACAAATATCACCCCTGCTTCAAATTTTTCATCTATACCTACTCCCCTCGCTGCTAACAATGTTCAGCGAGTTAATGGAGCTACCTATGCTGCTATTGCAACGGGTAGAAATCAAAATACTAACCAACGTAATTCTAACGGAAATTTTGACAATTTTCACTTAGGAAGCATTACTGCCCCTTAAATGGAATTTTTACAGAAATCATTAATTGACATGATTTCTGATATGCTTAAATCTAACTCCATGTTTGATGCTATTCAAACTGGAGTAAAATTTGCAAATAATATTATTATGATTTTAATATTCAGTAATGGATTTTAAACCCTCCCCTTGGCTAGTTTTTTAACCTGGACGTTGGTGGGCGGGCCTAATCTTATGCTTCATAGTGGAGCGTTGGAGACGGTTGGTTTAGGTCCGGCATCGTTGGCTCATGGCGTAACAGAATAGCGTCATGAGCATGCGATGAGTATTACTGAGCTTCCCCTCTCTGATGAACCATTGCATAAGAGAACCAAAGTTCTAGCCTGAAGTGATAGTATCACACTTGTTACTCCTTTATTTGAAAGCCGCGTTTTAGTACGCTTACGTATAGGCACTGACGTTGGGTGCGATACTGGCGGGTTTTGCCGCAAATCACTCTTATTTTGTTTATTTTTTCGCAGATAGATTTATTTGGGTTTGCAAGGGAATTATACTATTGAAATATTTCAGAGAGTGCCCAACAGTGCTCCTTCTACTTGCGTGCCAAGCTTTCGTTGTTGTTTTCATTGAGGTATTACTCAGGGAACAATGTTAAACACCATTTTTATACATGGTATTGCAACTAATCTTATATGTGCTTCATTTTGATTTGGGATAAGTGTTTGAACTATGGCTCGGGATTTCCACTGTGGCGTGCTTCTATTGTGACATAACCATACGTTTTTTTGTTGTGCGACATAGTGGAAACGTGTGAGCGTAGTTGAAGCATATACCCTATGTAATTTAAAAATCAGCTAGGAAACTAACTTCAAAGTGAAGCATTTTAGTCACTTGAAGGTGTCACCTGGGACGAACTAATATATATTAAATATAGGTCAAAGTCAAAAACAACTTGAAACACGTTAAATTTTAGATTACATTCACAAGTGCAGGTACTTAATAAAGCATGGTAGGTAGATTAGAGATTTCAATTATTTATTAAATTAGACTAGAGATATCATAATCATCAAACGAACTTAAATAAGAAAATTTAGACAGCAGTAGCAGTAGCAGTAGCATTAAGTGGATTAACAGAAGAGTTAGGATGCGGAGGGTCCGCTTAGGGAGGCAACTAGCCTTTAAAGCAATTGGCAACTAGCCTTTTCATATATTGTCTGTTTATTTTGATGGTTGCTTTAAAATATCAATTTGGTATATATGTGAAAGGATGAATCAGTGGGAGATGGATTTTCGGTTTCTTTACATTTAGCATCACTATGTGTCATTTCCTCAAAACCACCCAATAACCGGCCTCTTCAATCCCTTCCTTTTCCCATGGCGTTCAAGTGGTCCGCATAGACTATTCAGCCATTACCCGTCCTTTATCCTCGGCTTTGGATTGACTTGCGCTCCCATTGCCCCACCAAACGCTGCAAAATGAAAATGAAAATGAAAATATTCAGTAATGGATTTTAAAGCTTTAAATATTTTAAATTGGAATGCTCGATCCCTTAAAGATAATGAAGACGAGCTATTTAACTTTTGGAGAGTTCATAACGTGCATATTGCCGTTATAACTGAAACGTTCCTTAAACCTGACCATAAGGTTAAGAAGGACGCATTTCATTTATAGAAATGATCGTCTTGATGGACCCTGTGGTGGCGTTGCCATCATTGTTCATAGACGAATCAAACATAACATTCTTTCTTCATTTGAAACCAAAGTTTTTGAAACTTTGGGAGTTTCTGTTGAAACAAAATTTGGACAACTTACGTTTATAGCTGCCTACTTGCCATTCCAATGCGTAGGCCAGCAAAAGAATTTTCTCAAGGGTGACCTTCAGAAACTTACCCGTCATAGGTCTAAATTCTTTATTATTGGTGATGCAAAACACCGCTCATGGAATAATACTCAAAGCAATTCCAGTGGTAATATTCTGTTTGATGATTGTTCTGCAGGTTATTACAATATTCAATATCCAAACAGTCCAACATGCTTTTCTTCTGCAAAAAATCCCTCAACTATTGATTTGGTCTTAACTGATTCATGTCAACTTTGTAGCCAATTGGTTTCCCATGCTGACTTCGGTTCTGATCACCTTCCAGTAACTTTTGAAATATCCCAAGAAATAATTTGTAATCCCAACAGCTCTATTTTCACTTACCATAGAGCTGATTGGGAGTAATATCGAACATTTATGCAATATATTTTCGATCCAAACATTCCTTTGCAAACCAAAGATGAAATTAATTATGCTCTTGAATCTCTGACTACTTCTATAGTTGAAGCAAGAGGTTAAATTCGATTCAGTTATAATAGACGATGATCTTCAGCTCTTGATCCGTCTTAAAAATGTCCGTAGGAGACAATTTCAAAGAACACGCGATCCTGCCATGAAAGTTATCTGGCGGGATTTGCAAATACAAATTAAAAAGCGATTCTCTGCACTGAGGAATAAAAGTTTTGAAAATAATGTTTCTAAATTCGACCCGAGTTCCAAACCCTTTTGGAAACTCACTAAAATTTTGAAAAAAAAACTCAAAAGCCTATTCCAGCGCTTAAAGAAAGTGGTAAAATTTTGATCACAAATTTGGAAAAAGCTCAGAAACTTGCTAAGCAATTCGAGAGTTCCCATAATTTCAGTTTGGGTCTTACTAGTCCTATTGAGAATCAGGTTGCTCGGGATTTTCTGAATATTTTCTCTCGGGAAAATATTTTTGATGATTCCTGGGGGACTGATTTGGACGAAGTAAGGTCTATAACTAAAAATTGTCATAATATAAAAGCTCCAGGTGATGATGGAATTTTCTATATCCTCATCAAAAAACTCCCAGAGAGTACCTTGTCTTTCTTGGTAAAATTATTTAACAGATGTTTCCATTTGGCATACTTTCCTGATAAATGGAAAAATGTAAAAGTTGTTCCAATTTTGAAACCGGATAAAAATCCAGCTGAAGCTTCTAGCTACCGTCCAATAAGTTTGCTTTCTTCAATAAGTAAACTTAAAAAAAATGTTAAATAGAATGATGCTTCACATCAATACGAACTCGATTTTTACAGATGAGCAGTTTGGATTTCGCCATGAGCATTCAACTACTCATCAACTCTTAAGAGTTACCAATTTAATTCGTTCAAACAAATCTGAAGGCCACTCAACTGGAGTTGCTCTTCTAGACATAGAAAAAGCATTCGACAGTGTTTGGCGTGAAGGCTTGATTGCTAAACTGAAAAAGTTTAATTTTCCACTTTATATTATGAAATTAGTTCAAAATTATTTAACTGACAGAACTCTGCAGGTAAATTATCAAAATTCCAAATCTGATCGACTACCTGTTAGAGCAGGAGTTCCTCAGGGTAGCATTCTTGGGCCTATATTGTATAACATTTTCACTTCGGACCTTCCTGATTTGCCTCAGGGTTGCCACGACTCTTTGTTCGCTGATGACACAGGCATTTCCGCTAAAGGAAGAAGTCTTCGTGTTATTTGCAGCAGACTGCAGAAAAGTTTAGATATTTTCTCTTCTTATTTACAAAAATGGAAGATTTCTCCCAACGCTTCCAAAACTCAACTTATAATATTTCCACATAAGCCTAGCGCTTCCTTTTTGGAGTTCAAATTTCATGGTCAAACCAAGTGAAATATCTTGGATTAATACTTAATTAACTTTTAAAGGTCACATTGAGGGCATTCAAGCCAAATGTAACAAATATATAAAATGTTCGTATCCTCTTATAAACAGGAAATCCAAACTTTGCCTGACGAATAAACTTCTAATATTTAAACAATTTTTTAGACCGGCCATGCTTTACGCTGCGCCAATATGGTCTTGTTGTTGCACTACCAGGAAAAAAGCACTTCAAAGGATTCAGAACAAAGTTCTGAAGATGATTTTGAAGTTGCCTCCCTGGTACAGTACTACCGAAGTACATAGAATTTCGAATGTTGAGACTTTAGAACAAATGTCCAACAAAATAATTAATAATTTCAGGCAAAAATCGTTGTAATCCTCAATTGCAACGATTAATTCCCTTTATACTTAGATAAGATTTAGTTTTAGTTTTTAGTTTTAAGATTTCAATTGTTATACTGACATGCAGGTTTAAAAAACCTGTTTAAAATACTGAATTGCCAAGGCAGGAACAATGTAAACACACTTAGATATATATCATAACAATTAAGACTGGTAAGTTACTGTAGTAACTGGAGCACCTAGGTTAAAATGAAATGTTATTTATTTTGAATTTGGAACAAATAAAGTGTACTAAACAGATGGCGGTAGTGTTTTTTGCGAGAGATATATTTATATTCAACTAGCTGAGTGTGCCCGGTCTTGCTCGGGATTCAATATTAGCTTGAGTTTATGCGTCGATTTAAAAAAAAGCATGCTATATTGTACGTAGCCTCCCCTCCCCTATTATCTAAGGGGCTACCCCCTATGATTATCTCCTTATACCCCCACACTCGCCCCCACATGCCTAATTTGGTTCCATTTGCTTGATTAGTTCTCGAGTTATGCAGAAATTTCTGTTTCATTTGTATGGGAGCCCCCCCCCCTTACAGAAGGGGGAGGGGTCTCGAACCATCATAAGAACCTTCCACGGCCCCAAAAACCCCTGTACACAAATTTTCACGCCAATCGGTTCAGTAGTTTCCGAGTCTATAAGGGTCAGACAGACAGACAGACAGACAGACAGAAATTCATTTTTATAGGGTTAACTACCCCATTTCCGGCCTATTAAGTACAACCCACACTTAGTCTTTCTTAATCTAGCGCAGTTAAGCACCAAACGGAATGTTATTATTACTGATGGCTTACACATTTATTTACCATTCCGTACGTACCGTAAGATTTGATAAAGAGAAACCAATCGTTGAGATATTGTCAAAAGTCTAACACTACTTCTTGACGCCAAACTCGGCCTACGGATTCTAAACTCGGCCTAACGCATTGAAACGCCATTTAAACGCCAATGAATTCACTTCGGCCTATCGGATGAAGATAAAAATTTATTCGGTCGGAGCGCTTCTTTTGTTTTTGCGAATAATGAGTGCAAACCTTCATATCACGCGTTCTCATTGACTTCGTTTGGTAGCTTATTAGCTAAAGTATCGTACCAAACGCATAATTGACATGTTAACTCTGAAATCATGGATTTATTTGAAGTTTTCTGCTCGATAGGCCCAAAATGGGCGATTAGGCCGAAGTAGTTCTCTACCCTATATATAGATTCGTTATGTCTGCTTGTCTGTGCAGTAGCGAATGTTCTATAAAATTGCACACTCAAAAAATTTATCACATATCTAATGGATGAAAACCATGTGAATTTCACATAGCTTTCATGTGATCACATAGCTAAAAATCCCACCACAAAATCACATGAATATTATGAGGCAGATGAAATTCATACGAAAAATCATATAAAATTAATGTGATCGCATAAATTTTTTGTGAAATTCGGATGAATTCCATTAATTTTGATTATGTGCGTTTCCAATGGAAGCTACATGAAAACTATCTTCGGTGTACAGACTTAACGTTCCCGCACAATACATCCGGATTGAATACGTTGCGCAATGGTGACATTCAAATATATTGTCTCACAGTCTGATTTTCCGCAACGTATCAAATTCGTCTATAATCATTAGAATGTTATCAACTCTGGAAATGCTTAAAAACAGTAAATTGAGAGCTGACGTGAAGTTTCAGTTGAGATGTAGGTAAAAGCTAAACATGAAGACCCATGTGCATTTCTGTTCTGCAGCACGATGGGAGTCAGAATAGAGATTATGACGGCAAACATACTTTTGAACATAAAAACCAATAAATGATCCATAAAATATTGGAAAACGTTCCATAAAAAACATCCAAATGATCCATAAAACTTCGGAGAAAATCCTTAAAAAAGTGTGAATGATCCATAAAAAATATCAATATGATCCATATTTAATGTAAAATTTAGCAACACAATTGTAAAAATGTACCGCTAAATTTCTAAGGAATTAGCATTGAAATTGTACGAATTACCCATAAACATATTGCAATTGATCCATAATACATTCAGCAGTGAACTTTAAACTAAAGAAAGTGATCCATAGAAAATCATGTTTGCGCACTTAAAAATATAGCCATGTTCGTATTAATGAAAGCAACTTCCTCAGAGCAGTCTCGTTTTGGACAGCTTGAAGCTGAAATAGGTTTTATTTAACTAATATAAAATCAAAATCAATCTTAATGCTTATAATAAAACCTATTTCAGCTTCAAGCTGTCCAAAACGAGACTGCTCTGAGGAAGTTGCTTTCATTAATCCGAACATTCCTTAAGAACAACATCGGATATAACCTCAAAATGTCAGAGAGATCAACACCACCGTTGAATGAAGAACAGAACAGCGATAGAAACTGTACTCTTTGTGAAGGTCATGACCACGTAGATGATATAGTCCAGTGTGATGTCTGCGATTTCTGGACCCATTATAGTTGTGCTGGTAAGACAACAGCTGTAAAGGAGGTTCCGTAGACGTGCTCTAAGTGTACAAATATGCTGAAGGTGGCAAAAGGAACCAAGAAGTCTGTCCCAAAGAAACCACCTAGCAGAAATAATAGAGTGAGGAGTGATGCCGCAACCGAATCTGGAAAAGAAAGTACCAATGAGGTCAGCCTGGAAGAATCCCTAGACCAGTTGCTGCAGGAGAAAAGCGCAATTAAGAAAGTGCTGGAGGAAGAGAAATTCCTCCATGAAAAGCGATAGGAGGCTGAGCGGGAGATTTTCAAACCGAGAGTTATCTTCCGTCACTCTTTCAACAAAGATTTGACTAGATTTAGCATTTAGGGATTCAATTATTATTTTAGTTAAGCACGCAAACGATGCAGAATGAGCTACTTACTAGTTACTTAGGGTAAATCATGTATATAGCGTTTAGGAACAAATTGTAGGTTACCAGATTTTAGGATCAAATTGTAGTATCTAGATTAAGCAAATATAGGGTTATTAAATTCAATATTTGCACGAATTCCACCTCCAACTAACCTACTTCAGTAGCTACATAGAGGTAACTTTAAGACCAGAAGGTCCCGAAGAAATGTGCTCAAATTTTTGGCTAAGCTCTGGTACTATCTTCGGTCCCAAGCTTATCGATGCACCCCTATAAAACACGAGAAAATCCACGAACCCCTCATTTTACCTGTTAAACTTTCATAGCGAATAAAAAAAAACTTTGTGTAGTACTAGAATTTTGACTAGAATGGGGTACGTTAATCGATTTGCTTGGGACCAATAGGCAAGTCAAGTAGTGAGCCAATTTAAAATTGTTAGTTAGTTAGTTTGGAATTGTAGCTTCTTTTCCTCATTTTTCTCGTTCATACTCCGACCTATCTAAGGTTTGGTTCAACGGAACTGTGAGTTCACAGTTCCGTTGAACCAAACCTGACGTCTGTCATTTCTGACAGCGACCGTTACCGTAGCTCTCTGAATCCCCCACAGGGTTGTCACTGGGTTTGGCGGTACAGGGTTATCCCGATATTCCAAACAGCCATGATCCATAAATTAGACGTATATTATTCACGTTTTGGACACTGTATTATTAATTTTGATCCATAAACCATGAAAAATTGCTCCATTACTGCTTAACTACTTAGATTTACTGTCCTGCCGTGTTTTTAGGTAGATGGTCAAGCGTCTAGAATTAGCTTCCAAAAGAAGCTTCTATAATAATCTTCTTAAGAAAAAATGAAAAATAAATATTAATTTTATGGATCATACCAAGGGTAGGTGTTCCAGTTGTTGGTAGACGTGCTTATTTTGGTGTGTTCCAATTATAGTCTATATCTCGGTCTATATACATATGTTTTTTTTAATTTGATCAATAAACCTTGGAAAATTGCTACATTACTGCGTAGCTACTCAGGTTTACTGTTCAGCCCGTGTTTTTTTTTTTGTCAGAAGAGCAGAACGATGGGCGAGCGTCTAGAATAAGCTTCTTAAAAAGTTTCTAAATGAAGCTTCCATAGGAAGCTTCTTAAGAATATTATTATAGAATCTTCTTTTGGAAGCTAATTCTAGGCGCTTGCCCGTCACTTCGCACATCTACCTTAATTACACGGGCAGGACAGTAAATCTAAGTAGATGAGCAGTGGAGCAATTTTTCAAGGTGTATGGATCAAATTAAAAAAAAATAGTGTCCTAAACATGAATAATATACACTGGAGTCGCTTTTTACGCGGTTGTTTTTTACACGGTTTTTTTTTTACGCGGTTTTTTTATACGCGGATTTCAGAATTTACACGGTTTTTTTTTACGCGGTACGTATCACTTGCGTAAAAAGCGAGTGTACGTCTAATTTATGGATCATGCCTATATTTTTAAGTGCGCAAACGTGATTTTCTATGGATCACTTTCTTTAGTTTAAAGTTCACTGCTGAATGTTTTATGGATCAATTGCAATATGTTTATGGGTAATTCGTACAATTCCAATGCTCATTATTTAGAAATTTAGTGGTACATTTTTACAATTGTGTTGCTAAATTTCACATAAAATATTGATAATATTGATATTTTTTATGGATCATCCACACTTTTTTAGGGATTTTCTCCGATGTTTAATGGATCATTTGGATGTTTTTAATTGAACGTTTTTCAATATTTTATGGATCGTTTTATCAATTCTAAAGGTGCAAACTTAGGGCTGCCGATTATGACACCCGGTTGTATTGGTATTTCTTCAAAGGGCTCTAAATATGTATGGATGTATACCACTGTATGTACCTCTGAACACGTGGCATATTAGTGGCTTACACGTGTATGATACGAGATGGAAAAATTCACATAAAAAGGATAGTGAGATATTTGCGGTAATTCTTACTCCCCTATATAAATTGAATGTTTATGCATTTGAACCATGATGCATAGCATGATGGAATTTTGGCTCGAATTCCCCGTGGCCATTTAGAAGATGTCTGGTTATCGCCAACGTGGAAGTATGTATCATCACTGATTGCTTCAAACGTCACTGATCTCTATGGATGTTTGCCTTTTATTACTAAGCAAAATGGTCTGCAGAGAAAATATTGGTGAAAATGAATGTTACTTGTTGATAAATGTCTATTATCTGGTTGCAATTTGCATTCTTATCAGTAGACGGACGTCTGCTTTTCCGTTTTATCAGCATCTCTATTGGTAGAATGATCGAAGCAGCAGGATTAACTTTTATTGCCAGTCTTCACTAGAGGATCGGTCGAATGTAAGATAAGATTACTTTCCCAATCTGATAGCAGTCAAATAGTTACACATGCACACATGTTCTATGCATGGTGGATAGTAAAATTACCTCAATAAATCACATAAACTTACAACTGATTGAAATTACCGAGGGGCACGAATGTGCCAGATTTATTTAAATTTTTATTTTAAAATACCCTTTAGTTTTATGAATTGATTTATATCCACCCAAAATGGTTTTATCCGATATAATCGTTTTTAAATCTTTACAATGAATCATATCGTTTTTTTTTATCGATCACACCTCTATTTATCACATGAAAGATTATTTACCATAACAACTAACAACTCTCTTTTGTCCTTTCATAAGGGACAATCACCGACAAACCGACATGAATGACCATACAAAGTACCATGAAATTTCTGTTCAAGGCACAAAACTGACATCTGCCACCGTGTTCGAGGAAAATGTTTATCCTAGCCACGAACACGCGTACAAAATTTATGAGTTGGTTCGTATCCAATCTATTCCGGAGAAATTATTTTTATCTAGATACAAAATTCCTATGGTTTTGACAGATGGGATCGCTGCACATTTTAATCGGCCGTTACGGATTCTCGATCAAGAGTTAAGTTTAAGTTGCATGTCGGTTTGTCGGTGGGACAATGTCGCAAACGTAAACAATTAATCATTTTGTTCGACCATTTTCCACAGAGATGGCGCTGTTCCGCTGGTAGGAAGTGATAAAAATCCCCATATAGAAATTGAGAGAAGTGCGAATAATTCGCCTCCGGTGCATATTCAGGTCAAAAAAAGTGAACGACAACATAAAGAAATTAGTTAGGGGCTTTGTCGTTCAGTTTTTTCCCGGAAATTAATGCTCAACAAGCTACAATTAAATAAAAATGATTTTTCCCCATACAATTTTACCTGCTTTACTACCAGTCCCCAGAGAGCCAAAAAAATTCAAATTTGAGAGAGAAATTCTCTCTCACGACCTCAATCTCTCAACATGCCATGTATTTTGTTGACACTCGATTTGTGATTTCCCTTTCACAGATTATAAAATAGAGTACCTGACACTACAAAACATGTCTGGTACATCTATATATGCATTTGCTTTAACATTTGAAGTCCCTCCTTTTTTACATATTCTGCGCAAAAGATACTTTATGCCCCGCCCCATACATAAAATTCGGCGGGAAATTATGTGAGGGGTGAGCTATTTTGTGTGCAGAATGTGTAAAAAAGGAGGGACTTCGAACAATAATCTAAATGCATATATAGAGGTACCAGACATGGTTTGCACTGCAGTGTCCTCTGTGAACAATTATAGGAAAACAGATTGTGCCTAGTTTCCGATAGATGTCACCGCGAACAACAGCAGTGACATCTGATGGAACATGAATGCAGAAGCTTGACAAAATGATCAATTATGTCTTCGTGAATTTCTCGAAGATGAAAACACGCTCAAGTAAACTACCACACGATTGTGTAGAGGGATGATGATGATGATGATGATGAACGGAGATGTTGAGGAGGATTTCGTCAGAGTTCGATCAGGAATGTGGGTGCTTCGAAATTCATTATATTTTACAGGAATAAATGTTTTCAATTCGATGCCTAGACATATCAAACGTCCAGCAACGTTGGTACATAATTTAAAAGACACTGCATTTCACACGTTAAATCTGTCGTTTGAACAGTTATCCAGTGATTTTTTTTTTATGAATTGACAAATTATGTATCGTGACGAAGTTATCTATAATGGATTATTTTGTATGGATAGCTGTCATAATGACTTTTTAATAATTATTGTAGCACTGCAAAAACTGGATGGTGGTGGTGGATTTTTAATATTTGATGTAATAGGGTAGGGAACAACTTCGGCCTAATCGCCCATTTTGGGTTTATCGAGCTGAAAACTTCAAATAAATCTATAATATCAAAGTTAACAAGTCAATTTTGCGTTTGGTACGATACTTTAGTTACTAAGCTACAGAACGAAGTCAATGAGAACGCGTGATATGAAGGTTGGCACCCATAAGGGGTCGTCCATTAATTATGTCACACATTTAGGGGGGTTTTGAAAACTGTGACGAGCCATATAAAAAAAAAAATAAGGTCCATACAAAAAATGTGACAAAGGGGGGAGGGGTGTTTGAAAATGAGCCAAATTTGCGTGACATAATTAATGGACCATCCCTTATTCCTAAAAACAAAAGAAGCGCTCCGACCGAATCAATCTTTATCTTCATCCGATAGGCCGAAGTGAATTCATTGGCGTTTCAAAGCGTTAGGCCGAGTTTGGCGTCAAGAAGCAGTGTTAGACTTTTGACAGTATCTCAACGATTGGTTTCTCTTTATCAAATCTTACGGTACGTACGGAAAGGTAAATAAATTTGGAAGCCATCAGTAATAATAACATTCCGTTTGGTGCTAAACTGCGCTAGATTAAGAAAGACTAAGTGCGGGTTGTGCTTAATATGCCGGAAATGGGGTAGTTAACCCTAGTATTAGATTAAAAAAAAGTAGTCTACAAATGTTTGAGCCTCGCGCGCGTAAAGGGTGATACGGTCAAAATTTGGTCAAGGGAAAACGCGTGTAAATCGGTGAAATCGTTTATTTAAAAAATCAAATTAAATTTCTTTTTCAAGTTCAATTAGTATAAAATTCAGGAAAAATATTCAGTTAGGCTTCCGCTTTTCCAAATCCGAATTGCCGGGCCTTACGCTTGACCCCTGCCATCAGATTTTGTACAGCCACCTTGTCCACCTTCTTCGCCGCAGAAAGCCAGTTTGCCTTGAACTGCTGCTCGCCCTTAGCAGTTTTTTTGGTCTTCTTTAGGTTCCGCTTGACAATAGCCAGTATTTCTCAATTGGGCGGAGCTCTGGCGTGTTGGGAGGGTTCTTGTCCTTGGGAACCACCTGCACGTTGTTGGCGGCGTACCACTCCATGGCCTTTTTACCGTAATGGCAAGATGCCAAATCCGGCCAAAACAGTACGGAACAACCGTGTTTCTTCAGGAAAGGCAGCAGACGTTTATTCAAACACTCTTTCACGTAAATTTCTTGGTTGACAGTCCCGGAAGCTATGAAAATGCTGCTTTTCAAGCCACAGGTACAGATGGCTTGCCAAACCAGATATTTCTTTGCGAACTTTGACAGTTTCATGTGCTTGAAAACATCTGCTACCTTTCCCCTTCCTTTTGCCGTATAAAACTCCTGTCCCGGAAGCTGCTTGTAGTCGGCTTTGACGTAGGTTTCGTCGTCCATTACCACGCAGTCAAACTTCGTCAGCATCGTCGTGTACAGCCTCCGGGATCGCGCTTTCCCGAGCAAAGTCGGTTAACAAAATGAAAGCAAATCGATATTAAAGTTTGCAGTTCCTATCATAATGAAAACTCATTTTGATTTCAATTGTCGTGACATAAGTCTGATATCATATTGTGCTTCCATTATGCAGTCAAAACTTTTTAAATGAAAGCAAATTAACTTGAAGTTTTGCTGTTAACGTCTTGTTTAAAATTTAATTTAAGTTTATCTGTCGTTGAACTAACGATTATTGTTTATTTGTTTTGTTTAACACATTTTAGGTCATTCGTGACTTGGCCGGGGTGAGATTTGAGTTCAACTCTTTCAGCGTGAGAAGCATGGATGCTAACCATTTATGACAGGCCCGTATTCAGTCAAACATTATGAATGCAAAATCAGTAATCAAATTGATTTCATTGAAAGCAAGATTAGTTTTCCGTTTGATTCAACAGTGTAAAATGTTGCTCTCATTTTTGCTGTGTTAACCGTTAAGTCAACCAAAATGAGATCAACTGGAGTATTCGAAATTAGTTACATCATAACAGGAAATTTTGATTTCAATTTGATCTCCAGCTTTGCTCGGGTTGGCCGTCGTATTTTGTTTATCATCGCGATTTGGAGTCACTACCTTCTTGTAAGTCGATAGTCCAGCTCGTTTTTTGGCTCGATGCACGGTTATAGACGATACACCCAGCTTATTTGCGGCATCTCGGAGAGAGAGGTTAGGGTTTCGCTTGAAACTACCGGCAACTCTCTTTGTCGTCTCAGCGGCTTCCGGTTTTCGATTTCCCCCCGATCCAGACTTCCTGGCTGTCGACAAACGTTCCCCAAACACTTTAATTACATTTGTAACGGTTGATTTGGCAACTTTTAGCGATTTTGCCAACTTTGCGTGCGAGTAGCTCGGATTTCGAGCAAAATTTTGATGCGCTGCTCTTCTTGCTTGGACGGCATTTTGACAACTGAAGAGTGAATTCCAAAATCAAAATAGGAGCAACATTCTACACACACACAGGGGTGTTCAGGTTTTTTAAATGCAAAATTGAAAGAAATACGTCAAGTTGATATTGACCAAATTTTGACCGTATCACCCTTTATTACGGATACAGAGGACTGAATTTAATATTTCATAAAAAAAATGCAATTTTGAAGCTTATTTGGAAGATACCTTGAGTTAGTAGTAAGTTTTCTGGCAAATGCTAGGGGTTCGTGAGCATTCCTGAAATTGCTGAAAATTATGATAGCATCAGATTGCAGGGTTGCTAGTGTAATAGGATGCTTTGTTGATTGCTCATTAACTCTTGATCGCTTTTAATACTTATGTATATTTTAGGTGGACAAAAAGGCGAACTAAGAGGTGGACGCCTGAGCTTTTCCACATTTAAATCGCTGTGAAGCAACTGTAAACTCTAGAGGGAATTTATATCTGCAACTGAAACCAGTTCGATTTTGTTTGCCAACCTGGTTAAAATGTCATATTTAATTATCTTAAAGATAAATCGTCCAGGTCAAACCTTTGTAGGGGTAAGAGGTGGGACCATCATCATCATCATTTAAATTTCTGCTGCTGATGGGTTGCCAACCGGGAGTGGTTAGGGGGATTTGCGAGGTGTTATCGCTGATATTCAACCAGTAAAATTGGAGTCTGTGGGTTAGATATTGAGACGGTGATCATGGACCAGAGACAGAGGGGGGAGGAGACGAGTATTTTAGCCGGATTCCATTTGGAGTGGAAAAGAGAGTTCAGTCACAAGTCAGCGACAATCAGCCGCCCGGGTTTGAATTCTAGTTCTGTCCTTGAAGACGTTGGAATTCAATACTAGGGTACTGATATGCGCATCTGCTGGATCTTTTTCCGAACATGTTTTCAGTAGCTGATCGGCTGCCATCTGGACGGTGTAGTATACGAATATGCCTGGCTTCGGCCGGACATATACAAATTGTCATTACCTGTCGGAGCAGGTTGTTGTAAACAACTAGAACGGAGAGATTTTCAATGCGTATTGTGGTGTAAATGATTTCCGATTGCCAAATTTTGAATCCATCGATGAAGCCAGCGAATTATTCGGTTCTCATGATTCCTTGTGTTGATCACCTCAGATGGGAGTGTAGGTGTTGGAGAGGAAATTTGAATTAGTGCAGTATCTGCATCGTCCGGGCTTCGGCCGAACATATACAATTGTTCTAACTGACCTGATCGAAAATAGTTCTCATCAAATAGTAGTTGTTGACTGCCGATAAAGTGATAAGAGATGTTCATCCGACTATTTCTTGTCCAGTGCAGCAGCAAGTGATTTCAATTGGAATTGATTAGTCTGTTGATCCTAACAACGGATGAGTTCCATTGACCCATTTCCAGACCGAATTGTTGAAGTTGGGAGACACACTAGAGTTGACGATAAAATTACGTGGATTTTCCAACGTCGTGCCTCAGTCTCCGTCCATGGAAACTGACTGGAATCCTTCGAATACCCCTGGTATCCGAATTGGTCGAGTTGAAAATCCTTTACATTCAAATCCCTTCCTGGATTGTTAAATACCCCTAGCATCCGACTCCTTGACACTCCCTGTGCCGGTTGTGTGTGAACATATCTGTAGCATTTGTAGTAGTCACTCCAGCTTACAGAAAGCCAGTAATGATCGTAATCTGCAACCTTGCGTAGGCAAGCGAACGTCTGCTTCGTGCGTTTGTTTACATGGAGCACAAAACATGGAACCGTCTCATGGTAACTCCAATACACATCTCGAGTACTGGATTCTGAGCCTGTGGCATTGGTAATATGGCTTTTGGCTTCATTTTCCTCAAAGATTGGTGTGCTAGTTGTGCTCACCCACCGTAGTACATCCGTAGTGTGAGTTTGTTGCAGTTACCGTGTGGAGAATGCTGGTTATTCTCTCTTACTTGGAGGCTACGTAAAGTGTGTTGAGATGTATATTTGCTGGGATTGATTTCCATTATCGTAAATCGCCCCCTTGACGATACTCATTTCCGTGGAAGACGCCGAGCTACTACAAAATCCCTGATTAAGTGTAGTCGTGGATAACGTCATCGTTCGTTTACCGAATAGTATTCCAACCATTTGGTATTTGGTGAGCACTGACCCTGCCAGTACTTGGAGTTGCTCCGTAGTATTCCAACCTATGATCCAGATTGAAGGTGGAAATAGTTCCAATCCAACCGTTTGATTCCGCCCGTGGAATCATTCCATACCCTTTGGAAGATTTATTGTTGTCCACAGCAAATTGGTTACCCTTGGAAAGTGATTAATGAGCCCGTGGCAATGTGATCGATGGTTGGGAGTTGATTGTTGTCATCACCCATGACGACAACATTTATTGGACCATCCGAACCTTGGTGTGTTTAATATAACTGCCGTTACCCGTTTTAGCTTCCAGAAAACCTGCCTCCGAGATGCTAGGATATTTTTGTACCCGTTCTACCTCCAATTTCAAAAGGCAAATCCGAGTCATATATAAGTGAAGGGATAGATAAGTGGTCGTGGTTGTTTACTCCTTTCTCCGTAGTAGTGGCTCAATCTCTCCAAATCGGTGTTTCAACACAAATACAGTCATTAATCAACATCGCACAGCTTGGAAGTCACAAACCCAATTGTGGTGACCATAGTATCGTTATTGTTGAATAATAGAGTGTACTGGCGTGCATGCATTAGTGATACCGATATCGCTGATCAAATATGGCCCCAAACGTGCATGGTGTAGGAAATAGCTCGTCTCAGGATTGAAATAGGCAGGTAATTGTTGGCAGGTGAGGGCGGTTGTTATTGTTGTTGGTCCGGTGTAAAAGCCTAAAATAATTCAGCTCGATCTGAGATTTTCTTCTTCGCGATCAAGAAAGTGACAGAAACATAAACACACTAAAACTTATTAGAGTAAACAGAAAAAATAATTTCAAGATTATCGATGAATAGTGGATGAAATCGGAAGATATCGACAAGGACGTCTTATTATTTAATATGAATCGAATTTATCAACAAAAAAAAAATCTGAAGTATTGAGTAAATTTTATTTAAAGCTGTTAAATGAAACGTATAATGGATTATCCCGTAACGTATAATGGATGGTCCCCTTCGGAAATTACATTGAATGCCAATCTTTTGGTTCCCATAAAACATATTTGTAGATTTAAGTTAGATAGCAGTTTATTTGCATTTCTAATTTGGCATTGCATTACACCTAAACTGAACGAAAACCTCCCTCAAATACTGAATGAGTTTTGATCTGAGAGAGCCCTGCTTTTGGTCGTTCTTACACTACCCCATCTGTATCATCTTATGTCATCCTGATTTTGGAATATATAAAAGCACGTAACTTTGAAATGTCAGCTGTTAGAAATCCAAAGGAAAATTAAGCATTTCCAGCTCAAAATGGCAAAAACAAAACCATTTTTGTCCCGACCCTTTCAGATTTGAATGAAGCTCTGCACATATTGGTGTCAACATTTCAAAAGGGCGAAATTGCTTTAATTGCCGAATAAAACCTCACACATACAAAGAAACAATTAAGTCGTAACACTCCATTAGTATAATTTGGAATCTGAGAGGCTTATGCCAACCTTTAGTCGAATTGGTATGAAATCAGTCTTATACACTTAGTTTTTTCTACCGAGTTCGGCTGTGCAAATCTCGGCAAAACAAGTTTTATTTCGGTTCTTCCCGACATACCATGTCCGAGGCTATCAGCTTGGATGTAAACGCAAAAGAAGATGGTTACACTGGTCGCACCCGGACATTTTGCCCCTTCTTCTTTTTCTTTCACATTACAGAGGACGGAATAAGATCAAATGCACACTAATATGAACATGACATTTTAGTGCGAAAATTTATTTACTAGAGAAATTTCTAAAGAGGATAGATTGATAGTTCCGTCAGAGTATGGCAGTGCGAAAATTAAATAGAAGTTCAAATTGAGCGAAGGGCCATAAATGCGACAATACTAGTCAAACGCGCACTCCTTTATCTAGCTCACTTGATGGATGAAGGGTTTTGAGGTATTTCCTCAAATCCACAGGCAAAGAGTGCGCGTTTGACCTGCTCATATACTGTCTGCGGCTGTGAAATAGTTCTAGCGACGTTTTATCACTGCCTAATGGCCCTTCGCTCAATTTCAACTTCTTTTCAATTTTCACACTGCCGTACTCTAGTGGAACTATCAATCTATCCCCTTAAGAACTTTCTATTGCTAATAAATTATCGTACTGAAGCTTCATGTCGATATTAGTATACCGATTTTTTTTTTAATAGTTACTTTAACACTCTTGGGTCATTCGTGACTTGTCCGGGGGTGAGATTTGAACTCGTGACTTTGGCGTGAGAGGATGTTAACCACTACGCCGGGGTCGCCCCCCGTATACCGATTCTTCCCAACTTTGAAAATCGTAAACTTCACATATGAAGTAGCAAAACCACTTTGATTGAATCAAATTCACATTAAACCAAAGACACACCACATATAACTAATTTCTCCTTCTTCTTTTCCCATATTTCAGAGGACATCAAGGAAGAGCTCAAGGAAGCCGGCCAAAGTGAGCCGAATGGAGAGGTTCCGGTTCCGTCAGCGGCTCTGCCGCTGCCCAAGAACGATTCGGCCAACATCATCAATGCCGAAAAGTACTTCCTACCGTTCGAGTTGGCCTGCCAGAGCAAAACTCCTCGGATCGTCGTTACGGCCCTGGACTGTCTGCAGAAGCTGATCGCCTACGGACACCTGACCGGAAACATTCCGGACTCATCCAATCCGGGCAAGTTTCTGATCGACCGGATTGTCACGACCATCTGCAATTGCTTCATGGGACCCCAGACGGACGAGGGCGTTCAGCTGCAGATCATCAAGGCCCTGCTGACGGTGGTCACTTCGCAGTACGTTGAGGTGCACGAAGGGACGGTTCTGCAGGGAGTGCGCACCTGTTACGACATCTACCTGTCCAGTAAGAATCTGATCAATCAGACTACGGCGCGAGCTACGCTGACGCAGATGTTGAATGTGATTTTTACTCGAATGGAAAATCAGGCTTACGAGATGGGTTCGAGTGCGGTGGCGGCAGCTGTCGGGTCGCCGAATGCCGGACACGAGGAAGCTCAGGGGGCGGCAGAGGAGAAACATCCCGATTACGACATGGTACGCGGAATAGTGGATGAAATTGTGGATAACGTCATGGCAGCTGCGGCGGCAGCTGTTGAAGAGAACTCGAAGAATGCCTCCACGGCTTCCGAGGGAGGGGATGCCGAGACGGGAAGCATCGGTGGCGTGTCCAACAACGGAACGGATAACACTTCGATCGCACGAGTCCCTTCGCAGGAAAGCATGGAAGTAACCAGCGAGAACGATAGTATCGTTACGGCAAAGTTCACTCACATTCTTCAGAAGGATGCATTTTTGGTATTTAGAGCTTTGTGTAAACTTTCGATGAAACCGCTTCCGGAGGGACACCCGGATCCGAAATCCCACGAACTAAGATCAAAGATTCTGTCGCTGCATCTGCTGCTATCGATTCTGCAGAATGCGGGACCGGTCTTCCGTTCGAACGAGATGTTCATCATGGCCATCAAGCAGTACTTGTGCGTAGCGCTGTCCAAGAACGGCGGAAGTTCCGTTCCGGAGGTCTTCGAGCTATCACTGTCGATCTTTGTTGCTTTACTTTCCAACTTTAAGATTCACTTGAAGAAACAGATAGAGGTTTTCTTTAAGGAAATATTCCTCAACATTTTGGAAGCTACCAGCTCCTCGTTCGAGCATAAATGGATGGTAATACAGGCATTGACACGGATCTGTGCCGATGCTCAAAGCGTCGTGGATATCTACGTGAATTATGATTGCGATTTCTCGGCTGCAAATCTGTTCGAGCGATTGGTTAACGATCTTTCCAAGATTGCTCAAGGAAGGCAAGCGTTGGAGCTGGGAACTTCGGTGAATCAGGAGAAATCAATGCGCATTCGAGGGCTGGAGTGTTTGGTGTCAATTCTGAAGTGTATGGTCGAGTGGAGTAAGGATCTGTATGTGAATCCCAATTCGCAAACGACCTTGGGAGATCCGCCACCGCCAACCGTGGCCAGTGCGAAGAGCCCAGACGAAACTCAAGAACCGATGAAGTCTCACGGGGGATCGACTGTGAGCATCAACTCGGTTGGAAGTACGAATACGTCCGGTGGTAACCGGGAAGTTCTTGATCTGCCGTATGAGCTGGAAGAGCGAAAACAGCGGAAGGAAGTGATGGAGATGGGAATCGATATGTTCAATAGGAAACCGAAAAAGGGTATCCAGTTTCTGCAGGAGAGAGGGCTGCTCGGGACCAGTAATGAGGATGTGGCAAAGTGGTTACACGAAGACGAACGACTGGACAAGACGCATGTTGGGGACTATCTGGGTGAGAATGACGATCAAAGCAAAGCTGTGATGTGCGCCTATATTGATGCTATGAACTTTGCCGAATTGGACATAGTGGCCGCTTTGAGGTACTTTTTGGAAGGTTTTCGACTTCCGGGTGAAGCGCAAAAAATCGATCGATTGATGGAGAAGTTTGCCAGCAGATATTGCGATTGCAACCCGAATAATACGCTGTTTGCTTCGGCTGATACGGTTTACGTGTTGGCGTTCTCGGTCATCATGTTGACTACGGATCTGCATTCTCCGCAGGTGAAACACAAGATGACGAAGGAGCAGTACATCAAGATGAACCGGGGGATCAGTGATAACAAGGACCTACCGGAGGAGTATCTCTCGCAGATCTACGACGAAATAGCTGGTCACGAGATTAAGATGAAGAATACAGTGGCGAGCAAACCGGGCAAGCAGATCATTGTGAACGAGAAGAAGCGGAAGCTTTTGTGGAATGTTGAAATGGAAGCACTCTCGACGACGGCAAAGAATCTGATGGAGTCCGTGTCGCATGTGAAAGCTTCATTCACGTCGGCAAAACATCTGGAACACGTCAGACCAATGTTCAAAATGGCCTGGACCTCGTTCCTGGCGGCGTTTTCCGTTGGACTGCAGGATTGTGATGATCCGGAAATTGCTAGTCTCTGTCTGGATGGAATTCGGTGTGCTGTCCGGATTGCTTGCATTTTCCAGATGACGCTCGAAAGAGACGCCTACGTGCAAGCTTTGGCTCGGTTCACTCTATTGACGGCCAATTCACCCATCAATGAGATGAAGGCCAAGAATATTGATACGATTAAGACGCTCATCATGGTAGCTCATACGGATGGAAACTATCTCGGATCTAGCTGGTTAGACATCGTAAAATGTATTTCCCACCTAGAGTTGGCTCAGTTGATAGGCACGGGTGTTCGACCGGAGTTCCTGTCGGGTCCCGCATCGCATCGCGACGCTTTGGATCCATCGGCTAAGGAGCACATTGGTGAAACAAGTTCTCAAAGTATTGTGGTTGCCGTGGATCGAATTTTCACTGGATCGATCCGGCTCGATGGTGATGCCATCGTGGACTTTGTCAAAGCACTGTGCCAAGTTTCGTTGGACGAGTTGACTCGGCCACAGCCTCGGATGTTCTCGCTGCAGAAGATTGTCGAAATTTCCTACTACAACATGGGACGTATCCGTCTGCAGTGGTCCCGAATTTGGCAGATTCTTGGCGAACATTTCAATGCCGTCGGGTGCAATAGCAACGAGGAGATTGCATTTTTCGCACTGGATTCCCTCAGGCAGCTATCGATGAAGTTTATCGAGAAAGGAGAATTCACCAATTTCCGCTTCCAGAAGGACTTTTTGCGACCGTTCGAGCATATTATGAAGAAGAACAATTCACCCGCGATACGGGACATGGTCGTACGGTGCGTGGCTCAGATGGTCAACTCCCAGGCTCATAATATAAAATCCGGTTGGAAGAATATCTTCTCCGTGTTTCATCTGGCAGCCGGTGATCATGACGGCTCGATCGTGGAGTTGGCGTTCCTGACGACGGGGAAAATTATTACAGATTTGTACCAATCGCAGTTCTCGATCATGATCGATTCATTCCAGGATGCAGTAAAGTGTTTGTCCGAGTTTGCCTGTAATGCTAAGTTCCCGGACACCAGCATGGAAGCAATAAGACTAGTCCGGACGTGTGCCCTATGCGTGAATGATGCTCCGAATCTGTTTGCAGAGCATGCCGGTATGGAGAATGACGTGTCCGTTCCCGAGGAAGATCGAGTTTGGGTCCGTGGATGGTTCCCGATGCTGTTCTCGCTGTCCTGCGTGGTGAATCGATGCAAACTTGACGTTCGGACCCGCGGTTTGACAGTTCTTTTCGAGATAGTCAAAACGCACGGTGATGCCTACAAGCCCAACTGGTGGCGTGATTTGTTTAACATTCTATTCCGGATTTTCGATAACATGAAACTCCCCGAGCACCACTCGGAAAAGGCCGAATGGATGACGACGACCTGCAATCATGCTCTGTACGCAATTGTAGACGTGTTTACCCAGTATTTCGACATTCTTGGACCGATGCTGTTGAAGGATCTGTACTGTCAGCTCCACTGGTGTGTTCAGCAGAACAACGAACAGCTCGCCCGTTCCGGAACCAATTGCTTAGAGAATCTTGTCATATCGAATGGCCTCAAGTTCAATGAGGATACATGGGACAAAACTTGCCAATGCATGCTGGACATTTTCAACAGTACCCTACCGAATGAACTGCTTACTTGGAAACCGGATCCGCATCCTCAGCTCATCAATCACATTGCACATTATCCGCAAAATGGCGACCTCCCACGGCACGGCATTCTCAAGCGAAGTCCTTCACAGCACTCTGTTCATAATCCCATGGAAGACCCGTCCATGAAATCAACCGAACTCAACCATACCGCTACCCTATTTTCCAACCTCCTGATCAAGTGTGTCGTCCAGCTGGAACTGATCCAAACCATCGATAACATCATCTTCTTCCCGGCGACCTCCCGCAAGGAAGATGCCGAAACACTTGCCCAAGCGGCCGCCGAACTGTCTCATTCGACTGGTAGCGGTAGCGTAAGTTTCGCCACCGGATCCGTCCTAAATCATTCGTTTTCGACCGAGGAGTGCCAACGAGAGGAACAGGGCATGTACAGTTACCTGAACACGCCTCACCTTCTCCAGCTGATCGATTGTCTCCTGCAGAGCCATCGGTTTGCGAAGAAGTTCAACTCGAACCACGAACAGCGCAACGTGCTCTGGAAGGCTGGCTTCAAAGGTTCGTTGAAGCCGAATTTGCTGAAGCAGGAAACGCAATCCTTGGCGTGTGTGCTGCGAATTCTGTTCAAGATGTACAGTGACGAAAGTCGACGGCGGGATTGGCAGGACATCGAACAGAGGTTGATTGTCGTGTGCACGGAAGCGTTGGACTATTTCCTATCGCTACAAAGCGAACCGCATCGGGACGCGTGGACGTCGCTGTTGCTGCTGGTGATGACCCGATTGCTCAAGATGCCGGACTCGAGGGTGAGTTGTTGGGAAAAGTTGTAGAACCTTTTCGCTATAATCCGTTGACTATTTTCTTCCATTTGCAGTTCGCAGCGCACATTTCCAGCTACTACGTCTTGATGTGCGACCTGATGTGCTTCGACCTGAAGCCGGAACTGCGCACCGTCCTGCGGCGGGTGTTCCTGCGCATTAGCCCGGTGTTTGGAATCTCCACTTCCGCTCACAGCGCCACCTAGTATCAACGGAAGAGTGGTGCCTCGTTGCCGGGGATTGTTCCGGCAGCACATCACCTTCATCACCACCAACACCAGGGAAATCGCGAGCAACTGCGCAAAGGTACGGGTGGCCCCGTCGTTCATCAGCAGCAGCACCAACTTTCGTACGCACGGCGTAGATCGTTGGCAGGTCAGTTGATCAACAATCATAGCAATACTGTTAGCACTGATAGTGGTTGCAGTGACGGAAGTCGACACCTTTGTTCGGGGGTTGTTGTTAAGCAGGCCAGAGGCAGTAATTGGAACAGAAAACCAAGGTTGTAGTCATTTTACTGGGATTTTTAGCTTATTTCTACCCATACGTTGTGTATGTTACTGTAAACGAGAGATACTTTTTACGGTATTTTTATTTTGTACTAAACTATTATTCATATACCTATCTATACAAAACTGATCCCATGTCTGTGGTACTGATGTAGAATAAACAATGAGATATCCTATATAGATTCCGGACGCGAACCGTTGTTCCTCTTTTTGCCCGCACTGCTAGTTGAAAAATCGAGCATTCAATTAAATCTATTAACATAATTCTTGAACAAAACCTGTCAGATTGTAATTGTAGAACAACGTGATGCATTAGATTTTGTTTTGGGAATCAAGTCAAAACATCAAACAAATAAATGTAATTCGGATGTAAATATTTTTGAGCCACATGATAGGAAAAAACATAAGACACAAAACCGCTAAAACAAAACTTAGCTGCATCGTTTTGGTTTTTGGTCGAACTTTTGGAAGAATTTTTGAGTGAATGCGAACGCCGTTAAGGGGAAGCTACTAGCAAGCAACTGCGCAGAACAGCAACTTATGTCGTCTTTTTTGTGCTTACCTACTTATTTTCTAGCAGAAGAGAATTGATTTCAAGCCAATTGTTTCGAAATAGGAAACTACCGACTACTAGAAGAAGAACAGTTTTAGAATTCATCGATCTGCAAACATCAGCGAACAGTTAGTGTTTAAACCTCCTTAAAATGCAAAAGCAAAGAAAATCAAAATACTGGTTTTACCATTTTTTTTCTCACTCAACTTTCCTAACCGTAGGTTAGATATAGAAGTAGAATTGCACCGAAGAACAATCGGTGCCACATGATAAAACACTTTGAAACTACTAAAAAAACACTAAGCTCTAGTTTAAAGCGACACCTAACTAATAAAAATAGACGGACGCGGGCGGGGCTGAATAGAAGAAAACAGAAAAAAATCAGTTTAATTGGTTACGAAACAATATTTATAGTCAGGATGTGTTACTGATAGAGGAAGGAACTATTACGAAGTAAACAAACAAAATTACAAAGCGAACGTACGTATGAGAAACTGCACTGCTTAGAGGTTTAACTATACTGTATTATTTTGTTTGTTTTTGTGCAACGCAAAAAATACACAATGAGTATGAACAAAAAAAAAACAATACTAGGGGGCAGATGGATGCGCGATTTTTTGTTTTTTTCTGTTGTAAAACACAATGATGATGAGGATGAATATACAGTATATTATACATTTACATGCATATTAGGTATCGTAAATACAATGCTAGTAAAAAAATACGGTTAATTTGTTCTTGATCCGAACTATTCCATTGCAGTGGCTTCAACATCTTAGGTAGCAGCAGGACGTATGTATGTGTCAACAATTTAGTGATGAGTTTTGAAGTTAAGAATGCGTTTTACTTCCATTTCGCTAGTTGGAACACGAGATTGGCCACTTAGTGAAAGAACTGGATCTGGATTTTTGCGATGTTAAGTTCAAGTCAAAGCAAGGCTTGACGTACGCATACCTGAAAAACTTAGAACATCTCATTGTCTAATTTCCCATTATAATGATGATTGTTGTGATGGGCGTTGGCCAGATTTGGATTTTTCAGATATAATCCTAAATAGGACCTAAATTATTTAATACTCTAGTAACCTCAAGTCCGTGCTCTGTCACAATGTTTCATTGTGATTAATCAACACTGAAAAGCGTAAAACATCAAATTTGGGGTGAGTTTGAAAGAAAGGGAGCTTGGAGTGTAGAGCGCACTGCCCACTGGACGATTCTGAAGCCTAGCCAAGTGAAATAGACACACGTGTCAACCTTCGGTCGCGTGAGTCCAAAGCGCTTGAGTTCACCATCCAGCTTCTGGTTCCATACTCTACTGGCTTGTTTCAGTCCGTACAGCGCTTTCTTTAGCTTGCAAACCTTCTTCGGGCTTCCGTTGGTGATAAATTTTTCCGGATGCTCCATCCTCTTTCCAGTTCACCTTGCAGAAATGCTGAGACTGCATCCATCTGATGTATCTTGAGATCCATTCTGGTAGCTAACGACATCAAGTACCGGATGGTAGCATACCGGACCACGGGTGAGTAAAGGCCGGCGCACAATAGATACGTTTTCGGGTTTTTTGACAGCTAGCCCATGCATTATCTGTCAAAAAACCCGAAAACGTATCTATTGTGCGCCGGCCTTAAGTCTCCTCGTAATCGATGCCCTTGATTACCAAGCGGGCTTTGTAGCGCTCTGTGGATCCGTCGGGGTTCGTCTTAATCTTGAACACCCATTTGCAGCGGACTGCTTTCTTTCCCTCTGGCAAATCGGTGAGCTCCCAGCTTTGATTTTTAGCAACGCTCGATACTCCTCAATAGGGTTGCTTCCACTCACTTGCTATAAAAAAAATGTTTTTCGGAATTATGACATCATTAGATATTATAATGATAATTAGTACTTGTTATTTACAAGAAAAGGCTGCAAACTAGGTGTTTGGCACATCAAACCTGCCATTGCGTCACAACTAGCGATTTTACGATTCGTGAGCGCTCACGAATCATAAATTCGCTGATTGTGACGCACTGAAAGTGAAATTGGCCGGTTGTATATGTCAAACACATACATTCCAACCTATTCTTGTTTCTGACAAGTACAAACTAGAGTCGGTGTATAATGAGTCACGCCAAGAGAAAAACAGTTGAACTCGCATCACGGTTTTCGAAAGATTCCCATTCTTTTCACTTGGCAACAGAGGACTTCTACAACAACTTCAAATGACTTCAAGCGAGAGAAAAAATATTGCGGCTGTAGTAAATCATTATATCAGTGATTTTGTCAAATTATCTTAACAAAAAATAGTAGAAATTCTCATTGCTAATCATTACCGAGCGTATCCCATGACAATTTAACGCTCACTGCGTGTTTATGCTCATTTCTTCGATTATATTTTATATTTTATTGCAATACCTTTCGTGGACCTTTCATAGCATCGTAATGTTTATTTACTTTGCACGATAGGTAGCCGGTTTGACAGTTCAATAGGTAGACTTGGCTTCACTCTTGGCGTGACTCATTATACACCGACTCTAGTACAAACTATCATAATAGCATCCAATGATTCCGAAAAACATTTTTTATAGCGAAGCGAGTGGGAGTAACGCTGCTCCTCAACCATTGCGTTCTTCCATCGTGTTGCTTTCATCGCTCGTAATCGCTTCATGGAACGTCTGTGGCTCGACATTCAAATTGTCCGGGACCTCGGGTAACTGGGAAATTTGGGAAGTTTCGTGAGGAAGAATACCGAAACCCAAATGAAAATCTTGATACTTGCCTGGAGTTACGCGCTCCCTCGCACTGCGCCATACCAACTGTTGTGGGTCCTCCGTTTGTGGAGGGAGCGCAGCAGGTTGTTGATCCGCATCAATCAAAGTATTGGCTCACTGCTTGACTAGCCTATTGGTCCCAAGCAAATCTATAAACGTATCCCATTCTAGTCGAAATTCTAGTACTACACTATGTTTGTTTTGATTCGCTATGAAAGTTTGAGAGACAAAATGAGGGGTTCGTGGATTTTTCTATGTTTCAAGGGGTGCATCGATTAGCTTGGAACCGCAGAGAGTACCAGAGCTGAACCAAAAAGATGAGCACGTTTCTTCGGGACCGTCTAGTCTTAGAGTTACCTCTATGGTATCATCGTTGTCGCCATTCTCGGATTTGTTTCTGTCACTGAGCTCGTCGTCATCCGTTAGTGATTCGTGAACACCTTCGTCAACGCCCTGTTCCTCCTCCGCATCCTCTTGTTCGTTCCGCACAACTATTTCGATAGGAGTTGCCTGTGCGACAGGATCAGCTTCTCTCAGCATTATTCGGTCTTCGCTCAAAAATATCACATCACGGCTAACTACCATAGAGGTAACTCTAAGATCAGAAGGTCCCGAAGAAACGAGCTCAACTTGTTGGCTCAGCTCTGGTACTATCATAGAGATAACTCTAAGGCCGTTCGCAATGCTGTTGTATTTTATAAGGACTGTTTCAATTTGAAACTAGAACAGAAACGCACCTCTCGCAATGCTGAGTTGCAGTTTCATTATTCGAGCACTATTTTGCACCAGATTTGCAACTGCTCGACTATTCTGTTTTATTTCTGAGCGAGTTTGAAACACGAATGGAACTCTGTTTCAAATTTCTGTATGTATTTAAAGATGTTTCGAAGAGCTTCACAAAAAAACTCTATAAACTTCATAGAGAACAGTAAATTTTATGGAACTTGATGATTACAAACATCTTTTAGAACTGTCCGTTGCGCTGATCGTGTTGCAGTTTTATTTTTGACAGTTTCAAATTATAGAATTGTCAAGTCGTTTAAAACAATTTTGAAACTCAGCATTGCGAACGGCCTAAGACAAGTAGGTCCCGAAGAAACGTGCTCAACTCAGTGCCAACATTTCAAAGGGGCGTAATTGCTTTTGTAAACAATGACTTTACCCGTAAATTTCTCGCGAATGAAATCTTACCTCTCCAAAATAACAATACTAGCTGGTAAAGGAAACATTCCTCTACCTGCTGGTGTCATTATTTTTCATGAGTGAGCTTTTATTCGCGAGAAATCGACGGCTAAAGCCATTGTTTACAAATACAATTACGCCCCTTTGAAATGTTGGCACTGAACTTTTTGGCTCACCTCTGGTACTCTCTTCGGTCCCAAGCTTGTCGAATCACCCCTCGAAACATAGGAAAAACCAATAACCCCTCATTTTATCTGTCAAACTTTCATAGCGAATCAAAACAAACATTGCGTAGTACTAGAATTTCGACTAGAATAGGGTACGTTAATCGTTTGCTTGGGACCAATAGGCTACTAAAGTGGTGAGCCAATTTAAAATCGTTAGTTTCGTATTGATTGTTGGTACTATCTTCGGTCCCAAGCTAATCGATTCACCCCTCGAAACATAGGAAAATCCACTAACCCCTCATTTTATCTGTCAAACTTTCATAGCGAATCAAAACAAACATAGTGTAGTACTGGAATTTATACTAGAATGGGGTACGTTAGTCGATTTGCTTGGGACCAATATGCTAGTCAAGTAGTGAGCCAATTTGAAATCGTTAGTTTCGTATTGATTGTTGTAACTACTACGTTCTGCGCTTTAAAACTGTCCACTCTGTACGCTTTCGAGTTCTCGATGTAGACCATGAATATATGCCGTTCAGACTTCGCATCCCACTTCCGTCGCTTCTCTTTGGGAACGTGCACCATTACCTCGCTTCCAAACACACGAAGGTGCGATAAATCGGGACGACCGGTTGGCCATTTGTCGGTGATTGGTTGACCACGTAAGAAGCAGTGGCTACCCCGCATAAGCGCGAACCATAAATTGACCTTACCTAAAATGGTTAAAATTGTTTATAATCCCTGCTAAACTTCAACTGAAATGGTTATGGAACTTTACATGAACGTTTAATGATAAAGTTTTAACCTTAAGTATTATAGTTTTTTGGAAGTGGACCTTACAAATAATGGGTTGTTAAGAACCATTACCATTCAAAATTCTTGTTTTCTCCATACATTTTTGGAAATAAAACTATACTAAAACCTTTTAAATTATGGTTTGAGAACATTAATGGCAATGGTTATGGTAACCAGTAAGGTCCATGAATGGTTTTGTAACATCGATCAACTTTATGTGGAATATATCGCGAATTGGTTGCCTGTAAATTACTGCTTACCAATTCACGATATATTTCACGTAAAGTTGAGCGATAATACAAAACCATTAATGGACCTTACTGACTACCATAACCATAACCATTAATGTTCTCAAACCATAAGTAAAAACGTTCTAATATAGTTCTCTTTCCGAAAATGTATGGAGAAAACAAGAATTTGGAATGGTAATGGTTCTTAACAACTCATTATTTGTAAGGTCCGCTTCCAAAAAACCATAATACATAAGGTTAAAACTTTATCACACAAACGTTCATGTAAAGTTCCATAACCATTTCAGTTGAAGTTTAGCAGGGATTATAAACAATTTATAACCATTATCGGTAAGGTCATGTGATGGTTCGCGTTTATGCGGGACTGCTTCCGCCCAGAATCGCTTCTCTAGTTCAGCATCGCATAACATGCTTCTTGCTCGCTCCACTAACGTGCGATTCATCCGCTCTGTTATCCCGTTCTGCTCCGGATTGTACGGAACCGTGGTTTCGTGGTGAATGCCAGCTCGCCGAAGGTAACGGCGCATCTTCCGATTGACGTACTCCTTGCCATTGTCCGTTCTGATCCGCTTGATTTGCTCACCCGTCTGGTTCTCTGCATACGACTTGAAATCTTCGAACGCATCTGCTTTTGATTTCAGGAAATAGACGAACGCCTTCCTGCTAGCATCATCGATAAACGACGTTGTCTCCATCGACCCACAGAAATCAGAATGGATCAGCTCAAGCAAACGTTCAGTCCTGTGACCTAAAGAGGCTGAATTTATAAAGAGACGACATGTCAAAATTGGAACAATCGATTGTCTGTCAAAGTCATAGGAAAAGTCATTCCAATCGAGCAGAAGACCTGTCAAATGGATAAGATGTCAACTCTTTATAAATTCAGGCTCTTTACTGTGACCCTTCGCCTTAAACGGCTGTCGTTGGTGCTTGCCTTGGATACACGGCACACATTGAAAGGAATTTGTATCCTCAAACTCCATTCCAGTTACCATGCTTCTGAGTCTCCTCATGCAGCCAGCCGATAGGTGCCCCATCCGCTGATGCCATAGTTGGAAGCTGTTTTGCCCTCGAGTCAAGTGAACTGATGAACTTTTAGCCAACGCCAACTTGTAGAGTCCATCCGAATGCTGACCGATCGCCACAACTTCGTTCGTAGTGCTGACAACTTTACAAGAGTCTTTGTCGAACATGACCTGATACCCGTTATGGCACATCTTGCTCACGGATAACAAATTTAACGTAAAATCTGGAACGCACAGCTGACACATCCTCTGCAGCCTTCAGATGGCCCTTGTTCCGGCACAGATGTATTGTAGCTCCGGAATAAAAAATCCAGTCAACATCGTCCTGGGTCGACTGTACCGTATTAAACGCCGCGAAAAATGCAGCATGGCCACTATGTTTCCCACGGGTTTCCTTCCTTTCACTGGCTTTATTCTGGCATTGCGACGCATAGTGTGCCAACTTCTTGCACCGAAAGCACTTCACGCTCGATGAATCGGTAGGTTTCTTCTGTTCCGTTTGTGTGTCGAATGCTCCATCTTCGCTTGGCTTCTTGCTGATCTTCACATCTTGCAAAATTTTCGCCTTGACAACGTCCGACAACGTCTACCCGACGACTCCAATCCCAGGATCATCGGTTCGTACTGCTTCGGTAGACCCTTCATCACCAGACTCGCCAGCCAAGTATCGTCGACTTCGAAACCGACCTCCGATAGCTGGTGACTTGTCGTAAAAAGTTCGTTCACGTATGATGTCCACATCGCGTTCAGCGCCAACCAGCCGGATCCCCGTAAGCCTTCTCAGCAGTCAAATTTTCTTGGTGGAACCACTGTGCTCGTACGTATTCCGCAGACTGTCCCAAGCCTCTTTCGCGGATTTTTCGTTGCGCACCAGCCCATAAATCTAGGGATCGATGCTCAAGCATATCGTGGCCAAAGCTTGCTCGGAAACATCTTCACTAATCTCCGGATCGCCCTCCTGCTGTTCCTTCACTGCGCACCACGTTCGTTCCTTGATCAGGAACAGGATCATCTAGGTCGCGAAGGACCAGGAGCTGTAGTTCTCCGCGCCGCGTAGAATCTCGCTCACCGGCAACGAAACTGAACTTCCTGGCATTCGTCCATTGGCCGGGGCTTTTCCGTTTTCTCGTCCACCAGAGCCTCCGCCATCCATTTCTTCAAAAATTTCTTGCTTCGAAAAAATTGGAAAAATTGCAGTGATTGTGGTACGGTCGGACATAAGAAGGGATACTGCCACAGTGCTGGGAAAGCGAAGTTCAGGAGGTCGACGATGATCGACGAAAAGAAAACGCAGCTGCGAAGGTGGTAACGGTGAACGCCTTTAATGCCGAGTTTAATGCAACGAAGTGCAGGAAGTATGTACCGGTGGACATCTACGGTTCGTCGGATCGCCTGCAACTAGACACAAGGAAGCCCTTCGTTGTGTGCGCCAACGATCGTTGCAAAGAAAGCTGCTGGAAAGTTTTTGAACATCGAAGGTGAGTTTTCTTGCGAGATGATGATAAACGGTAGGAAATCGGAGGGTACAGTGCGAGTTTCTCGAGATATCGCAACGTGAACTCCTCGGGTCCGATATGATGGAAGTGTTTGAACTGCGATCGGTACCCTTCAATGCAATTTGTTGCCAGGTCGGGAGTAAAACATTCTATGTGGAGAGACTCAAGGCGGAGTTTCCAGCGGTTTTCTCCGACAAGTTGGGCATCTGTACAAAGATGAATATCAAGTTCTAGCTGAAGTCAGGCAAATCTCCCGTGTTCCGGCCGAAAATGCCCGGTCGCTCACGCGATGTAGCGGGCTGTGGATGATGAACTAGACCGACTGGAGCAGGAACAGATCATCACGCTGTAACGGATTGATACGCATTGCATCATGACCGGGTAAATAGTAGAGTGGTATTAGTTTCCAGTGTCGGGTATGAATTGGGAAACGTGATAGCACGATGTATGAGTGAACCTATGAGCGAGTGGGATAGCGAGATTGCGATACTGGTTGGTGTTGAGTGAGTAGCAACAGGCGGGTCAGTCAGTGTTCGACAGTGCCATCAAACAGACGTGGATACGAGTGCGGGTCAGTGTACAGTTAAAAGACGGCGTGTTACACACGCCAGTAGACTTCGCGGAGTGGGCCGCTCCAATCGTGATGGTCCGCAAGTCAAGCGGGTCGATTCGGATATGTGGTGACTATTCAACGGGGTTAAATGACGCGTTACAGCATCATCAGTACCCACTCCCGTTACAACAGATCGATTTGACTGATGCATTCCTGCAAATGGAAATGGATGTACTCTGTATGGGTAAACGACCGACGGCTACCAAGATCGCACGTGAATCAATTGCGTGATCGTGGGGTATCTGCAGGCAGTGATCCAGCTCACCAAAGGAAGCTACCGCTTGATGTCCTGCTAGACAGCTGGAATCTACCTAGGTCCACTGTCCCAGTTGGCTCACCGTCTCTGTCAGGTGTACCGACGCCTCAATTGACACCTAGATCCAGTTCGTCGAGTTCCTTAGACTCTTCGGATTTAACGGCGACTAATATGCAGGCTAGTGCGTTGCAAACCAGTACGCCTGTACCATCAACCTCGTCGTCCACTGCTTCTGGAGACTTTGCATCTGCCGGAAGTGAACCCAGTACTCCACTACCCACTACTTGACTAGCCTATTGGTCCCAAGCAAATCTATTAACGTATCCCATTCTAGTACTACACTATGTTTATTTTGATTCGCTGTGAAGGTTTGACAGATAAAATGAGGGGTTCGTGGACTTTCCTATGTTTCGAGGGGTGCATCGATTAGCTTGGGACCGAAGAGAGTACCAGAGCTGAGCCAAAAAGTTGAGCACGTTTCTTCGGGGCCTTCTAGTCCACAAACGAAGTGACAGACGGAGCGGCTCGAAAACTTTGGTGACTAACCTGCTATTGCAATTTTTCAGTGTACCACATGGCAACACCACTACTACTGGATTGTACCACATGGCAACACCACTACTAGATTGAACTAGCATTTTCACCAAGTACTAGAATGTTTTGGTTCTATCTCTTTCACTCTACTCAAAACTGAAATTCATAAAAAAATGACAAAATGATACGCACTCTTTGCACACTGTCAAAGAATCATTGTACACAAAATCAACTTTGTTCAAATCAAAACAAAAAAACTAACCCATCTGGTGGATGATGGCACAAGCTTCCAAGAAAATTCTATTACAGTGAACCACATTATTTAAATGGATTTCTTTGCCAGTTAGTCGTCTGTCACTTCGTTTGTGTTCTAGTCTTATACCCCGTTCACATTACAGCCTATATCACGTAATATAGGCTGTCTTGCAATGAGCACTCATACATAGGATTTCCAGTGAAAACTAGATGTATGAGTGCTCATTGCAAGACAGCGTATATCACGTGATATACGCTGTAATGTGAACGGGGTATTATGCCCCGTACAGACTATGGCTTATATCATGTAATATAGGCTGTCTTGCAATGAGCACTCATACATCTAGTTTTCACTGGAAATCCTATGTATGAGTGCTCATTGCAAGACAGCCTATATTACATGATATAAGCCATAGTCTGTATGGGGTTTTAGAGTTACCTCTGTTATGTTACTATCAAAACAAACAATATGACATGAAACCTTAGTTACAATCATACACAGCAAAAAAAAATGTAATATCGATCAATGTAATTCAAGCTGATGTATGAAATCTCGCGTAACATTTGAAAAGGGCCTATGTCCAAAATGTAAACAATCCAGAAAATGAATTGTAAATTTTTCCGCCAGTATTTAATTCCTATATAAATAGATTGAAGTATTTTAGGCATTTATATTGTTCACAATAACAATAGTAACTATATCTCAGTACACAACATCCAAAACATGCGAAACGTTTTCAAAAATACATGAAAATCGATAAAAATTTAATATCACAGTAATAAGCCTTTTTGTGAATCTTTAAATGGTTAGGCCCTTTTTGTTAAGCCGTTGTGCTTGTCATCATAAATTGTAGGCCCTTTGCTAAGCCTTTTCTTAACGTCAAATAAATCATCGGCCCTGCCTCAAGCAGTAGGGCTTAGCTTTGATTTGAAATTTGCCTACGTCGCTAGGCTTATGAATGGAACCTCATCGAACGAAAAAAAATATATGTTAGGCCCGAGGTTAGGCCGTTTTAGCATGAATGATTGGAAAAATTTGGTGGATCGGCCGTTTTTAAAATCAAGTTATTTTTAATGATTTTTATCGATAATGCGGAACATTCCTATACGACTGGTAGCTAATTACCAGTGCTACAGAATGGTATCAAAAATCGGTTTGTTTACATTTTGGACATAGGCCCTTTTCAAATGTTACGCGAGAAATATTGATGTAATAGCAAAAATCAGATACAATATTACATCAATGGATATAATTTTGTTCACAAAATCGATGTACATCGTACAACGTTATATTACACAACCGATGGATTGACCTGGTTGAAGCAGTTTGGATGTAATATTCAACAACTTTTTTTTTCTGTGTAGCAAAAGTTTAAAACGCTGTCCACACGGATAGAAATATCCTTATACCACAAACGAAGTGACAGACGACTTTCTCCGAAGAAATTAATTTAAATAATGTGGTTCTCTGTAATAGAATTTTAGTCCACCTTCCGCCCCTCACCGCCAGGTTCGCTAGTAGTTTTGCTTTAAATTAATTCAAGTTGGTTTTGTGTGCAATGATCTGGCAACCCGCGTTCTCGCTCACGTTGACGAGGTGCTGTTTTCTCACTCATCGAAGGAAATTTTGATTAGAGTGAGAAAGTAAGGAACAGTCAACGCGGGAACCGTGTGCGTTACTATAGGTGCGGCAGAAGGAATGAAGACAACTCTTTCGTTCTCACGGTGATCCGGTTCTTACGCATGATCCAACGTTACGTCACACTAGATTATGCATAAGAACGTCGTGATAATGAAAGAGCTGACTTGTTTCCTTCTGCCTCACCAATCACATTAAGATATTTTTTTGTTTTGATTCCGAGAAAAGTTGACCTGAGTAGCCACTTTGGGAAGCAATGTTTTGATTTCATTCATAATGTAGAGGGATGGCGGTTTCGCTGAAACAGTGAGCAAAAAATAGACGTTTGCTGGTATGGAAAAACGAGGCATACATAGTGGTCCCATTCTACTAGCGGTTGAAGGATATTTCGCTGCTGTGACGATCCGACAGGGAACGTTGATTACGTATTCCGGCCATACTTTTGGACATTGCTGTGCGGGCCATTTATTGGTATCATGCTGCCCGGCATTCTTTGTTGCTGAGCAAACATGTTACTGTTATCCTTCCAGCGACCCCGGTGTATACCGATTGCTCGGAATGATTAAGCTAATACTTTTCAGTATCTAACAAGTGGTGTATAAACCAGTTTTGCAGTACATATAGAATTTCTGGAATGTTTGCGTTGTCCTATTTTTCCGTAAATTTTTCTTCTTTCGACAACATTTGTGGGCTTCGTGGTCCAGTGATTATCAGCGTCACCCGTCGCTCACCAGGGTGTCTATTCAAATCCCATTTTTTATTCCCGGTATTTTCTCGGTTATTAAAAAAAAAATCTGCCTTAAACAAAAAAAAAGGCGTTCAAAATTAACCCTTTAAGGTGATTCGTTGTGACATCCTTATTCTCGGAACCACTACGAAACTTTAAGTGCATAAATAACAGCTTCTACGACACGTGCAACATTCAAATTGTTACTCCACGTTTGCTGCACTGCAGCATACATGAAGTAGCAATTTCAGGTGGAATGGGGCATTGATTTCCGAGATTTGTGTGATTGGAAATTCGAAGTGGAAGTGCATGTACAGCAGCCATTTGTGGACTCAACAAGGATTCACCTTAAAGATTATGATATAGTTTTGTCAGCAGAATTGCTTTACAATACGTCTACTTTGCGGGGCTGGTAGTGGGTATTTTATACAATAATATAGGTCGGACTCGATTATCCGGGGTTCGATTATCCGGAATTTTAGACTCGATTATCCGGAGTATTTTTTTGCGTTTTTTTCTATAAGTTTTTATGCATCAGACATTTGAAATAATTTAGTATTATAATTTACAATATGATTATTTTAACAATATAATATGTAGCTAAGAAGAGGGGCAGATTTGATTTTTTTTTTGTGATTCGATTATCCGGAGGATTTGATTATTCGGAGTGAAAAAAAAATCGATACTCCGGATAATCGAGTCCGACCTGTAGTGGCTGTAGAGTCTAAAATAACGAAAAAAGTGACCAAATAGTTAGATTAAAACAGACAAAAAATACCAATAGTGACATGTATTGATCGGAAAGAAATGAAAGATGTGGTTCCGATCTGTCGTTGAATGCGACCCACTTTGAGAAATATTATTAACTCACAAACCAGCATTTTTCAATAGGTTAATTACTAACCTCCATTTCCTCACTCAGTGATCATTTTCCTGTCTCTATTTTTGTTAAGTTGTTTTTAGATTCCGAACGCGAATTGGTTATGAATGAATTTCGGGATGTGAACGATTGAACATAGTCATTAAATAAGAAATCTTGAAATTGAGAAAAATTGAGGTGCAGAGAGAAAAGCTCAAAGTCTAGTACAAATTTGTCAATTTTAAGATAAGGCATTTTAAAGATTTCGAATATAGAAACTTCTGTAAATCTTTGGACATAGACAAATGTTCATATCTCTGGAACGTAGATAACTGTTCTAGATCCAATCAACCAATTCGACAGGGACATCCACTCCGATACGAACGTTAGCTGCACTACCCGCACCCGTACCGGAAAATGTTTTGCCTCTCCGGAACCGGTTTGAGTTGCCAAACGAAAACGCCGTACACAGCAGTAATTGGAAGCCGATCGATGTCGAAGTAATAGAAAAAAAGATGAATAAGAATAGGCTGAGCAGACGAGGCAGCAAGAGATAAAAACGTGACATTAAATCCTATGTCCCGATCGATTCGTATACAGAAGTTTCAATGCGCCGCCTGTTTGGAAAGGATTCCCCGCGACATGAGGGAGCGCCACTACGCGAAGCATGCCGGGCTTACCTATCGGGTTGATATCGATCCAGTGGTCGATCTGTATGACGAAACTACTGCCACGGCGATTGTAACCATGAAAGTGCACCGGCAAGTGACGATCTACTGCGACAAATGCAACGTGCCTAAGAAATCGTCTCTCGGATTAGTATTCCACCGGTTGGTTTGGCATGATAAAACACAACCAGTACTCGCACTGTCTGGTTCTGCAGAAGAAATGAAGAAGCTGGAGCAGACAAAACTGATATCGCAACAGGCAGCTTGGGTGGATCCTTCCAGTTCCGCTACGGAGGAGCAAATGCGTACCGAGTATGGCCGGGTTCTGTTTGTTGGCGTCCAACAATGATGTCTTCTCGGTCGCGGATGACTCTGACTTTAGTCAGAAGCATGAACTGAAGAAATCTGTAGCAGCAATTGCAACAAGCGCGAATCATTGACTGCTCAACATCGTTAACTTGTACGCAAATGTTAACCCTATGTGTTCATCCCTAATCATTTTGGCCTATGGTCTTTCATTATACAAAAGAAGTGCAGACGACATAATGAAATGTTGTTTGACTACAGGCTCTCCCTTTCAATTTTCGTTAGAGAAAAAGAGATAACAGGTGTTTCCCCCTACTTTAAGCTAGTACATATGAGTAGATAGTGTTGTCGTGAGGTACACTCGAAAATTTTAAATGTAAGTGCGTCAAATCAAATTTCGAGCCGCTCCGTCTGTCACTTCGTTTGTGCTTATACCTTTTGGCAAATTTCCATTGCTGATTATTCATAAATTGTATAAGTCAACTAATAAGCAGACGCCTTGCAAAAAGTTAATAAAGATCATGTGTCAAATGAAATGTATAAGCGGTCACACATACCTTTTTTGCATTCTAGTAGGACATATGTGGTTTGTCTTATGGAATGTATAAGGCTGATGCTTTGGCAAAAATGTATAAGTGAAACACATGAATTAAATAATTGATTTTCGTTTCGTGCAGACTGGAGAGTTATAACATGTTATAACGGTTGTCAAATAATTGCAAAATAGAAACCACCATCAAGATAGCGCTATAACATGTTATAACTCTGTAGTCTGAACGTACTATAATTTTCTGCGAGATTTTCTGTGATAAGCTTTCCACAAAATCCGCGCCACAGAACTAAGGAAAAGCGCCAAACGAGGCGCCCAACGCACACCAAGCTTATTTGAAAAATGATCTCCATTAAATTAACTTTCTTGCATGGCTTCTGCCTATTAGTTGACTTATGAATTTTATGAATATTCAGCAATATAAATTTGCCAAAAGTATTATACCCCGTTCACATTACAGTCTATATCACGTAATATAGGCTGTCTTGCAATGAGCACTCATACATAGGATTTCCAGTGAAAACTAGATGTATGAGTGCTCATTGCAAGACAGCGTATATCACGTAATATACGCTGTAATGTGAACGGGGTATTACCTCCTAAAAGTATTAATAGGTTTTAAATGTTAGCGAGCACCGTCTCGAGTCCTTTTGTCTGTGGAGAGAGTCCCATGCGGCAAGTTTAAGCTTTCCCTTCAAAACGATAACATTCAAAAAGTCAAATGTGTCACCGAGTTTTGTATCGTTTCGGTAAACTGTTTACTTTTTGGTTTCCCGAGATTTCCGAACAGCTCAACAAATCTCTGGATTTCCAAAAAATAATCATAGCTGCTGCATTTGGCGACATTAGTTTTAAGATTGCTTAAGTTTTTACCTGTGATACAGAACGACAACAGTGCACTAGGTTTCGTTGGCCGTCCGGAAGACGTGATACATTTTCATCCCCGGTCCTGCCCCATAGAGAAATTTGTTTTCTTGTTTTTGTGTTTACGACACCCTCAATAACTTGTGTTTGGATTGAAATTTTGTAAGAAAATAAAGGTAAGTCGAAATATTGGTGGATTTTTTAAATTGATTTTATGACTGTGCTGGTTGTAGCAGGATGGATCAACAGCGGTTCCGGACGGGTGAACGGATCAACAATATTTCCACCAACACCTTCCAGATTTGGGAAACAACAGTCCGTCTGGCTCGGATTCGTACCCTTATGGATCATTTGTGCGCTGCTAATGACGAAAACGATGAGCTAATTTACTGCCTGCGCGAACCGAACGAACCTATCGATGACACACCGGAAGATGCTAGCACTGGTAAGCGGTGAAGATTTGGGAAATTACTGAAATGATGACCAAATCTTTGCATTTGCAGACACCGATCCGGACGAGGAGGACAGTTCAATTAATTCCATCATCAAAGATATTCGCTCGCGACCACGCACCCGTGGTGCCGTCAAGATGATATTCTACAACCGGCTGGCGATGATCTCGGACAAGCTGGCCCAGGACATTAAATTCCGTTCGGAGAATGCAGAGTTTTTTGACGATCTCGAGCTGGTGTTGAGCAGGATGAGTGACGAAGCGGCCGAGATCACAAAGCGAGAAATTATGAAATATTTGGCCGAAGCTAAGGAACGGCTAGCCAAGAAAGGTCGGGAACGGCAACAGATGCTTCAACAACAACAACAGCAGCAGCAACAAAGTTCTAGTAGTTCTGCTTTTTAAAATTTAAGCGGAATATTTTTGACAAAAAAAAAGCAAAACAAACGGTCAAATCTAAATCTTCTCCTAGGTTTTAAACGCGCTAATTTCCAAGGAAATGAACGGTATGCTAGTTGAAGAATGTTACGAGAAGAGGAAAAAAAATCATCTACTCGACTCTTTGTATAAGTGTAATCCATTCTACATATTTCGATCGTCAGTTTTCTGTCATAATTGATTGAGTTTATTTTCCCATATTTGTTTATTTATAATTGTTTGCAGAATTATTCCGATAAAACTGATTTATGAAAAATTGATTTCAAAGACTTGCGCTGAATCGTAGATGATGACACCACACCACATCGTGACAATAATTCTTTTTATTTTGCTATTAGGTTTAAACTAGAGCTTTACACATCACGCGGTGTCCAAAGTG
This sequence comes from Ochlerotatus camptorhynchus, assembly GCF_037179485.1. NCBI lineage: Eukaryota > Metazoa > Arthropoda > Insecta > Diptera > Culicidae > Ochlerotatus > Ochlerotatus camptorhynchus. The sequence goes on from NW_027040961.1 coordinate 857,148, forward strand.
GCGGATTATTCAACTTTAAAATACCTCGGGTTTTTCTTCACCAACATTTAGTTTGGGTGCTTTCAATAGTAAATTGGTGGATTTTAAAATATTCTATCGAGGAAGATTTGAATTATTTCAGATTTAGCATTATTTTCCATACAAATTATAGGCGACAGCTCTGGCATGTACCAACAGTTTTCTCCAACAACATATTTTAAGATCAACTGGTTTGGTAATGGAAGCAAACAAACTAAATGTTGGTGAAGAAAAACCCGAGGAACATGAAAGTTGACTAATCCGCCACTTCGAATACGGCGTGCACCTATCCTTGTTAATGTTTTTTAGGTATTATTATACTACATATACACTACATAATAGTCGCATAGGAGTATCGAGCGAAAACGCAAAACTTGATAACTCAAAAACGAGAAAAGCCCAGTTATGGTGGTAAGCTTCAACCGGTATTATTCTCAGATTAAATCCCGATTAAGAATGTCCGGCTGCTTTGATGCAGACATCAGATTTAATCAACCCGACTCTAAGCAAACATTTTGCAGATTCTCCAAACAGGGACGAGGTTAAAAGTTAATCCGAGTTGGAGCTTTCGGCACTCAAAAAATCCTACACGTTAATGCAACGTGAAAACATATGTGGATTTTTTCCATCGCACATTTCACGTAACACTTACTTGACTTTCATTCTGTGCTTCCATGTTTTTCAATTTTCACATGCACAGAAAAAAAAAGTTCCATCGGTTGTGTAATATAACGTTGTACGATGTACATCGATTTTGCGAACAAAATTACATCCATTGATATAATATTGTATCTGCTTTTTGCTATTACATCTTTATTTCATACATCAGCTTGAATTACGTTGATCGATATTTCATTTTTTTTGCTGTGTGGGAGTTTCACGTACAAACTACGTGAATTTTCAGTATTACAACGACATATTTCGGTAGATTTTAAATGGAATCATGGTATACTTTACATTAAAATCATATGAAGAATATGAGGCTTATTACGGATGTCACTTCACGGTGAAAACTTGTCACTTGTCGTCACGGTGAAGTGATTCCCATTTGATTTGTACGGCAATCACGGCTCTTATTATGACTATCACTTCCTTATCACCTTGTAGTGAAGCCCGTAATAAGGCCCTATATTATTTTCGGATGAAGTGAAGTGGGTACATCTCTGTAGAATTTCATTGATTTATGTAAAGTAAATACTTAATTTTCTCATTGTTATTTATTGAATTCATTAAACTAACACATTTACTGGTGTTCCAATAGCGATGAACCTTTTCTTCACCTTGATAAACATTATTATTTATAGGTTGAAGATGCTAATTTCAAATAACAGACTGAAGAGGTAATTTTTATACGATAGAATGATGAGATGAAAGTATAGAATTTTTTAACATTCTTCAACGAACATAATTTTCACGTAAGTGTTATGGGATGAAAAAGTGGATATGAAATGTGTTCCTTATGAGCATCAAATACTGATAACTAAATTATACTTGCGTTAGGTAAATTCACAAAAAAATTACTTGTCGAGATCTACGGGATTTTTCACGTAGCATTAACGTGTAGAATTTTTTGAGTGAGCCATTAAATATAGCCCGTGAACCTCGCCGTGAACCAATTTTCCGAAATTCCTCCTTATTCTGCGAGTCACGTGACTCTCTGTCACCGGTAATTATTGTCACCTCGTGTGAGGTGGCTCTCTGCGCAAATCAAATGGAGAGTCACCTCACACACACGAGGCGACAATTGTCACCTCACCTGTGAGAGAGACGCACGTGACTCGCAGAATAGGGGGGATTGTCCCAATACAGTGCTGTGAAAGGTTGTATTGGCCACAGTGTTGGAAAAGTTCGCCAAAACCCACTATGACTTGCGAACTTTTCCCTTGTTGAACTTCGTGAAACATCGCGATCTTTTCCAACGCTGGCATACATAGGATTTCCAGTGAAAACTAGATGTATGAGTGCTCATTGCAAGATAGCGTATATCACGTGATATACGCTGTAATGTGAACGGGGTATAAACATAGAGGTAACTCTAAGACCACTGGGTCCCGAAGAAAATCATTATTATTTTTGGCTCACTCAGTACCAGAACAACGGTCCCAAGCAGTCCCAAGCTATTTCACTCACCCCTGCATGTTCTGCATGAATCCACACACCCCTGATGTTATCTGTCAAACTTTCATAGCGAATCAAAACAAACATAGTGTAGTAATAGAATTTCAACTAGAATAGGGTACACTAGTAAAAATCCACACATAACTAATAGAAAATTTCTATAAAATATTAAGCATAATATTCATTTGGCCACACATAATTAGATATCATGGAACAAAACACATACAGATTATGTTGCATATAGACAGTATGTGTGATCACATATAGAGATGATATGTGCAAGTGAGATTTATGTGTCTGGCATATAGAAACTATATCATAAATCTAATTGCAAAAATCTATGTGTGGAACACATAGAAACAATCATTGACTTTTTCTCAGTGTACGTTAATCGTTTGCTTGGGACCAATAGGCTACTAAAGTGGTGAGCCAATTTAAAATCGTTAGTTTCGTATTGATTGTTGCTATAAAGCTGATGTTTTGGCAAAAATGTATAAGTTAAACACATGAATTAAATAATTGATTTTCGTTTCGTTTCTCCTAAAGCATTCTGCCGAAATTCACTTGGAATTCTTCACAAAATTCCCTTTGAATGCTCCCGGAAGATCTTTGATATTCTCTCTTTCTTCATTAATCTCCCTTGGAATCTTTCTCGTAATTCCACAAACAAACAGACTTAACTTTTTATTCTGGATCTTCGTTCACGGATTAAACGATTTATTTGAATATTATAATTACGCCGAACTACTCACCGCAGCCTGACATCGAATCATTTTGATGTTTCTATATCAAGCTAAGCATTAGGTCCCAAGTAACATTAACAGATTCTTTACGTCGATTTTCTCTTCCCTAATAAATTTGTTATGGTTATTTTGCTTAACGACGTGTTTGGGGTATCATCCAACCCATTTGTGGAAAAGTTCGACTATTTGGGGTATTGCTCGTATATGGTTTTTGTTTAATAGGGTTTCCATCCTCACGGCCATGTTAAGACATTCCTAGCTATTTCCAGCACACAGATCGATGAAAGAAGCTATTATCTATCTTCTAATACGACAAACACGACAAGAAAGTCTATGCAGAGGATCGATCAATGGTACTTAGGAACTAATGCAATATTCAGTTTGATATATTCTGTTTACCTTGTATGCATTATTGTCTGCGATTTAGCAAACAAGCTTGTTATCCATGAGAAGCCCGAGAGATGTCGCTACTGAGGTCCTGTGTTTTAAGATACTATGTTTTCAGGAAAAACTTATTCAAACTGTTACGTCCATTTATCTGTGGTAATACACCGGAAGCTATCCTCAGAATTAGAGTTCGCCTTAGCATTAAATTCCTGGCAGGTTACCTATGGACTTCTTGAGAGAGTTTTCTTATTTCCTTACAATACTCATCAGAGTTTCTTTGGCATTACACACCGAGGCAGAAGAACGTAAGAATTCCATAAGAACCACTTATGAATTTTAGCCACAAAAAATCGGTATGAATTTCATAGATTTGTCTTATGAAAAATAATGTCGACCAAAAAATAATAAAATGAAGTAGACTGGAACCGAACCATGGACGTTGATATTACGGGTCCTATGTCTGGAATACTCGTCTGTCGACGCTTGAGTAAATGGAATGGCTAAAGGCGTATAAGAGCTACCTTATGTTAGACGAAAACCTTTCATAAGTCTCGCTTATGAAATTCATATGTGTCGTTCATAAGTCGAGCCTTATGAAATTCTTAAGTCTATTTGCCTCAGTGCAGTCAACTTTCCATTTCTCGATGTTCTCCATCGGGACCACCGAGATAGGAAAAGATCGACATTCAGATCAGTCCCTCCTATTCTGCGAGTCACGTAACTTTCTCTCACCGGTGAGATGGCGATTGTCACATCGTTTCAGATGACTACATTTTATTACCACGGAGAGTCACCTCACCTTAGCTCAGTCGGTAAAGCCGCAGTAACAAAGCAAGACCATGTTGGAGGGGGGAACATGTCGTGACAGTTTTTCTCCATGTATTTCTATGACATTTACATATCCTTTGCCAAATGGCATTCAGAAAAATGATGATACAGTCAGCTCTCTATTTCCCGATGTTCTATATCTCTAGAGCTTAGAATTCATTTCGAACTACGTATCTTCAGATTTAGATTCCTTTGGAATTCTTTTCCCAATTCGCTCAGCATTCATGTCACAACTCATTTGGAATCTTTATGAAGTTTCGTTGAAAATGTCCTGATATTTAATAATTTTCCCAAATCTCATCGAAATTCTCTTGTACATTATTCCTGTAAATTCATAGTAATCTAAGAGCCTTTGGCATATTTCCATGGCTCTAATTTTTTTTTTTTTTAAATAAGGAATCTTGGAAATTTTTCCATGTCTTATGCAAATTTCGATCAAATATTTTGTTACTGAATGCCTCCTGTTTTCCTGCCTCTGTTTGGCTACCGTCAATGGATGAAATTTCGTGGAAAAGTTGTTGTAGAAATTATTTCGTCCATGGTGGGGCAAGTTTCGCTACCCCTCATTATAGTGACAATGATCACTTGGTCAAATCTAGTACCTCAATTGCGAGATGAAAGGGAAATTTCTAAAAACTTAGCTCACTTACTGAATTTCTCTTTCATCTGAGTAGAAAAACTCTCTCACTCTTTTGGAGGCAAACCAGCCTCAGGCTGAAAGCCTCCTAAATAAAGATAAATCAATCAATCTCTCTCACTCTCTGAGTGAGATTGAACGGCCTTGTGCAAAAAGGGGGATTACCCAGTGAGCGAGTAAAATTTTCCATGTTAATAAATTATTACATGATGTCAAAAAGTTTCAGAGCGATGATACCATAGAGCTTTTTGACGTTTAATCGGCGTACACTACTGCACCATTTAAAATGAACGAGTGCGATCAAGAGGGAAACAGATCAGTGGGAAAACAAACCGTCCATTCATCCATGTGTGCTAGATAGAGAAAGACGATTAAATGTCAAAAAGGTCTATAGACGAAACTCTAAGACCAGAAGGTCCCGAAGAAACGAGCTTAACTTATTGGCTCAGCTCTGGTACTATCTTCGGTTCTAAGCTAATCGATACAGCCCTCGAAACATAGGAAAATCCACGAACCCCTCATTTTATCTGTTAAACTTTCATAGCGAATCAAAGTAAACATAGTGTAGTACTAGAATTTCGACTAGAATGGGGTACGCTTTTTTTAACTAGTTCGTTTATTTACTAGGCTCAGTCGTGTGTGACACTTTGCGGAGTCAAAATCAGTATTGTTTGAATTTACATTTTAAATAGCAGTAGTTCTTGGTTAGTATTGGGTACCAATTACTCGTGGCGGGCTCGAGGCTAATGCACGGCGATTGAGAACGACCTAAATTTGAGTTTAGTTCACTCATAATCGCCAAAAGTGCAGGAACTCAGCGATGAGTAAATTTGCCTCATGTTTTCCCAGGTTTTTCCAGGGAAAAAATCCCGAATTTGAGAAAAGTAAAGATTGGATTCACTCAGTCTATTGGTACTACTCCGAGACTGAATAATTTTTTTGTCAAATTCCTCATTTTCCGGCAGATTTTTCAGGTTTTCCACAGGAAACCATGAGACAAATTTTACTCATCGCTGAGTTCCTGCACTTTTGGCGATTATGAGTGAACTGAACTCAAATTTGGGTCGTTCTCATTCGCCGTGTGGGTAACAATTTCGATTGGAAGGAGCTAGGTAGCAAACTGGTTTCTGAAGCCTCCTTCAGATACTACTCTCGGACGGTTGACCAAATCCTGGCTGGGCAGGGGCAAGTAGCACAGGAACAGGAGGATAATAAGACTCGGACACAATGGCTGGAAAATGTTTGGAAAGGAGGGGATGGTCACATCAAACTCTAACATCAGACAAACAAAGGAATTCGTAGATCGCTTGCATGTAGGGAAGATCACGTGTTCTCAATACATCTCTTACTTCACGGAAGGGTTGTCTACCTCTGGCCACTAGGGTATCCAATAGTCGTGCTCTGGAGGCGTCATTACCCGGGCAATACCAAACTGCGTGATCGATGTCATCATAACCGGTTCTGCACCTACATATATTGCTGTCAACGAGGTTTATTCTATAGAGATGTGCGTCTAGCGAGTAGTGGTTGGACATAAGTCTTGACATCACTCGAATGAATCCCCGATTTACATCCAGACCTTTGAACCACGCTCTCGAAGAAACATTTGGAATAATGGAATGTAACCACCGCCCAAGAGAATTACTTGTCCAATCGTTTTGCCAACTTAAAAGAGAATTCTGACGTACTAATTGTAATTGTAATTGTTCAGTGCATAGACTGTGCCTTCCGCTAAGAAGGCTTATCTAGGGACCAACCCCCTAGTCTATACACCTACTGTCCTTCCCGTTGCACTCGTCAGTTCGTGCGATACTCTAGACACACATGGGTGGTCGTATCCGGGTCCTCCCCTGGGTAGGCTCGTGTCCGTCCAGGTTCTGGTACATTAACTTATCTATATGCATGGTAATTATACTTTTAAACTCACCTTTTGATTATAATGTCGAAAATGCTGAAACTAAATAAAGGTTAGCGATCCATATAAGGTGTGTGCTGCGACGGAGTAGTAATTGAAGGAAATGAGGTTCTGATGTGAAGTATAGGTAATTCTAAAATAGGTAAATCAATTAATCATTAGCTGCTAACAGTTACTAATAAATGGGTACGATAAATCACTCATCAATGAGTATTGCCACTCCCACTGAAAAATGGGCAAAACCTTAATCATAAATGGATATTCGATTCCTACCGTGTATTTAAAGTAAAGTTAGGATCTTATCAAGCAAGCACACACCTTTTACGATTCTTATCCTACTTACGGTTTCCTGCACATACGACTTTTCCCAGATACAAGCTTCGTCCAGTATACATTGGCTGTCTCCAACCGGCATGATCCTTTCTGTCTGCTTCCTCTTGCCGGTGCAAGTTTAATTCTTCTTTTTTTGTTCGAATTTTCTTTTTCTCCTATTGATCTTCTGGTCGTGTTCCCATTTGTCCTCACGCAGTTAATATTAGTACATGATAGGAAGAAAGAAAGAAATAGAACAAGTTAAGTGTGAGCCGCATGCATTGGTTACTTATTTGGGTCATGGTGTTGTCTTCCCTATTTATTTGCCTCTATTCGCTCTCATATCGCAACGTTTAACTCTGGATCAACAATAGAAAAGGGCCCATCAGCATTTGTAAACAAACCGCTCCAAAGCCCCCCACTCACAAAGCGAAGGCCACCCACGTAAACCAACACCATCATCGGATAGGGGAAACTTCCACCTACACGAAGACGGTGTTGGTCTGCGTGAGCAGCCTCCGATCTGTGAGGAATGGGCCTTGGACGGTCTATCCACAAACGCCGATGGGCGCCCCTCCATTGTTGATCCAGAACTCACCCCCTTCCCTCACACTATTATGGTCGGAAAAGAGAACCCATATTTAGGAATCTATCGCGAACTGCGATGCAGAAGATATTAATAGCAAACTAATCTGGAACTGGTCTAAGACATATGACCCAGTGAGTATTGACACCTCACACTGTTGTGAATGAGCACGGACGCGAGATTTAAGTACTAGAGTATTAAATGCAAAACGCAAATTCAAAATAAAACTTGACAAGTCATCGTCAATCCCCTTATTCTTGGGCAGGGTCTGACGATGTGAATCTGATTTTGATCAGTGAACGGGCCCCATATGGTACATTTTCTCTCTATGAACATGTCATTTGAACTATTTAATAAATGGAAACCATAACATGGGTTACGCTTCCCCTAAGCGGGCCCTCCGCATCCTATCTCTGTCTTATCTCAAATGCCAATGGTTTGAATGTATCAATATACACATTGGAAATGACGTTCAATCAAATAAACCCATACCCCACTCACTTGGCCAGGCTTCAGAATCGTCCAGTGGGCAGTGCGCTCTACACTCCAAGTTCCCTTTCTTTCAAATTCACCCCAAATTTGATATTTTACCTTCTATCATAAATCTCGCCTTGTTGTGCGCCCACCTTTGCGAGAGAGTCTGCCTTCTCATTGCCTGGGATTGAGCAATGTGAAGGGACCCATACAAAGGTAATCATATATGATCTTTCGACCAGCAAACTCATCTGCTTCCTTACCTTTGAAAGGAAATAAGATGAGTGCCTACCTTGTTTCATCGACCGAATGACCTCAATCGAACTGAGACTATCCGAGAAGATGAAGTAATGGTCTATGGGCATATCGGAAATCATCCCCAATGCGAAGTTGATTGCTGCTAGCTCAGCAACATAAACGGAACAAGGTTCTTGAAGTTTCCGAAAGGCGGTTGAGTATTCATTGAAGACGCCGAAGCCAGTGGATCCATCAATGCGTGATCCATCAGTGAAAAATCTTCTATTCCAATTGAATTGTTGGTACTTTTCAGCAAAAATGCGGGGAATAGAGATAGGTCGAAGTTGATCTGGAACTCTTTGAATAGCCTGTTTCATGGAGAGATCATAGTCAATGGGGGAACTGTAGTTAGTAAAGCATACACGAGAGGGGTTATAGCAAGGAAGGCTAACCCGATGACATATAATTAAGATAGATTCGCACGAATCTAGACTGGATGCTCAATTCGAGCATTTCTTCGAAGTTTTCAATCACAAGGTTGTTACTGACACTACATTTAATCAACATTCTTAATGAGAGCTCCCAGAAACGGTTCTGCAGGGGTTTTACTCTCGCTAGAACCTCTAGGCTCATATTGTGTATTGAATGCATACAGCCAAGGGCAATGAAGTAGTTCGCCTCCTCGTGGTGTGCCCTGGAAACGTTAATTATCGAACCCTAAGGGAGAGATATTGCGGCTAAACGAACTACCGCAGAGTAAGGACGCTGGAACCCCATCCAGCTCGTCCCAGGAGGTTGATAAACCCTGCACAAACCCTCGTTGTGCAAAGGCAGGAGTGACACCGGGTTCTTAGAGTGCTTAGCACACGCAGCTGGTAAGCGGTCACATCTGTCCTGTTTGGCCCTGGACAGTTGGCTGGCTATCACGTCTGCTCTAGAACTCAGGCGAAAACCTAACAGTGATCAACAAGAGGAAGGCCCTGCACAGCTGCTCACTGTGCAGTAGCGAGTGTCACGTCTGACACAACACTTAGTGATGCGCCATAGCGCAACCGGCCCCCTCCCATGACGTAATGCTTTCGGGCGGTTCCGGGGAGGGCAAGGGCCTAGAGCACAGGGTAAGGTTTAGTGGGTCGGGAGTGCTACTTCTCCCATCCCCACACCCTGAGTTATCTTCTCAGGTGTCTGGGAGCAGATTCCCCCCTGTATAAAAAAGGGCAATACGTAAACAACGATATTGAATACGTTCCAATTTGATTAGGTGGCTTTTTCTTGCCGAGAGGAAGCAAAAAGAGCCATACTCAAGAACCGATAGAATAGTCGTTTTATATAGTAATGGGGTACGCTTATAGATGTACTTGGGACCAATAGGCTAGTCAAGTAGTGAGCCAATTTAAAATCGTTAGTATCCATCGGTTGATGATATCGACATGCGGGCCCTTATTACGAGTGTCACTTCACGGTGTAAACGAGGTGAAGTGGCCAATTGTCACTCACGATGAAATCACTTCACCATGAGTGATAAGTTGTCACATCACTGTGAAGTGACATCGGTAATGAGGGCCGCGATAAAAAATAAAAGCACTCACTTTACAGAACCGAATCACTAGGAAATTACGTAGGTGCCTAATAAAACATAATTATTTTCAAACGGAAATTTCACAGAGCAAGGAATTTCTTTCAACACAAACATTCCTCCCCCATTTCCAACACTGCTAACAGACGACGACGCCGATTCGAATTTAAATTTAACGACATTTATTATTCAGACTATGACAACATCCCGTATTTGTATCCTACTGTTTGCATTTCAAGGAGAAAGGAGAATAATGAAGCATAGCTTTTCCTTACTTTGTTATCTCTTAGCAGTGACCGAAACATAGCGAAAAAAAAAGATGTGGGAACACGAATTGGACTGAACAACGGGTTCAATTTTCTCAATTTACTGTTTATTTGAACTTGATCGCTGTTCTAAACGAAGAGTGGTTATAATTACTGATTCTTTCCCTTTTTATGAATCGTTCCTTTTATTTTGCTTGTAACATATGGTTGCTGTTCTCTACAATTACATTCTGTTAAAACGCCTTAGATAGCGGCCTTCTCGACCAGCTTGAACCAGTGACCACATTCGCAACGCTTGGGGTGTCCCTGCATGGGCGAAATTGGGAAGAAGAAAAACAAAATAGAACAAGAAATAGAGGCGGAAGTTGGCCAACGTGGATCGGAGATCACTCACCTGGTGCAGCCACATCCACTGAATGTAGGTCTGATCCTCCTCACCTGTAAAGATGGGGAAATGAAACTTGTTAAGACCGGTTTAGATGATTCAATTCGGCGTTCAAGTCAGTTAAGCTGCGGAATAACGAACATTAAGTTGTACAACTTTTTGTATTAGTTTTCAAGTCACTTGAATGTCGATCACCAGATCGGGGTTAGTAGACTGCCATTATTTTACAATATGGGGTACAACACTACTTTGTAATACTGAACCTATTACCGTCATATGCCACAAAAACGATGAATACATGATCAGGAGCATTAAAGCCTTTACTCTACGGGGATGTCGAATTACCGATTTAAGGGAGATGTGACGAAGCAACGTGAAGTATGACAAAGTAGTGCTGCATCCAGGAGGCGGGAATGCTTGTTTTTTTCCCTTGATTTGTTTTCCGTCGGTCTTGTTTTCCGTGCTGAGCACCAATGCTACCGACGCCAGGGAGGCAGCTCCCACACCTGGACCCTACTTATCGACCCATCAACTCATGAACCGGGGACCAACGGATTTACTTCCGGCGTGATCAGAGATGTTATTCCTCAGAACATCCCGGCGACGCCGACTGGGATTGAACCCAGGCCTGCTTTTTATACGACAAAAGCTCCAAAGTAACATTAAATTAATAAAAAATTACCTCAAAACGTCAAATGGCTATTATCGAAATCTGTGTTCATTAAAATATCCTTAAATAAATTGGCTTTTGATGCTTATTAAGGAATTTGACGTTCAGTTTTGGGCTGTTTTAGCGTTTTTAAAATTATTATATCTTGTCTTTTCGGTGTTATTCAAAATTGATTTAATCAGGCTATTTTGACGGACCTTTTTTATTTTATGCTGAGTATTTTTTGGAGTTGTTTGCTCGGATGTTTTATTAACTGTTGCATTGTTCACCTATGAACTTATGTTAGACTTTAAACGCTACAATTAATTTTTGTGGATTATTTCCAAATGAAAATTTGATAGCTATAGGGAGGAGTCTTTTGCTAAATTTTGAGATCATAGCGAGGTGTCGCCAAACAAACGCATTCAAGTTCAGCACAATTTTGTCATTGCTAGTTATACCAGGCTACAAACCGTTTACTCACAGCTGAGTAGCCGCCCTTTTTATGAAAATGAGTTAAGTTTCAACGGCTGTTGAGGAAACGCCATTTTAAGCTGCTCAAAAGTTGTGATGGATTGCAAGAACACTCGGAGCCCAGTTATTTTCAAAACCGCGGTAGATCGAAGTGAATCGGTGGTTTCAGAAATTAAACAACTTTTTAAATTCCAGAAATTTCGCTTACAAAAAAGTACTATTAAAAATTGATTAAAGGTTTGTGGAATAATTTTATAATTTGGGTTATCGTTTGTATGGGGTTTCTGTTTATTAAAATTCGTAGTTCCAAGCAGCTCCTAGAACCTCAGTGATGGTATTTTTTAAACTAAACGTGCTCTAATGGTTAGTAAACAATTGATAAACCCATAGAGAAAGAAGCATTGTTTTATATTTAACTACGAACAAAGATAACAACAAATTCTAATGATTTTCATGACGGGCAATCAACACTGGCTATAATCATGAAAAAAAAACTCTGTTTCAATTGCACTGGTTGCAGAAACCCTCTCCGCCTTTGCAATAGCTGGAACAACTGACGCAGGAATCGCAAGGCGGATCTTGTAACTAATTTTGTAACCAGAGTTCGATTTTTAAGTTCCCTCATTTTCCTGTTTGGTAATTCAGACACTTTCTTGTCATGTACGAGCACCGAACTTAATTACATCGCATAGGCTTAACTGATAAACCTATTGATTTGATGACATCATTCGTTTATCATTGTCAATTGCTCATGGCTGATACATTGATAAATGCAGTAAATCTTAACTATGCAGCGTGAAAGTTCCATAAGTTATTGAAATTTGTATCTGTAGTCAAATCGATAATCTATTTTATGCTGACTACATAGTTGATGAACTGCACTTGGTTAGAGCCCCTGGAAGCACGACCAAAAATTGTCTGATTCTATTATGTAAACAAACTTAACCATTTTTCCCATCAATAAATCCCGTACTTTAATTTTAACATCTTTAGAATACCTTCAATAAATCTTCTAAACCAATCCAGACATAAAAAAAAAACACAAAATCAATAGATACTTACAGACGCATCCAACCAGACGCGACTCGAAAGCCGATGGAATCATGTTCGGGCTTTCCTTGGTGCCCGGGCCGCGCTTGAACACGCGCATATCGAAGGGATCGCTATCGCCGGCCTGTCTGGCCAGCAGTTCGCGTTTCTCCAGGCCGGTGGCGTGCTCGACCGGGTCGTTCATCACTGGAAGCAAAACGGGGAAAAACCAAAACCAAAACATTAGAATTCGCTGTTCCGCCCCGATCATCTGATCATTGTCGTCGCCGTTCCACTGCGAGGGGTTGCCTCTCCATTAATCATCATTCGCGAGATCGCTGCCGGTCTGCATGCCGAACCGCTTAGGGGACACAACGATGAACCATTCGATTACGGAAGTTCCGTTCGGGAACGGACCCGAAGGGATGAAAATACCGCCCCCGAAATATGCCATTACGTAAGCGGTGCAAAATAAAAATCCTCTCCCTGTCACATCGACGGTGAAAAAATGGTTGTGCAACCACGAGTGTGTGTGCCCGTTCTTTCTCTGGAAAGACGGCATCCGGCCATTTGGCGAGCTAACCTACTTACTTTTGCAGAAACGCACTGGAGTGTAGGTCACATTGCGGCGGGCAGCGTTCAGCACTAATCTTCCACAGAGGGACGCCATCGTATCGAATTTTATTTGGACTCTGGGATTGCTCCACTGACTTCGGGACAGCAGCGAGGCTTCGAAAAAGTAGACGGTCGTTCTTCGCTTTTTCACCTTAGCACACAAGAGCACTCTTCGATTTTGACAGAAAGGAATCCGAGAGCGCGAGAGAAAGAGAAAGAGAGTGAACTCCGCGTCTGACAGCAGATGCAATGTCAAATGACGTGTGGTTTTGGCATGGATGTGCGCGCGTCTCAGAAATGCTGGCATATGGTTGATACAGATGTCATTTGACTTTTGATTTGAATGAACCGCTCGAAGGTGATTCTACACAAATAAAATTCCACACATTTTTATTGACGAATTTCCATGTGAAATTCCACATTATTTTCATGTGACCACACATAACCAGAATCCACCCAGAATAACACATGAAATTTATGAGTCAAATGTGTACACATATTAAGTATGTGTCCGACACATGAATATCATTTCAGTGCCAACATTTCAAAGGGGCGTAATTGCATTTGTAAACACAGGGCTTTAGCAGTTGATTTCTCGCAAATAAAAGCTCCCTCTTGAAAATTAATTGCACCAACAGGTAGAGGAATGTTTCCTCTTCCAGCTAGCATTGTTAATTTGAAAGAGTGAGCTTTTATTTGCGAGAAATCGACGGCTAAAGTCATTGTTTCCAAAAGCAATTACGCCCCTTTGAAATGTTGGCACTGATTTGTTGATTACATTGCAAAAAATCGTGTGTGGGACACATAAAAACAAATTTTGGAATTTTATCAGTGTAGACTAAAGGCCCAAGCGCAATGACAGCGGAAGCGGAACGGCAGCGGCAGCGGAAAAGCTCGATCTGAGTAAGCTAACTTGTCGGATTGAAAACTAGTTAGACCCAAATTGACTTTGGTTAGGCATCTTGATGTCATTTGTGGCAACTGTCAAACTTTCCGTTTCCGTTCCGCTTCCGCCCATATTGCGTTTGGGCCTTAACATATAGAAAAAAATTACCCTAAATTTAAGTTTTTTTTTTCTTTTCTTTATTAAGGAGATTTTTAGCCGCAGGCTGGTTCATCTCCGGGCCATAAATTTAAGTTGTTTTTACTTAATTTTGGGTAATTTTGAGTTTTGCATCCCACTCTCACTTTTTGTTGTTGTCAAAAACGGAACGAGAGATTCGACTTTCTCATGACTATCGTTCAATAAGCTACTACACACAAAAAACAAAAATTGTTTTAATAAAAATAATGCCATTTCAAATTAAAAGTTTAGTAAATTTCGTCATTTTAACAACGAAAATATTCAAAATAAAAATTATTTTTTTGGTTTGAAAGTGTTTCTTTCAGGTTCGACTTGTAATTTTAAAAGTGCATTTTTTTAAAATGAAAGTTGTTCAACTGTCAAAAATACATTTTCTAGGAAAAGTTTTTGGCAGCACTGGACCTCGGTTTGCCGCTTAATTTGGCTTGACGTCAGAAGTGTCACGAAGAGCGAGGAAAATTTGGGAATGACAATTTTCCTCCGTGAAAAATAATAATCGCATCAGGTAAGCGATCAAATAACAATAGTAGAGTTTAATTAGAGATTTTTATTAATTCCAGATAAAACGAAACAATATTCATCTGCGAGCGGACAAGATGGCTCGGAATGCAAGTGAGTGTTCGACGACTACTACAACTGTAGATGTTAAAGGTATATAACAATATATTTAATATTCCACAGAAACCCTCACCGAAAACGATCTAATCGACACCTTCCTTCCGCTATCCGCTGCCGTTAAATCTCCACCGGTATACAATCACGCTGCTAACAATGTTCGAGGTTGTCTTCTGTCCTCAACCCTGCATCTGTGACATCACCATGTACCTGTTACTGTAGCAGGTTTACTCAAAGCAAGAATAACTCCAAGACGCAATAACGTAAACATCAACAAAGATAACAATAACAATGTAAAAAAATATTGTTGGATCTTATTATCTTATTGAAAAATAATAATAAAGAATATTTAATACTTATCCACTAAAATAAAAACCAAAATATTTTTTTTTTAATTATTTTAATTTAAATTCAAAAGGCCCATTTAATTTTAACTATGCCACATTTTCAAGTCAAAAATAATCCTCCATTAATTTCAGGACTAATACATTTTTCATTTGACAGTTCTACAATTCATTTTGAAAGTTTGAACTTTTAAAAGTATCGAGCGGACAACTTTTGAATTGACGGTTGGTTGACTTTTATTTTGAAAGCTAGCCGCTTTCTACCAAAAAGAACCAATGTAAACTTTTAAATCTACCAATGGTTTTTTTAATTTTATAAACGACTTTTCTTTGTGTGAGCAACAATCAATTCGAAAGTAACGATTTTAAATTGGCTCACTGCTTGACTACCCTATTGGTCCCAAGCAAACGATTAACGTATCCCATTCTAGTCGAAATTCTAGTACTACACTATGTTTGTTTTGATTTGCTATGAAAGTTTGACAGATAAAATGAGGGATTATTGGTTTTTCCTATGTTTCAAGGGGTGAATCGATTAGCTTGGGACCGAAGATAGTACCAGAGCTGAGCCAAAAAGTTGAGCACTTATCTTCGGGACCTTCTGGTCTTAGAGTTACCTCTATGCACAGAGAACAGACATGGAGGCTCGAACAAAATTTCTCTAAAAACTTGTGTAAAGATTCCTATTCGACTTAAGCGCCACTAACGGTGACTTCCCCACTTAAAAACCCTCCTTGACAACATGATGGCGCTGGCGTTGCACAAATTACACTAGACACTAAGTGCTAGTAGCAACAATCAATACGAAACTAACGATTTTAAATTGGCTCACCACTTTAGTAGCCTATTGGTCCCAAGCAAACGATTAACGTACCCTATTCTAGTTGAAATTCTATTACTACACTATGTTTGTTTTGATTCGCTATGAAAGTTTGACAGATAACATCAGGGGTGTGTGGATTTATGCAGAACATGCAGGGGTGAGTGAAATAGCTTGGGACTGCTTGGGACCGTTGTTCTGGTACTGAGTGAGCCAAAAATAATAATGATTTTCTTCGGGACCTACTAGTCTTAGAGTTACCTCTATGCTAGTAGCGCCAAGTGGCAATTTTCAACAGAAAATTTATCGATACTAGCGCCAAATTGGTCGAAAGTGGAAAATTTATAGAGAAAATCAGGAGATGCTAACACCACAGACAAACAGACATAACACTCGCAAGTTGTTCATCGAACAAGCATTTAACGGTCAATTTAAAAGTATCGTAGTTGGTAGTACCGCCACCTGTGGCGCGCATAGTCATTTCCCTTGAGTTTGACATTTACACTCTACCGCCATCTGTTCAGCGTACTACCCACCACAGTGTACTCAACAGATGGCGGTAATGTTTTAGCGACGATGTTTTACAGTGAGAAATATTCAATGTGTTATGTCTGTTTGTCTGTGCTAACACCAACAATCAATACGAAACTAACGATTTTAAATTGGCTCACTACTTGACTAGCCTATTGGTCCCAAGCAAACGATTAACGTAGCCCATTCTAGTCGAAATTCTAGTACTACGCAATGTTTGTTTTGATTCGCTATGAAAGTTTTGACAGATAAAATGAGGGGTTAGTGGATTTTTCTATGTTTCGAGGGGTGAATCGATTAGCTTGGGACCGAAGAGAGTACCAGAGCTGAGCCAAAAAGTTGAGCACGTTATTTCGGGACCTTCTAGTCTTAGAGTTACCTCTATGCTAACACCACGTAACGGCGACGTTCCCACTTATTTTACACAAGTTTCTGACCGAGCTTGAACGTCTGTTCTCTGTGGCGAAACTGCACCAGTGCATGCGACACCTAGGTTTGAAATCTAAAACCACAAAAGTGATGATGTACTAAAAAGTATTCCATACGATTTGACAGCTAGCAAAACGTTATTATCATTTTCACATCATTTCCATCTGCTGGCCGACCGTAACATAGATTCATCAATATAGAGACAACAGGTCAGGCATAACATTTGATAACGGCACAAAAGCATTTGTAGACAAACTTTCTAAGACCAAAGTACGCCCATGCAAACCAACTTTCGGAAAGGTGATAGTTGCGATGTTTTTTTTACCGCTTTCTTCTGAACTGCATACTGGGTCAAGAAATGAAGTAATGACGTTTCTACGTGCTACGGGATAGGACACGGAATACTAAAGAAATTACTTTTCTTTAGCATTTCTTGACCCAGTACGCAGTTCAAAAGGAATCGGTACGCAGCTGAAAAGAAAACGAAAAGTAAGTTTTGAGGAATATTTTCAAAAGTAAATTTGACAGCTATTGGAAGGTGCTTTATGCTAAATTTTGAAATCATAGCTAGGTGTCGTTAAATTTTAAAATCAACAATTCCACATAGAGCTGGAATTAGGGCGTAACACCCAAGTAACCAACAACCGCTAATTCGCCTTTTTGCAATATAAGGCTGATACAAGGCTAACATAGGGCATACTAAGCTTTATATTAGCCGCATATTAGCCTTATATTGCAAAAAGGCGAATAAGCGGGCTTATTGGTTACTTGGGCAGCCAGGCATGGAAAATCATTTACATTCATTTCGTGCATTCATTTACATTCATTTGCCCCTAACTTTCTTCATCAACAGATTTCCGCAAAATAATGCATGGAGTTTTTGTAGGTTTTGTTATTAACTACAAATTTTGTTAACAACTCAAATCCGTATATCTTATGCATGACGACACAGAGCGAACGGAACCCGCATAATCAAAAACTATTTATGAAGTGGTTCATACTATAGAAATGATTTAAGTCGTGCCGTTACTTCTTGAGTTATCATTCATTTATACTTTTACTGTACGCTCTTATCGGTAACGTATGGTAAAACATTTTATGTTGTCAATACTACATATTCTTAAAATATGGTATACCATCCAACGATAAGTATTTATTTTCCCTTTGAGAAAACCCTCATTCAAAAAATGCTATAATATTCTAACTGAACTGTCACAGGCATGGTTATGATACGGTATATAATCCAAATACTATCATTAATCATCCTCCATTAATCACAATAGATCGAAATTACACGCACACTGGGATCTACTGAATCCTAATATGATGATAAAATGATAAGTGGAATAATTTATGTACTTGTATTAGTGAACAAGTTTACCCTATTTTAGTTTTGCTCCAGTTGCTTCACGCCATGTTGATTTGAAAATCTAGAGTGTAAAACAAAAGTGTTTTACTTAATTCAATTATGTACAAATTGTTGTCTTCAATAAATTATGTTGTCTTCAGTATGAAGTGACTCCCGGGAAGATCAACCAAGGCTGGTGAATAAATGTACAAGGTAAAAAGCCTAGTAAAAAGCTATTCTATCATAAGCTTACATTTTTCTTACGCAAAATTGATCCTTTGCAGTTACTGTGAATTTCTTTACCGGAAGACCTCATCGGTGGCAGCTACTGCTGCTGGATGGCAACCGTGAGATATTCGGCACCCGTTTGGCGCTGTTCGGCGACTTCTTGGGACCTTACTCGTTTTTTTTTGTGGTGGCCGTTTCAAGTTGAGTAAATAGTACTGAAAGTGCTTGCAACTGATTGACGAGTGGCATGATGTGGTGGATTACGCAGTTGCGGCCGTGATCCGGTAATACCGGTGTGAAACCACTAGCGATGGTCCGTTAAGATCGGCACGGACCGAGTATACTTATGTTATGTTATGTTTTATACATCGTGTTCTGTGCACAATAGTGCCATTTGATATGTTATATGAAAATGAATTGCTATTGGTTGTTACGTTTAATGTAAAGCGGTAGTTTTTTTAACTTTTGTTTTGTTTTATTGAAGGTGGATTTTTCTTAAGAATAAATTAGTTTTTACACAAAACTGAATCGTTAGCCTAAGGCTGAATTCGATCTCACATTTACTGTCAACATGGTACCACTATACTAGCAGTTCACTTAAATAATGGTATCATGCTGTCAGTAGTTGTAAGATTAAGGTCAGTCATAATCCCTGATCCAAGAAAAAGGAATAAATACGAACTATATGGAATTACTATATTGCTTATCGAATTTAATCGTTTGAATATAACACGAAAATACACCATAATGTTAAATTACCTAAATGAACTATTAACACAGTATAACGTTTACTTTCCTTTTTAAAACCAAATTTAATAATCCAAATATTCCAGAATGTTATGACATATAGTTTTATGATTTTAAAATTGATTATACAAGAGCTATATGTCTTGTATTACACCTGAAATTTTGTTCTGAAATATCAACCTTATTGAATGGTAATTATACTTAACCGCCTTTATCCCATATAGTTGTTTTGCATAATACAATATATGGTATCCTAAGGACAATTTATGGTATTGTATGCTTATCATTTTTATACACGCTGACTAGAATCGTACATATATACTTATTTATGGTACATAATGATACTGTGAATCATCCCTTTATTGTTTACGATTATGCGGGAAGCCACTACTGTTTTTCAGTGAATGTATTTTACATTCACTGAAAAACAGTAACAAGGTCTGCCCGCTCTAATTCGTGATTCATAAGAGATACAGATTTGAGTTATGGATAAAAGTTGTAGCTAATAGCAAAACCTACTAAAGCACTATACATCATTTTGTGTAAATCTATTTATGAAAAAAGTTAGAGGCAAATGAATGTAAATAAATGCATGAAATGAACGTAAATGATTTTCCATGCCTGATAACAGCTTTTATAAACAATGACTTCTGTCGATGATTTCCAGGAATTCAAGGCACACCCACGCAAACCAACATAACGTCAGATAGAGGAAGTCTTCCCCTACCCGATGGTGATGTTGATTTGCGTTGGCGAGTCTTGAATTTCTAGAAATCTCGCGTAACATTTGAATAGGGCCTATGATCAAAATGTAAACAAACCGATTTTTGATACCATTCTGTAGCACTGGTAATTAGCTACCAGTCGTATAGGAATGTTCCGCATTATCGATAAAAATCATTAAAAATAACTTGATTTTAAAAACTGCCGATCCACGAAATTTTTCCAATCATTCATGCTAAAACGGCCTAACCTCGGGCCTAACATATATTTTTTTCGTTCGATGAGGTTCCATTCATAAGCCTAGCGACGTAGAAGGGCCGATGATTGAACAATTTCATATCAAAGCTAGGCCCTGGCCCTACTGCTTGAGGCAGGGCCGATGATTTATTTGACGTTAAGAAAAGGGCCTACAATTTATGATGACAAGCACAACGGCTTAACAAAAAGGGCCTAACCATTTAAAGATTCACAAAAAGGCTTATTACTGTGATATTAAATTTTTATCGATTTTCATGTATTTTTGAAAACGTTTCGCATGTTTTGGATGTTGTGTACTGAGATATAGTTACTATTGTTATTGTGAACAATATAAATGCCTAAAATACTTCAATTTATTTATATAGGAATTAAATACTGGCGGAAAAATTTACAATTCATTTTCTGGATTGTTTACATTTTGGACATAGGCCCTTTTCAAATGTTACGCGAGAAATCATCGAAAGATGTCTTTGTTTACAAAAGCTGTTATACCTTAATTCCAGCTCTATCTAGAATTAACAGTTTTCATGTTGTTAAAATGCATCCAAAACATCAGTTTTGCAATAAACGCCAACATTACCTAACGGAATTATTGATCAGATCATTATTCCGCAAGGAAAGTGAAATTACATTCAGAATGCGCCACTTTCATGTCGATCACGATACCAATGAAATCGATCTTTTATTTACCGATTTCTTTAAAAAGCCTGGTACGCAGCTGAAAAGAAAACGGAAAAGTAAATTTTGAGGAATATTCCCAAAAGTAAATTTGACAGCTTTAGCACAGAGAACAGACGTCCAAGCTCGGTCAGAAGCTTGTGTAAAGTTAAGTGGAAACGTCGCCGTTACGTAGCGCTAGCATCTCCTGATTTCCTCTATAAATGTATCACTTTCGACCCATTTGGCGCTAGTATCGATAAATTATCTGTTGAAAATTGCCACTTGGCGCTACTAGCACTTAGTGTCTAGTGTAATTTTTGCAACGCCAGCGCCATCATGTTGCCAAAGAGGGTTTTTAAGTGGGGAAGTCACCGTTTGTGGTGCTTTAGTCGAATAAGAATCTTTACACAAGTTTTTACAGAAATTTTGTTCGAGCCTCAACGTCTGTTCTCTGTGGCTTTAGGGAGTATCGATAAAGAGAGAACAGACATGGAGGCTCGAACAAAATTTCTCTAAAAACTTTTGTAAAGATTCTTATTCGACTTAAGCGCCACTAACGGCGACTTCCCCACTTAAAAACCCTCTTTGACAACATGATGGCGCTAGCGTTGCACAAATTACACTAGACACTAAGTGCTAGTAGCGCCAAGTGGCAATTTTCAACAGAAAATTTATCGATACTAGCGCTAAATTGGTCGAAAGTGGAAAATTTATAGAGAAAATCAGGAGATGCTAACACCACGTTACGGCGACGTTCCCACTTATTTTATACAAGTTTCTGACCGAGCTTGAACGTCTGTTCTCTGTGGCAAAACTGCACCAGTGCATGCGACACCTAGGTTTGAAATCCAAAACCACAAAAGTGATGATGTACTAAAATATTCCATACGATTTGACAGCTAGCAAAACGTCATTATCGTTTTCACATCATTTCCATCTACTGGCCGACCGTAACCACAGAGAACAGACGTTCAAGCTCGGTCAGAAACTTGTATAAAATAAGTGGGAACGTCGCCGTAACGTGGTGTTAGCATCTCCTGATTTTCTCTATAAATTTTCCACTTTCGACCAATTTAGCGCTAGTATCGATAAATTTTCTGTTGAAAATTGCCACTTGGCGCTACTAGCACTTAGTGTCTAGTGTAATTTGTGCAACGCCAGCGCCATGATGTTGTCAAAGAGGGTTTTTAAGTGGGGAAGTCGCCGTTAGTGGCGCTTAAGTCGAATAGGAATCTTTACACAAGTTTTTAGAGAAATTTTGTTGAGCCTCCATGTCTGTTCTCTGTGCCGTAACGTAGATTCATCAATTCAGGCATAACATTTGATAACGGCACAAAAGCATTTGTAAACAAACATTCTAAGGCCCTTTACACGCGAACCAAAGTACGCCCACGCAAACCAACAACATCATCGCATAGGGGGAACTATCACCTTTCCGAAAGTGGTATTGGTTTGCGTGGGCGTACTTTAGTTCACGTGTAAAGGCCCTTAGAATGTTTGTTTACAAATGCTTTTGTGCCGTTATCAAATGTTATGCCTGAATTGGTCCCAAGCAAACGATTAACGTACCCCATGCTAGTCGAAATTCTATGTTGTATGCAATGTTTGTTTTGATTCGCTATGAAAGTTTGACAGATAAAATAAGGGGTTATTGGTTTTTCCTATGTTTCAAGGGGTGAATCGATTAGCTTGGGACCGAAGCGAGTACCAGAGCTGAGCCAAAAAGTTGAGCACGTTATTACGGGACCTTCTGGTCTTAGAGTTACCTCTATGATATCACTGCTTGCAATCAGCTTCACCACTTAACATTTTCATTGTTGTTGCAAGATCGTTGCATTATCCCGGGATGCAACGAGCACAAATTTCAACTTTTTCGGGTTTCGAACTCGGGGAGCAACAAATTCACACAGTGGAGAAAGGTTGCCACTTGTTTACGGAACAGAGACAAAGCATATATGTATGCTCCATGATTTTGTTGAATCATACTTTGTTCCATATAAGTTCCAAAGTTTGATATCTCGGGGTTATTTGAGATTAATTTCATGTGGCAGCACCCCGGGATGGGAACTTTGCAGCGCAAACCCATTCTACTGATGTAGCCCAGGCACACAATATGCTGGGTCTCTAAAACCGCTAGTCCTTCCCGTATAGGTCACCCGGGGTCCCAATATAATCCAGTATATCCAGCAGACGTGAACGTCAATTTCGGGATGGGAATCTGCAATCATATAAATATGAAATAAAACATAAAACATAACCTACACGCTATTCTGAATCTACCCAGTGACTGGGTAGATGGCACCCATTCTTGTATCCAATAAGTAGTTGTCAAAATCTGGGTAAACTAATTTTGTTCTGACGAGTAGAATCTACCCAGATTCTGGGTAAATAGTTCTAATCGAAATTTTCCTAAAGTTAAAAGTGGCGCAGGTATGAAAGGGAGATTGTTGCACTGCTAGTAAAAGTTAAGATCCTCAAAATATATAAATCTGATGCTAAACAATGTACAGATATGTAACTGTTTCATGGCGAATGCTACCAGCAGCTTAAGTTAGTAAGTACATTGATACATTTACGTTAAGGTCGACCAGCAGATGGAAATGTTGTGAAAATGATAATGCCGTTTTGCTACCTGTCAAATTGTATGGAATATTTTTTAGTACGTCATCACTTTTGTGGTGTTGGATTTCAAACCTAGGTGTCGCATGCACTGGTGCAATTTCGCGTAAATTCATCAATTGTCAAGGGCCACCCACATTAGATCCGTTTGCGTTGCGTTGACGTAAATTTGACAGTTAGACAATAGATTTAGTTGTCACTTTGCCGCAACGCGTCCGATCCGGATCTAATGTGCGTGGGCCTTTAGTTTCTGCACAGTTTGAAAAAGAAAAGTGTAAATTTCTGTTCAATATGATGCACACAAATGGAGCGTCACATATCATATACGTTTACATTATATATCATGTAAAGTGCTGACATATTTCATGAAATGTAGCAAATATTGTATACAAAAGCCCATCTTTGTAAACAATATTGTTTGCAAGTTGCTCGGATGCGTTAAATGAAATACAAGTTTACGTGAATGAAAGTTTACATCACAATTAAAATTCAGAATTTTCATCTGTGTGGACTTTGAACATTTTCCTAATGCTACATGTTATCTGTTATTTTATCTGTTAAACTTTCATAGCGAATCAAAACAAACATTGTGTAGTACTAAAATTTTGACTAGAATGGGGTACGTTATACCACAGAGAACAGACATGGAGGCTCGAACAAGATTTCTCTAAAAACTTGTGTAAAGATTCCTATTCGACTTAAGCGCCACTAACGGCGACTTCCCCACTTAAAAACCCTCTTTGACAACATGATGGCGCTGGCGTTGCACAAATTACACTAGACATAAAGTGCTAGTAGCGCCAAGTGACAATTTTCAACAGAAAATTTATCGATACTAGCGCCAAATTGGTCGAAAGTGGAAAATTTATAGAGAAAATCAGGAGATGGTAACACCAACAATCAATACGAAACTAACGATTTTAAATTGGCTCACCACTTTAGTAGCCTATTGGTCCCAAGCAAACGATTAACGTACCCTATTCTAGTTGAAATTCTATTACTACACTATGTTTGTTTTGATTCGCTATGAAAGTTTGACAGATAACATCAGGGGTGTGTGGATTCATGCAGAACATGCAGGGGTGAGTGAAATAGCTTGGGACTGCTTGGGACCGTTGTTCTGGTACTGAGTGAGCCAAAAATAATAATGATTTTCTTCGGGACCCAGTGGTCTTAGAGTTACCTCTATGGTTATACCCCGTTCACATTATAGCCTATATCACGTAATATAGGCTATCTTGCAATGAGCACTCATACGTAGGATTTCCAGTGAAAACTAGATGTATGAGTGCTCCTTGCAAGACAGCGTATATCACGTGATATACGCTGTAATGTGAACGGGGTATTAATCGATTTGCTTGGGACCAATAGGCTTGTCAAGTAGTGAGGCAATTTAAAATCGTTAGTTTCCACCGGTTGGTATAACCACAAACGAAGTGACAGACGGAGCGGCTCGAAAACTTTGGTGACTAACCTGCTATTGCAATTTTTCAGTGTACCGCATGGCAATACCACTACTGCTGGATTGTACCACATGGCAACACTACTACTAGATTGAACTAGCATTTTCACCAAATGTCCTAGAATGTTTTGGTTCTATCTCTTTCACTCTACTCAAAACCGAAATGCATAAAAAAATGACAAAATGATACGCACTCTTTGTACACTGTCAAAGAATCATTGTACACAAAATCAACTTTGTTCAAATCAAAACAAAAAAAAAACTAACCCATCTGGTGGATGATGGCACAAGCTTCCAAGAAAATTCTATTACAGTGAACCACATTATTTAAATGGATTTCTTCGCCAGTTAGTCGTCTGTCACTTCGTTTGTGGTATAACTGTGTGGCAAGTACTCTATGCCCAGGGAAGTTGAGAAATTTTCCAACCCGTGAAATTCCTAGACCGGACCGAAAATCTAAAACAGCCACCTCCACACAGTTCGAAAAAGTAGTGTAAATTTCTGTTCAATTTGATGCACATAAATGGAGCGTCACATATCATATAAGTTTACATTATAACTCTTGTAATGTTCTGAGTCATTTCATGAAATGTTGCAAATATTGTATACAAAAACCCATCTTTGTAAACAACATTGGTTACAAGTTGCTCGTTTGCGTGAAATGAAATACAAGTTTTTTTTTTTCTGTGCAGTACTGAGCAAAGGGAGGTCCCAAAACTGCTCGAATATGTTATTAATGGACAAAATGATAGCTCAAACAGATGATTGTTATCTTTTCGATAGACACATTTTATTCCTTATCAAGCTTCTTATAATGAGCAATCTTCACGCTAATCACATTCAAAATTTCCTTTGCCGTCATTCGCTGATCATCTTGGCAGACCTTCAAAATGCGACCGCACTCCTGTATAAAGTAGCCCAGCTCCTTCTCGTCCAGCCCGTCTCTCCGATTGTTTTCCAGTGCCGGCGACAGGCACTTATTGGTGAGCTGTGTGATTTGCGCTTTCTCCGAACTGAAGGCTTCATTCAGATCAAATAGCTCCAACGGTGGCGCCGACAGATCGCTGAAAATCGGTTGGAAAACCTGAAAATAACGGACCGATTAACGTTCGGTTTTGCAACAACACCACTGGCGGAAAAGGGGTGAATCAGAGAGAAATAAAGCTCTAACCGCAAGCTGCAGCGGCGGTAATGGGATCTCGAACTGCGGCTTGATGATCTTGAGCGGTTCATATTGCACGTCCAACTTTTCATAGGTATTGATAACATCGCGCAGCAGATCGTTGTTGATCGAGTACAGGGCCATATCGAATAGCTTCTTGAAGTCGGCGGGGATGTCGTAGTCGAGCGAATCCATCAGGCAGATCTTTGGCTGCTCGGCCAGATAGATCGTATCGGGAATGATTGCGTAGTCATTTATCTGCAAACATCAGGGTGTGAGAAATTATTGTGCCGTGATTGCTGTGAGAGTATGGCGCACTTCGAGGTCGTTGAAATCGGATGACTTGAACTTGAAGGCATCCTCGAGGATCATGCTGAAGATTCCATCCCAGATAGCCACATTGATTTCGTTCGAAATGTATTTATCTTGAAACATGTGACCCGAACCGATTGCCACCAGTTTGCCGTTAGTTTCGTTCTGGTAGTACCCAGCTAAAGGGCGATTGAAGGGATAGACGACGGGGCCCGTGGTCAGAAGGACGCTCGAAGGCTGGATGACGTTCATGGTAGCTCCGAAGGGGTACACGAACTCAACCTTGTACTTGTCGTCCATGAAGTCAAACGCGGTCAGGATACTTTTGCTGAATTCGAGTAGATAGTTGTTCATGGTATCGCTGGCAATTCCTCCGCTGATTAGGGCCTCTTTTGGGTGAAAATATTTGTAGTACTGTGGGCGAACTACAGCGTCTACAATGGTGACAATTATATAGACTGATTGTTAACTATTCCTGAGGCATCATAACTCTAACCATTATTGATTGTCATTCCGTAGTCTTCAAGAAGAAAATTAATATTTGTGTTGAAGTTCACTTCTCCTCCTTCGCCTAAAAGAAGTAATAGGCGCCCGCCTTCCGATATGTAATCCTAGAACAAGATCAATCATAATCGCCATATTTAATAGAGAAGTAAACATCTCGCTCAAACCTTCAGGTATTGAAATTCTGTTTCCGTGAACTTTTCCTGAGGACCCGCCAGAACGTAAATCGTAGCTCCTTTGAGGATCTCCGGTGTGATGTCATTTTTGTTACTGAAAATCCGAAGCAAAAGTAAATTTTTCAAACTCTCCAAATCAAATCACTTTACGCAGTAAATTAACCTTTCAACCCGATAGCTAACTTTGAGCTTCCGGTGCAGAGTCTTGTAGTTATCGGGTAGCTTGAACATCTCATTTTTCGACACATTGAAAATCACGTTCACGTTGTTCATATTGCCGTGGTGGTTTCACCATTCAAAGAACCAAATTAGGAATGTTGTAAAAAGCCAAATGTTGCTTCCCTTCTTTCTTTGACCGAACCGCCGCCGCTGACCAGCCAAACGCTCGCCTAGGTGTGTAAATATACCGAGAAATTGAGTTGTTAATCGCTTAACATTCCGGGAACCGAAACCCTACACCTGCCTAACATGGGCCCGCGCGAGCGAGGCACGCGTGGCTGAAGTTCTAGGATTCGCCGCCAAATCCTACAATTTAGGACCGTTTTAGGTTGGCTAATATTTTTTGGGGATTCACCGTCGGACAACCGTAGTAAGCGAAGGATGACTAGAATTCACGGGATTTCTTTCACCGAAACTGAACAAAACAAAGCAACTACGATTCACGTTTTTGTGTCGTTGGGCTGGTTGCCATGGTTGCGCGCGTGACATGGCATGCGCTCTGCCGCAACGCAACGGCCAGAATTTGTAACTACCTACATAAACATGGCCAGTAAAACATGGTGCTAAAAACGCTCGCTGGAATTTGTGTAATCTTATCCGTGACGTTTTTTTTTGTAAAGCACCTCTCGCAGCTGATGAATGCATAGGAAAGGAGCGGGAAAACTTCACGACAGACGGTGAATGTTGCCCGAACAGCAGCGCCGCCGACAAGATTGTAAAACTTTATCCAAGCATCTTTCAAAGTAGAGTGAGTTTAATTTAGAATTTTAATTTCCAATTGAAAGCTGATACATGACCGTTTCGGTGCACCATGTGATCGTAAATTATGGGAAACATTGTTGTCCTGGTCACGGATTCTGGATCTCACATTTGAAAACGCTTTAATGTGGCAGTATCTTGTGAAGATGTACCCAGGTATGGGTATATTTTCCTATTATGGTGAGTTCCAATTATGAGACCAGAAAATGTTTGATACCGTTCTGGTGTTTTTTTTTATGTATTGCATGGTTTTAAGGTATATTACATATATTACACTCAAAGATAAATTAAATCAAAAAAGCTTAAAAAGTATGCATATTCCCGCTTCACCTAATTGAGTCCGAGCCATGATTACTTTGGCAGTAGTCATGCATGATTAAATTCGAAATAATCTTTCCAGTATTCAATTTTATTCTTTTTCAATACTGATATATAATCAAAAAAGATTAAAATTCAATAAAAAATTATTAAAATAGAATCAAAAATGATTGAAATTTATTCAAAAAAGATAATCTTCAATCTAATCAACCACGATTAAACTGGGATTAATGTCAGATGCTTATTTTTTAGAAAGAGAGTATTAATTTTTAATCATTCGATATGATTAAACTGAGTTAAATGCCAAATTGATTAAATTTCAAGCAAAATGGGAATAGTTTAATTTATCAGTGCAGGGAATATAATATTATTCTGGAACTTTTCTGGATGATGTTGAGGGTTTTGAGACGATTCTTCATGAGCTTTGGTGGATGGTGCATTAGGTTTCGATGGAGACCATGGATGTAGCCAGAGGTTGGCAGGAAGGGGCTAAGCTTCTAGAATCTAAAAAAAAACAAGTTTCAAGATCATAGTAAGTTATCTTAATTCTAGAATCTATATGTTTTATTTTAAGAGGCCGAGCCTATTATTAAATAATTAAAAAAAATCTAAAGTACAAAAGTTTATTTCAGAAATCTTATATTTGAAAACATAGATACACATTTTTAAGCAATTGAAAAGCTTCCAAAATGCTGAGGCTTGATTTTTTCTCAGATTCTGTAACATGAAATTATGGAATTTTGAGAACAGTTTCAAGATAATGGCATGAATTTCATAGCAATTCCGAGCTGAATCGCATGACAATTTTAAGAGAGGAGAATGTCGGGAATCGAACTCAGCCACCTCCATTATGGTCCTGCATTCTAGCTGCGCCTTAACCTACTGTGCTAAGGTAGGCCTTGCGAGATACTTGGGTGATATCTCTATAGTCCATTATTAGATCTGTTAAAAATTGTTGAATTTGTTTTTATTAGGTTTTCTAAGTGACTTTATCCTGAAAAACTAGTCCAGTCCAAGGGTCTTGATTTTTTTTCAATTACCAAAATCTCATTCGTTACAAAAAACGAAGTGCATTTTCCCGATTTGTTATCGAAATTCACGGGTTTTCACAAGGTGACTTTGAATTCCCGGCTTTTCCCGGTTTTTCTGATTTATCGGTTCCCGATTCACTTTTGGGAAGGGCTCCTGGTAGACGTTTATGCATTGATCATTTCAAAAAATAAATGGAGCGTACATTTTGGCCAGGTCAAATATGAGTATGAGTTTGTATACAGTTGACTATTATTATGGAATGGAATTGCTCTATAAGGGAATAATCTGCATAATTACCAGGTCGGTCGGTACAGTGACCCATCACTATTTAATATTTTTTTCAATGATACCGCTTAAATATATGGAGATTATATTCTTACAGTTACCCCCTAAACTTATACAAGAGCTTTAAGGCGAATCGTTTGTTATACCACCAGATAATTGTGTGAAGATCTTTGTGGACTAAACACGATTTGAGTGAATCCGTCGGCAACATCGCCTACGGACATCCACGGGATGAATGAGATTCTCTTTCCAACAACAGGATCATACAACCGGTCAAAAAACAGGCCATCCAACAGAAGGAAGACCCAATGTGTTGGGAGAAGAGCCCACAACCTATTCACGAAATGTTAAAGACAGAGAGTTGGCATTTCCACTCTCTCCATCCATTTCGCATCATTTAATTTTTCATATGGAACGAAAGCTAAGAGAAAATTACTAGCTTGAACTTACGCGCAATTTTGTACACAGGTACATTTCATGCAATACACTCGGATGTATCGATGTGCTCAAGGAAGTATACCGGCTCGAAAATAAAATAATATTTTCGGTACGTTTTTATTTTTCAATAAATATTGGGAAAAATTATTAAAAATCCAAGAAAATCAGTTTCTTTCTTAGATTTTTGTCAAAAATTACATGCAAAAGTTTTTTTTCTATCTCATTATGAAAAAAAAACTGGACCCTCAGCAAAACCGAAAAGTCGATGTTTTGGGGTTTTTTGAGTGCAACTTTACGCCATAATGACTTATGAAAAATGATTTTTTCCAGTAAATTTCTATGAAAAATTAGAAAAAAGGTAATTGTTTTAGATTTTTCATACCTTTTCTCAATATTTTTAGAAAAATCAAAACTTGCTTATTTTTTTCGGAGCTATTGACTCCCCCTTAAGTGTATTCGCAGACGTTTGCATACGGGTACATTGCACATGGGTTTGTGCACGGTACCAAATCATAAAATTTTAAGATTAAAGGCATATAAGAAGCGCTCATAATAGGTAAGGGAACTAACTCGTCTGCCGTTTATGCAAGCCGGCTCCCATGAGCACAAGCGCATGAGCACATAACATAAGTGGAACTCAATTATCAAAAATCGACCTAATTTCAGTGATTTCAAGTGGTATAGAAGGACATCAATCTGTCAAATTGATTATACCAGCTGTAAAATTGAGTAGGGGGATCAAGGGGGTAGTCAATTTTATTAAAATATTTCTATCGTGGTTTATAATGATGTGTCTTCTTAGTACTCCTGAACTCATCTCGTCGTATTTCCTTAACAATATACTTTCTTTATTTATAATAATATAGCTTTAAAAAAATCTTCACACAGCCAAATATTAACGTTTGCATTAAAATAGTAGACAATTATTTAATTTTGATATCAAAACATATTCTTTTTCTGAAGTTATGGGCAAAAAATTTGGAAACTCCACGCGTTCATTTCTTCTAACTCTAAATTTGCGTGGATTAATTTTTTAAATTTTTTTCTCTGAGGCAAATTTTGATTAAAAATGTACGTACCATCTTCTCTTTTGACATTTTTTTTGTATCCAATTGCATCAATCTTTAATTTCATAAGGTTTCGTTTGAGAAAAAATACAACTATGCAAATTTGGAGTTAAGTGCATACATTTTTAAGTCCAGAGAGCAGCAGCAAAATCTTCGAATTGTTAGCATTACATTGCATTCAATTAACATAATATCCGTAATCAATCCAATACAATTCAACCAGGTTGAAGAGACGTAGAAATATTGCATCTCTAAAAAGGTAAATTCAAGGTTTCAAATACTCATTTCAGCTTAGAGCTTAGATGCTATGATCATATTTTGAATTGGTAAGATGCAAGAAGAGGTTGCAAAGAATGTGTTTGAAATATTAAACCTGTTTATTTCAGTTCATGAGATTCACAATCAGCGATTTTTCACACACTCACTCACTCACTCACTCACTCAGCGATCAGCAA
The DNA here is from genome assembly GCF_037179485.1 of Ochlerotatus camptorhynchus. Classification (NCBI taxonomy): domain Eukaryota; kingdom Metazoa; phylum Arthropoda; class Insecta; order Diptera; family Culicidae; genus Ochlerotatus; species Ochlerotatus camptorhynchus. The sequence goes on from NW_027040961.1 coordinate 888,992, forward strand.
ATCGCTGATTGTGACTCATAGAAAGCAAAATTTACAGGTTTTATCTTTCAAACGCATACTGTGTAACCTCTTCTTGTAAGTTACAAGTAAAACATGTCATCATACCATCTTTTGGTTTTATTATTCCGGAAAATATTATTTTAGCTGAAATGAGTATTTGCAACCTTGGGTAAATTACTGTTTAACAACGCTCTTGATTGACTTATGATCGACTAAAAAATACTAGTGAAAATATCCTCCTGTCACTAGTCGAAAAAAGAATGGCCGCATTATCAAATGAGCGGTAAACAGCAAACTCTGTCAACCATTTAAACAGCGGATGAACAAAAGAGACGATAAATTCTCTGGGCCTCACCTCTTTGCACTCATTGCGCATTATCTTGACAATTGGGTTCTTTAATTTTGAAAAATATATCGGTTTTTATATATCATCTGAAAAAGCTCCGTTTTCTGAGCACAGCGATATTTTTTTCGAACCCACACACTATCATCTCGATTTTTAAATCAAGATTTAAAGCAAAATAATAACTTCACTGTTTGACACTAAACTGACAAACTGACAGCTCGTTCCCATACAAAGCGACACCGAGGTTAGCGCCCCTAAGGTGATTTTTGCAAATGTAATTGTTCTTATTTAAAATAGTTCCAGTTACCCAAAATTGATGAAATTTTGGGTTGGTTTGGATTCCATTTTTAATGCAGATTACGAATATGCATTTACCTCAATACCCTTAAAGAACCCAATTGACAATTCGCCTTTTCGTTCACTCTAAAACTCTTTACTCCTATGGTAAAATCCGTAAAATCCCATAAGCAAACATCAGTCTGGCCATGAAACATGGTGAACATTTCTTTCCCCTTTCACACCTATGAAAATCCCGTAAGATACTGTCAATCTTTCCGTGAAAAGACGGCGGCTTGCTCGTACCATGGTGGAATGAAGAGATAAGACAAAGTCCACTGGATTTCAGGCACAGATTGTCAGATACTTATGAGATTTTACCATAGGGGTAAAGAGTTGCAGAGTCACCGTCAACATCAATGCTTACTGAGCATGCAACCTTATATCTGCTTTTCTTTCACAAGGGCCAATGTTGCAAACGTCAACAATTACTTTCTCGGAGAATTTCTCGAGAATGAAAACTCACTCAAGTAAACCACCGCGTGATGATTAGATGTGTAGAGCGAGAGTCTTCCTATCCGATAGAATTGGTGGCTTACATTGATTGACTTTGAACTACGAGAAATTTACGAAAGAAGCCATGATTTACGTTTTCGACATTGGTCCTTACAATTCAACCAAAAAAGAGCAAAATTCTGTGTACACTCGGTTTAAGAGTTACATTTCTAACAAAAAGTTTCTTGATATGAAATATTATTTGAGATTAGAATAAAAATTCGTTTCTATTAATTTTTCCTTAAGGCTAGGATTCACAAAAGCATCACCATTAATTAAATATTTTACCATTTGGATAGTATAAAAGGAACAAAAAATTAGATTATGATTGGTGAGCTGCAGTGTAGCTTTCATTTTTCCAGATCATAGAGATTTCATTTGTGTTACCATCAGGACACATGCGACTACTATTAGGGTCACGCTGAAACGAAAATGTAACTGTAATGCGGCATACAATAGATGTCAAGTTACATATTCGTCATAAAAATAAAGTTACAGCGTAACAACTTTTCTGCGCGAATTTGACGGGTCAAGCTATTCGTAACTTTTCGGTCACTATTGTATGGAAACTCAGTTACAGTTCAACCAATTGATAACATTAGATCGACACAAAAAGGTTACACTGTGTCATCATTGAGCATAGATAAGTCGCATTCTATCTCAATATCGTGACAAACGGACTATGAAGTTACCAATGACCATTGTGTTATATTAATGTGTCCTGTTACTTAGAAGGTCATGACGTAACTTCACGTTGATTTGATATGTAACTGCAAATATTTCATGGTTACTTGTATGTTAGCATTGTGTGACATGTTTCTCTTTCTCTCTTATAAAAATATGTTACAGGTGTTACTTGGGGAGGTTTCAAGGAAAAATTTAGATGTTAAACAACGCGAATAACATATCCGTTCAGATCTCAAGGAGCAGTTGAGGTTACGGATAAGCAAACCTCGTCCAGGGGAAGGCAACTCCAACTCAGGAAATGTCCCAAGATATTTTTTTCAAGAAAGAATACAGAAGAATTACAGGGCTTGATGAAAATTTATTGGAGAGGTTTTTCGTAATTCTAACACTAATAAACAGCAAGGCAGAGATCAACGTGGCAGCATACCAAGAGTATGCCGAAGAAACTCGAGTGATGTACGATAATTTATACAGTTGGTATGCGGTGTCTCATTCTTTCTTCTTCTTCTTCTTATTATTATTATTATTATTATTCTTCTTCTTCTTCTTCTTCTTCTTCTTCTTCTCCTTTATTTAACGTCGGTCTCTGTTCCGCAATCTAGTGCCAATCACCGACGGACATCGATTGCCATCCATTGACGGCAACCGAATGTGCAGGAAGGCAGCTTCCACACCTGCGTAGGATATCACACCTATTCACAACACACATGGGATCAATGTTCGAGCGTGGGCTCTAATTGCCGGCCACCGGAGGTTTTTCTACCCGTTGTTTCAAACAACGGAGCCACAACTCTGGGAAAACGAAATTTCACTGCAGTAGCACTGATCTTCACAGTGCCATCTCTCAACGCACTATAATCACTTTCACGAATTCATGAATTCGGACACACGTATCCACGAAACAATCCATAGGATAACCCACGCACTACGACCGACGGAACTTCCCGGTTTGGTCACAAACTCTGGATCGTTTCGGATGTGAACAAGGAAATTATTTTTAGATTTTCTTGCACTGTATATCACTTGATAAGCCTTAGACGATCGAGCGGACAAAGAAAACACGGGATAGATACCGAACGCTCCTGCTGTATATTTGCAACTGAATTCAATTTGCTGTGGGACCAACGGTTTTACTTCCCTGTCTCCAACGGTGCACAAGTTACTTGTGCATGGAGCAGTGATTATTCAAAGCTCCCTACTCCCGGTTGGAATGCTTTCAGAAGAGGCTGGGGAATCAAGGCATAAGAGTATCCGAAAATTTCGAGGAGAGCACGCGAGAAAGTTAATATAGAAGTCAATATGGAAGATGTTATTAGGAGTCTACACAGATGTTTTTTTTCTCAATTTTAACTATCGCGTAAAATCTCCCTTCGTTTAAGGTGGAATTCAGTTCAAAAAATTCAACTACATACAAACTCATACTTGCGAGTGTATGTGTGTTTAAGAGACACTACTGAAATTACCCATTTTTACGTGGATTCCGGCACACAGTGAAAATTGGGAATACCATTAACAAAAACTTGAAACACTTACATTTGAGGCGCGCTTTCATTTTATTTTGGGCCGCCAACGCACACCCTCTCACTACACTACACTAACACACTCCAAAAAAGCAATGTTTTGGTTCATTGCTAATTTTTTTATGTTTCACAACACTTTCCGCTCTTGTACACGGCTTCACTTTGTTGGTCTATGACTCAACTATTATAAAAACGTTAAAAAAATCCGCGGCGACGAGCACAAAATCGCGAAAACTTCACCAAACGAACTTTGCGAAAATTTGGAAACGTCGATCGCTTCCCCCCGGCGCCGTACTAGCACTTTCCTGTTGTTCAATTCTCTATGCATTGGTCTGGCTGTCAGGCTTGTTGTTTCTTTTACTCTCGCACTCTTAAAATGCAAAATGTTTTACGTCATCATCATTGCCAAACATCAGTGAGAAAAGGACAAAAAAAAACACATGACCAGTCTTGTTTTGTTGGCACAGTCGGAGAGGGTGTGTGTGTTTATTTTCAGTTGGGCTGATTCACAAGGTTGCTAGAATCATTTCACCGAATTCAAAATAAAACATCAATTCTCAAGTGAATGTTGCGTGAGGATTGCGTTAAAATTGAAAGAAATATTGATTGCGATGGCTTATTACGCGTAATCATGCATTTCTACTTTCGTAAATGATAATGTCGAGTACTAACAGAAATTATGACTAAATACTAAACTTGCTTTTGGCAGCACTGCCAGCTGACTAATGTATGCAAAAATTATGCTCAATTTGTGCGTAACTTTTTCGTGTTCTGGGTGCAGTTTTTAAATCAGAGATAAAAATGCCGCATTTAACGAAGGCAAAAAAGGCGGCTTTAAAACGCGAAGCTTTAAAGCGCAAAAACAGGAATCCAGTATGTGAAAGCGTGGCGATGTATAATCCAGAACCGGAACCGGAAAGCGATGAGGAGTTTGAAGAGATTCTGAACTTTCTCTCTGAATCTGATTCAGCATGTTCGGTCAATTGTGAGGGCAGTGAATTTGAGTGTTTTTTTTAAGTTTAAAGATGCCAATGTCGAGAAAGATGATGTTCAGATGATCGAAATCGGTAATGAGACCTGCGCGTTTGGTTTCGGAAGCGTATGGGAAACTTTTAATGCTTCCACATGCAGTGAGCTTATACATGCAGTGAGCTTATACACAAAAAATGCCATTATTATCTGTTCTCTCATCAAACATATCAATATCGTCGAAGGAGCATTATTGAAATTGCTGCTTCTTTCGGACTTCGGATCCACAAATTATAGATTAGACCATAACCGAAAACTTGAATTTGTGCTATGGTGTTCGGTGTGTCTATACTAGCATTCATGTAAACTAAATACTTATTCCTATTAGTAAGGACCCGTCCATTAACAACTCTATTTTAAGTTTTTTTCAACCCTTTTTTCTCTAACAAATCCGAGATATAACTACACAGAGGGGGGTCCCGTGGCGTAGTTGGCTACACGTTTGCTTCTCAAGTGGATGGTCATGAGTTAGATTTCCATACAAACCTCCCCCCCCCCCCCCCCCCATTGGTAGCAGTACGGAAAACAAGATCGACGGAAAATAAATCAAAGGAAAAAAAGTCAGTAAATAATGCAATTTTGAAAAATAAGAAAATGTTGAACTCAATTCCCCCGATAAATAATAAACCCTTACGTAATAAGTACATGACCCCTTACATGTATGAATTTATTTGAATCTGAAGTTTACACTTGCCCTGAAGTTTTTAGAAAAAAATATAGTTAAACTTAAAACTGCAAAACTACAATACTTCCCCCCTTTATAAAGAGAAACACTAATTTACTGTATGTATTGGTACTCCTGCACCAAAACCAATACATACGTTCAAATCATTTATGCATACTTATACATACAAAGGCTAAATCCAATCTGATTTGCACCTTAATTTTGAGCTATACTAGGCATAACAGCGAAATCGTTTACAAGCTTGCATACAATATTGCTAATTTATGCGATATTGCGCTTAAATTTACACGAAATATCGCATAAATTTTTGCCAAATCTAGCGTTAATTCTATGTTCGCTATGTCTCGCAAAAATTTACATGAATTTTTCGAATGGTATATTGTTGACATCCTGTGGTACACACTTAGAAATAACTAATTTTACACGTGACGGAATCCATCTTTGACATAAAAGATGACACGTAAACAAACATGTCATGTAAAATTAAGTGCTCAAAGACTGAAAAGTTCGAAACTACGTTTGATTGAACTGAACTTCGAGTCTATTATGACTCGATTTTATGTCAAAATTGACGCTCGTATATGTCAGTCTCAGAGCACCTAAACTTACATCAATATTTCTAAGTGTGTATCTTTGACCAATAGAAAAAGACTATGTTTTTCAGAACTCCGTCTCCCACAGCAGGCTACACGGTAAGAAAAAAGTACCCAACGGCCAGTTCACTTCTACCTACTTTTGACTAGTTTGTCTCATTTTCACCTTCTAATGTTGTCAAAAAAGAAGGAGCAAAACCACCCAACAGGGGTAGTAAAGTGTGGGATCCCAACGTTGGGTATAATCATATTTACCTACTGTTGGGTACAACTAACTTACTTTTGGTTAAAAAGCTAGTGGAAAATTCCATACGAACTGCACACAAGTAAATGAAAATTACTTTGACCCGATTTACCTACTTTTGGGTTCCTGCACTATAGTGCCAAGATGAGTGAAAAGAACTTAATTTTGGGTACTTTTTTCTAACCGTGTAGGCAGCTTGTTTTGTAAAACAACTGTCATGTGTTTTGGTTTTTTTTAAAATATATATTCAATAAAATCAAATAAATCGAACAATTCTCATTATTTTCTTGAATATATATCTAGATAGAGCTGGAATTACACAGAAAAAAGTCTGAATTTTAATTGTGATGTAAACATTAATTCACGTAAACTTGTATTTCATTTCACTCAAACGAGCAACTTGTTGTTTTGTAAACAATATTTGCAACATTTCATGAAATGACTCAGTACATTACATGATTTATAATGTAAACTTATATTAAAGGGTGATACGGTCAAAATTTGGTCAATATCAACTTGACGTATTTCTTTCAATTTTGCATTTAAAAAACCTGAACACCCCTCATTTTGAAGGTGTGTGTGTGTAGAATGTTGCTCCTATTTTGATTTTGGAATTCACTCTTCAGTTGTCAAAATGCCGTCCAAGCAAGAAGAGCAGCGTATCAAAATTTTGCTCGCGCATCGCGAAAATCCGAGCTACTCGCACGCAAAGTTGGCAAAATCGCTAAAAGTTGCCAAATCAACCGTTACAAATGTAATTAAAGTGTTTGGGGAACGTTTGTCGACAGCCAGGAAGTCTGGATCGGGGGGAAATCGAAAACCGGAAGCCGCTGAGACGACAAAGAGAGTTGCCGGTAGTTTCAAGCGAAACCCTAACCTCTCTCTCCGAGATGCCGCAAATAAGCTGGGTGTATCGTCTACAACCGTGCATCGAGCCAAAAAACGAGCCGGACTATCGACTTACAAGAAGGTAGTGACTCCAAATCGCGATGATAAACAAAATACGACGGCCAAAGCGCGATCCCGGAGGCTGTACACGACGATGCTGACGAAGTTTGACTGCGTGGTAATGGACGACGAAACCTACGTCAAAGCCGACTACAAGCAGCTTCCGGGACAGGAGTTTTATACGGCAAAAGGAAGGGGAAAGGTAGCAGATGTTTTCAAGCACATGAAACTGTCAAAGTTCGCAAAGAAATATCTGGTTTGGCAAGCCATCTGTACCTGTGGCTTGAAAAGCAGCATTTTCATAGCTTCCGGGACTGTCAACCAAGAAATTTACGTGAAAGAGTGTTTGAATAAACGTCTGCTGCCTTTCCTGAAGAAACACGGTTGTTCCGTACTGTTTTGGCCGGATTTGGCATCTTGCCATTACGGTAAAAAGGCCATGGAGTGGTACGCCGCCAACAACGTGCAGGTGGTTCCCAAGGACAAGAACCCTCCCAACACGCCAGAGCTCCGCCCAATTGAGAAATACTGGGATATTGTCAAGCGGAACCTAAAGAAGACCAAAAAAACTGCTAAGGGCGAGCAGCAGTTCAAGGCAAACTGGCTTTCTGCGGCGAAGAAGGTGGACAAGGTGGCTGTACAAAATCTGATGGCAGGGGTCAAGCGTAAGGCCCGGCAATTCGGATTTGGAAAAGCGGAAGCCTAACTGAATATTTTTCCTGAATTTTATACTAATTGAACTTGAAAAAGAAATTTAATTTGATTTTTTAAATAAACGATTTCACCGATTTACACGCGTTTTCCCTTGACCAAATTTTGACCGTATCACCCTTTATATGTGACGCTCCATTTATGTGCATAGAATTGAACAGAAATTTACACTACTTTTTCGAACTGTGTAGGGCGAAACAGCTTTTGTAAACAATGACTTCTATCGATGATTTCTGGAAACTCAAGGCACGCCCACGCAGACCAACATAACCATCGGATAGTGAAAGTCTTTCACTACCCGATGAGGATGTTGGTTTGCGTGGCGAGCCTTGAATTTCTAGAAATCATCGATAGAGGTGATTGTTTACAAAAGCTGTTAGGCCCTAATTCCAGCTCTATCTAGATATATCCTAGGACGAGACTTGACAATCGGGTAGCGATTTCGAGCCAATTTCTGTCAAATCCGAGCCAGTTGTCGATTTGACAGTAGCAATCGTGGAATAATAAGGACAGAGGGATCACATCAATCTGACTGGCAGTGATGCAGGAATCAATGTTGACGTCAATGGCGTTGTTAATTGTTTATATTTTCCAAAGTAAAGTTGGAAAATAGGGTCCACGGCGTGCTTTAAACGATGTATATTCTTGTTTGTTTTTATTGTGTTAAGCAAAAATGACAATACAAGGTGCTAAACTGCGATAGAAACTCCGGATCCAATTAAAACTAAAATAGAAAAATCATTCTGCAATCCTGGCATCATTGGTTAACTCCGTCAAACACCATGCACTAATTTTCGATGGGCATTCATCAAAAACATTAAGAACATTAAAATATTAAGTGTCAAGTCCCGTCCCGGTATACATTCGTTACTCAATAAATATATCTATCAATCAGCCATATTAATAAAAAAGGTTATGATCAAAACAGATAAACTGTTTATTTCTTTATTATGAAGCATGATATTTATTACGTCACAATTTATTACGTTGAACTTGGGGATTGACTCTGTTTATGATTTTAAAATTGCTTGAAAACCAATGCTATAGATCTACCATAGACATTTTAAAACGTATTATTAAACATGCATCCTTGAACATACAAATACCGTGGCACATGTATTTAACATGCAAGAAACTTTGATTCAGAACGATTTAAACACTTGTTCTCGTATGGCTCTATTTTCAAAACTGAATTTCTGAAACTGAATGTAATGTTGGCCTAAATGCCCCTAATTTGTGCCCCTACATAAATTCAGCAATCGACTAAATTTTCAATAGTTACCAAAAAATATCCATTAGTACCGTCCCAATTACGCGTTTCTCTAGATAAAATTGATAAATAGCAGATTTTTAGCGATGGGCCCAATCTTAGATCCATAGGCCAACATTAGAGACATTTCCCCTATCAAAATTAATTTTTTGCCTTAAATTCATATTGAAGCAACTTTTTCATAAAGGTTACTCATTAATGGAAAACAGATACTCATTAATGGGTAAAAAATTTACTCGTCAATGAGTTAAGCCACAGTTCTTCAAAATGGGTATTTTTTTACTAATTAATGTGTATTTTCAAGTTAGCGTGTACAGTGTACAGTGAAAAACTCTTCAAAGTTAATTTATCAAAATTGGAAAAAAAAATGCTCGAAACTAGTAAAATCACGTGGACATTCAGTCAAATTAAAATTCGAATATCGCATCCAAAAATAACGCATAAATGCATCATCGGTAATTCAAAACCTCCATTGAAATTACACCTATCACATTTGACAGTAAAAGCTTTATGGAAACCTTCATCTGAAAGCAGTGTGAATTTTATTACGTATTTTCACACCAGCAAAATTCATATCCGAGATGGCTTATCTCCACTTAATTTATAGCTTGCATCGGGCAAGTTGACAGAGCAGCAGCCAGATATTTACCCTACATTTAACGACCTTTGCTTTGCACTGTGGATAAAGCGAGAGAACCCGGCCGGTGCGGGGAAATGCCGATAAATATTGAAGCGAACATCCCGGTTCCTCGCTCGCTCGGGGTGTGAATTGATCGTGTAGTTAATCCTTTTTGGATGTATCGAATGTTTTGTAATCGTTTAGCTTGGGACCGTGTTTAACACGTGCAAATTCGAGCATGGAGGATTAACAGGCCAAAGAGGAGACCTCACAAGTTTCGAGTTAATTTATTCGACTGGCACGCGGACAACATGACCTGTGCTATGTTGTGTTTAGCATATTGATTCCGGTTCGGACTGTCGCTAATACAACATGGCACCACACCTGACGGGAGACATGTTGCATGTGCGATAATGGCACAGAAATCCTCTCCATGGTCCAGTCCAACGAGAATTGAAGGCCCTATATATATATACTCGTGGGTGTTTGGAGATTGGTGACGATTTTTTCCTGGGAAGTAAACCATCAGCATCATCAGTTGAGCATGAATTTATCGATGCAGCTTTGCTAGGACAATTGCTTCATAAATCTCCCACAGACACAAAAAAACGGGATTCTCCTCCTTCACGGAGGGTCCCATATTTCTAAACGAGGAAGCATCGCCTGGCGCACAGCGTGAAGTTATGGGAAACTGTGCGAGTCTTTTGGAATCGGGAGCGCCACGTACTCAGCGAAGAACTTTATCGTTTTTAGAGAGAAAGACGACAAAACGCACTCAACTGAACTGAACTGAACTGCGAAGTGCCACGGGGATAATAGTGATATTCAATCTCACGCAGGTCTTCTGTTTCGTCTGCCACTATGGATTGGAAACGGGCGACGAAGGTGTGTGTGGCTCCCCAGGGAGCTGTTTGTTTGTATTATTTATATGTGACAATTATGTAGCCCATGTTTGAACATAAATTTCCTACGTTTAACAGTTCATTCATCTGTTTGACAACGGAGAAGAAGGAATCGAAGATGGGTATCTACTATAGTTAGACCAAACCACAAGTATAACAGTAAAGTTAAATCTCGATTTTTGGCAACACATTTTTGCAACTTTTAGAACTTTTCTATTTTTTTTTTTGAAATTTGGGCGGTTTCTAGAATTGTCTCTTTCCGGGAATTTCTAACATCTCCCGGAACACTCCAAGAACTCCCAGCAATAAGATTTTTTTTCGGAATTCCATGATTGGTAATGACTCTAGATTCTTGCTACAATTGTCGAAAAATTTGGACTTTTAGAGCGTTGAAACCGCTTTTCGGTACCCTGGAAAATTCCAAGGCTGCGGAAGCCCAGCTGGGAGAACTGCTGAGCTTCGGATCCCGACAAAAATTAATCGATAATGCGTAAAAACGTTCACCAAACAATATTCGTTCTTCAATTCGCTATACGCGGGGCGAGCTACTTCAGAAACGATCTACTCAATTGTGAATCATTCTACTCGAAGAGAGGTAGCACAATGAACGGAAACTGTCTAAGAATGTCGTAATGATTTTTTTTTCTTATTATGATCACTCTTTTTAGAATAACATAAAACATACTTGGTACAGAGCAGTCTTAAAGTTATCGAGAGGCGAGTGAAAATATCATCAAGATAACTTCTAGCATTGCAATGTAAAGGGTGGAACGAGCAAAAAGTAGTCACACAAAATTAAGTGTAGAAAAATAATTTTAATACATTAGTCATCTATTTTATGTTTAGGGGTGACCAGGTCAGGTAATCCAACGACTACTTTGATTTCACCCCCTCTCGCTAGGATAGTCCCAGCATCGTCCGAAGTTCCTCAAATCGTCCGACGTCCAACGATTTAGTGAAGAAGTCAGCCAACTGGTTGTTGCTGGCAATCGGCTCCACCAATAGCGTACCAGCAGCGACATGATCACGAAGAAAATGGTGTTTAATGTCGATGTGTTTGGATCTCTTACTCTCCAAGTTCTTGGTCATAGCAATGCATCCACTGTTGTCCTCGTATATGGTGATTGGTTCAATGTTCACCTCACCGAGATCACCTAGAACACCGACTAGCCATATTGCTTCTGATGCTGCAGCACTTAACGCTACATATTCAGCTTCGCTGGAAGAAGTTGCAACTGTTGTTTGCTTCTTGCTTTACCACGCAACAGTACATCCGAATACACGGAAAACAAATCCGCTTACTGATTTTCGGTCGTCAGTATCGGTGGCCCAGTCTGAATCAGCAAACCCGATGAGTGGCGTCGCTTGACTGTCTCGAGTAAACGTCAAGCAACACTCCATCGATCCTTTTAAGTATCGTACTACACGTTTCAGAGCTGTCCAATGTTGTTGTTCAGGTTGAAGTTGGAACCTTCCCAGATATCCGATAGGAAAGCAAATGTTCGGCCTTGTGGACATCATCACGTACATCAGGCTTCCCAATAATTCACGGTACGGTTCTTGAACACCTTCGGCTACTTGGCGATCCAATTTCAATCCTTTATCCATTGGCGTCCTTGTTGCATTGCACTCCGCCATGCCGAACTTCTGCAGGGTGGTTTCTTGAGACAGTATCATTCTACCATTTTGTTGATCGTACCGTATCTTCATCCCAAGAAAGTGAGTCAACTCTCCACAATCGGTCATTTCAAACATCACCGACCCCTCTTGTCGATACGGGTGTATACACACACTTAGAAAAAATCATGTAAATTTAGGTGCTCTTAGACTGACATATACGAGCGTCAATTTTGACATAAATTTGAATCATAACAGACGCGAAATATAGCTTGATCAATCGTACTTTTCATCGAGCAACGAACTTTTCAGTATCGGAGCACTTAAAATTACAAGACACATTTGTTTACGTTTCCTATTTTAAGTCATAGATGGATTCCGTCACGTGTAAAATTAGTTTTTTTTTCTAATTGTGCACACTTAGAAACAATCATGTAAATTTAGGTGCTGAGAGACTGACATATACGAGCGTCAATTTTGACATAACATTGAGTCATAATAGACGCGGTATTCAGCGCTTGATTGAATTTTTCGTTCCAACAACGGGGAGACTGCTTCAGACCATACAACGATTTCTGTAGCTGGTACACCAGCCCAGGGTCTGCCTTGACGCCATCCATGAAGATTATCTCATGTAGCTCACCATGAAGGAACGCCGTCTTGACGTCCATGTGATGGAACTGGAATCCCCTTTGTACGCCTACGGCCAGCACAATGCGAATCGTCATCTTCGCAACGGGCGTATATGTTTCATTGTAGTCCAGGCCAGCCTTCTGAAAGAAAACTTTGACTACCAGTCTTGACTTGCATCGCACATGGTTTCCTTCTTCATCCTCTTTCACGCGAAAGATCCACTTCGACTGCAAGGGCTTGACACCGGCAGGGCATTCCACCGTCGTCCACACCTTATTCTCCTCAAGAGATTTTAACTCGTCTCTAACTGCGGTCATCCAGAGCTGTCGATCTTCTTGATCTTCGAATTCGGCGTACGATTCCGGGGGATCTGAGGTGTTTCGATTTTATGCTGTCTAGCTAAAGCTAAAGTGAGATAACGAAACCTTACCCCCAAGCTTCATCAACATCTCGATGTACATATGAAATAAGTACACGGAAAAAAGTTTTCATGTAGTTTCTATTGGGAATGCACATAATATTTTTCCATTAACAAAACCAATGATATCTATCTGAATTTCACATAAAATTCATGTGATACTCATGAGATATGATAAATCACTTAAATTTCTTTTCTCACATAAGGTTCATGTGATTTTGTGGTGCAATTCCCAATTATGATATCACATGAAAGTTATGTGAAATTCTAATGAATATTTCCCATTGGATATGTGATTTATTCTTTGAGTGTGTAAAATGAGTAAATTTTTGTCGTAGATTTTTGTCATATTCGAAAAGATTTATGAGACTCACGCAACATATTCATTACATTTTGCAAAATAATTACATCACCTGCTTTTGGGATTATTGCATGTTTAAACTCTGGAAGCAACGTTATTTGCCCGGAGATTTGGCCACAGAATTGATGGCCAAACGTGACCAAACCCAAGATCAAACGATAGGTGCCATCGATGCTGATCAATGCCTGAGATTGGGGAAGTCTGTTGAGGTAGCGATGGAAATTAGTAATTACCTTCGAGATATCGGAAAATTTCCATTCTTGACATATGCGTTTCCGTACTTCCTATAATGTGTGTAATGCCCAATACTATCACCAATTTTAAGAGCACAGCTGCCACAAAACATACAACAATGAAACTGGAACTTCACATTTGATGCAGCAGACAGGGAGTTCCAATTTCATGAGTGATGTCACAACTGTGTCCAAAATTTGTTCTCGAGAACACTTGAAGTGATAGGGCATTTCAGCCATCATCAGGCAATTTGTGGACTCTTCAAGGAACCACCATTTTGATCATACGATTTTTGAACAGATTTATCAACCAACAATAATAAAGGGTGGATCAGCAAACATGTAATGACCTTATCTTGCAATTCCACCATCGAATAGGAGATAATTTTCCCAAACCGACGGTGTTGTTGATTTGGCAAGGTGAGCTTCGATTTGCGAGAAAAGATCATTACAAGATTGGATTACAAAAGCTGATCCGTCTTGTAGAATTGTTGGTTGAGATTTCACGACGTTTATTTCTTATAAACAAACGGGTGTCATCGTTACCTGTCATGGTACTTATAGAGATGTGACCCGATATAAGAGATATGACCGATAAAAATCAATATTGTTTGTTTTTAGAGATTTAAGCACGATTATATCGGATGAATCCGATAAAATGGATTTCTCCGACTCTTAATCAATAAATCAAAGTTTAGAGTAATTATTGGCAAATTTTGAATAAATCTTGGACTTTCGTTCCCTTCGAATATCTGTGAAAAAACTAAAAAGTCTGTAAATGTCTGTAATGAAAAAAAATGTCTGTGAAAAAAAAATGAAAGTCTGTAAATTCACAGACATGTCTGTAAATCTGGCATCTCTGCTCCTACTAGACATAGAATTAAGTGAATATTGTTACAAACAAAGAACAATGAACTATTGGCTCCGTAAAGCTGATGCGATTGAGCCTTTCAAATAAACGAACTAGTTAAAAAAAACTATAGACTTTGATCATGAAAAATGTCAAAACAACATTAAGTCAGTTTGTCCCATTAAGCAAAGTTATCCCATATCGGTCAAATCCTGGATCGCCATATTTTTCGTCGATATAACAAATCATGCAAGCTTCATTGTAAACTGATTTCGACTTGAAAAAATACCAATTAATTTTCTATAATTTTTCAAACATTTACATGAAAATGGCACTTCGCATCTTCAACTGCCATTTTCTCAATGCCTACTTTTTTCCATATGAGACTGATATGGGATTATTGGCAGTATATTTGAGTTGACTACTTTTTGTTTGTTCCACCCTTTTCTGCTTCAAACACAAATATTTCCCATGTTCCACAAACAAACGTTATCAATTAATGTCCCCTAAACACCATTAAACGCCATAATTGTACACACGGGGAAAATCGTATATTTTCCACCTTGAAAATGCTTATCTTAGATCAAAATATAATTTACACATAAATTCCATATCCATAAACAAGTGTCAAACGCCATTCGGAAAGAAATATTTCATTTGCATCTCTCACCCTGCGAGGCCTTACGATCGATGGCAGAGCAGATGCGATCCCGCAACCCCCATGCCATCCCTTCCTCAATCGATACCTTCCCACCCCAGAGTCCGGATTTCAAAAGGGCGAAGAAAAGTACGGTGCTGTTATCGATCTTATAGCACCATCTGGGACTTTGCACACGACGGGGAAATGCATCTTACTTCTTTCTTTTCCCCACTTCGATTCCCGGCTTTGTAACGCACCACGAAATGGGTGGGGGAGACCATCGCGAGAGAAAACGTGTGTCCAGTAATACAAATTGACACTCCAACGACGTGAATGTGTGTTCCAGAGCTGATACACGTTCCATGGTCTTCTGCTTCCAATCGAATCCAGGGAGCAGCATAATAAAAACAGAAATGCTCCATCCCGGCTTGGTGAGATCGGAGTCGGAGGCTGCGAGAGTTGACCTTCAGACGTTGACTGCTGAAGTGGTGGGTTCGATCGTTTTTTTCTAAACAGGAAACGATCAATTGATGCACTGCGAAAACGAATCTATAAGTTTGAAAAAATAGGAACTGATAGATTTTACGCTTCGATGGCACCTGGCAAAGCGGAATTTTTATTTGGCCATCGAAAAGGAACCCGAAAAACAGCAAACTCTGGGAGACTACCCAGGGTGTCTCGCCAGAGACCCTGCTTGACTGAGTCGCCGGTCGTCAGGAAACAAAGCCAGCAACGAAGTGATAATTATTAATCAATTTATGAGCGCCATAAAAGCTGTATGCATTCACACTGTGTGAGATCTACGCTTGGACAGCGTCGTTGGTTTATTGCAGGCGATCGCGAGTGCGAGATATGGTAGTCGAGAGGGGCATAAATTGGAGAAATATTTTGGATGTTTGGGATTCGATCGGTCGCTGAAGCTCGCTTGAGTTGGAACAGTGTTAGGTGCCGTTGGTTAATGCGTCAAGTCTAAAGTCAAATAACGTACTAGGTAGAACGTACATCTTAAAGGTTGAAATGGGTTTTCAATATTTTGATGAAAGTTCTATTCGGACGAATTAGGTTGTGTAAATTTGCAATGATTTTAGAATACTTAGCTCAACAGCAACTTTGAAGCTTTTTTTTTGCATATTTCATGAAAAAATTAAGTTAAATATTACATAATAAAGTCACAGTAAAAAGTGAACACAAATGTTTCAACCATGATCCTTAACTAGAGTCAGCTTCCAATGATAACAATAAAATCGCTGAGAATCATTCAGTTTTTATGAAGTGGCGTCAAAATGAAATTGTAACAAAATGGCAATTTTCATCCCAAAAATTACGAAAACTCTTCGATATTTTCTTTTCTTATTTACAAAAAATGAAGATTTCTCCCAACGCTTCCAAAACTCAACTTATAATATTTCCACATAAGCCTAGAGCTTCCTTTTTGAAACCTAAAAGTAGTCACATAATTGTAGAGATAACGATGGGAATAATTATAATACATAACATAAAAGTAAAACACATCTTTTGAATAAATTAGAAGAAAGCCTAATTCTCCTCTAAGATGCACTTTCATCTTCAATATGTTCATTCTACTTGGCATTCTTTAATTTTGAAAGTTTCACTATCGGACGTACAGCGAACGGTTGCTAAGTTTCTCCAGCTTTCTCCTCAATGTACAGCGTGGTGATTTATTGCGTACGGCAACAGCAGCTATAAATAAGGCAGCAGTCTAGTGCTGAGGCTCACCTCACGAAGCTGAGGTTGCTGAAAATGTAACCAATCTCCACCAGGTTCCTAACATCATCCCCCAGGAATCCGAGATCACGGCTGACGAACTGTTGGCTTTTATCAAAACTTCCAAAGTTTAAGAATGCCAAGCAGAATGAACATATTGAATATGAAAGTGTATCTTAGAGGAGCATTAGGCTTTCTTTTATTTTTTTTTCAAAATATGTGTTTTACTATTATGTTATGTATTATAATTATTCCCAACAATCTCTACAATAATAACTATGAACGGAGTTCCAATTTCTTGGTCAAGTCAAGTGAAATGTCTTGAATTAGTAATTGACCAAAAATTAATTTTTAAAGATCACATTCAAGCCAAATGTAGCAAATATATAAAATGTTTTTATTCTCTTATAAACAGGAAATCCAAACTTTGCCTGACGAACAAACTTCTAATATTTAAACAAGTTTTAGACCGGCCATGCTTTACGCTGTGCTAATATGGTCTAGTTGTTGCACTACCAGGAAAAAAGCACTTTGACGAATTTAGAACAAAGTTCTGAAGATGCTTTTGAAGTTGCCTCCCTGAGGTACATAGAATTTGAATGTTGAGACTTTAGAACAAATGCCCAACAAAATAATTAATGTATTAATACTTAGATAATATTTAGTTTTAGATTTTAGTTGTTATACTGACATGTAGGTATAGAAAACTTGTTAAAAATACGGAATTTCCAAGGCAAGAACAATGTAAAAACACTTAGACATATATCATAACAATTAAGGCTGGTAAGCTAGTGTAAAGACTGACTAAAAGTAAATTGGTACGCACAAAAAGACCTGTAATTCGTGATTAAATGAGTTTAAATAGTCCATTAAAGGTTGTTTTACAGTAATTTTATCAAAACTTCAAAGTTACAGCAGTAGATGGTTACATTTCTCCAGTTCGAACGAAATCTCGAACCTTCCTCTTGATGGAGCCCATCAACCCCACACAGTGGAAACGGACACGGATTCTGCACATTTCTTCCATTTTGCCCGCATTTGCTGGATATCCTTGACTGCCCCGCCACTTCGTCGAAGTCGCTTCATTGAAATTGCTCAGTTTATCAAGAGCCACATGTGAAAAAGGCATACAAGCTTTTTGTAAACAAACCTTCTTATGCCCTTTTATCGCCACCCATACATCACCAACGCAAACCATCAACATCACCCGTAAGAGGAAGCTTTCTTTTTCCCGATGATGTTGTTGGTTTGCGTGAGTGACCCTCGGTTGGCGAAAAAAGGGCCTACAAATGTTTGCTTACAAAAAGCTTGTATGCCCTTTTCACATGTGGCTCATGATATTTCGATTGGTCGAAATTCCGGGCAATTCAGAGGATTCATTAGCTTGGGGACAAAATCGATCTTGGTGGCAGCATACCACTCCAGAACCACCTTGGAGTAGTGGCAGCTGGCCAACTCGGGCCAAAAGATGACTTCGCCCCTATGCTTGCGGATGAACGACAATACACGTTTTTTCAGGCATTCCTCGATGTAAACTTGGGTTGTCATCATCGAGGATGTGACGAATGGTTCCGTTTTCAGGCCACAACTGCAAATCGCTTGCCAAATCATGGCCTTCTTCGCGAACTTGTCGACCAACACGAACTTGAAACTTCCCGGCACATCCCTACGTCCAGCCGCGATGTAAAACTTTTGACCGAGAAGCTGCTTAAAATCGAGTTTGACGTATGTTTTGTCATCGATCAAAGTGCAGCCCTTGTGTTTCGTCAAAACACGGTCGTACAAGAGCCTTGCACGCTTTTTGGCCACGAAATTTTGCTTCATGTGCCGGTTTGGATCTTTACAGGCTTTGTACGACTTGTATCCCTGGCAAGGATGTTTTGCACCGTTTGAAAGTTGACGTTATATCTTCTGGCCACATCTCGGATCGAAAAACCGGGGTTGTCTTTAACGCACCTTAACACTTTGCTGCGCAGCTGACGATCCCTAGTTCCAGTTTTTTCGTAGGTCCGCTGATTCCTTTCCACACTCTTTCTTTGTAGGTGTGCGCACCTCCGAGCACTATGGACACATCTTGCGACGTACTCTACCAGAACCTCAAACGACGTTGATACGAAACGTCAGTGAAGGATCGAGCGGAAACTAACCAACTGTGCGGGTGTGTGAGAATGGTCAGAATACGTATGAAACGGAGAAGAACGATAATTAATTGAATGTAAACAAAGGCATTGGAGCAAAAGTGTAGTTGCATCGTTTGCATTAAAGTGAAATTTAGTGAATATTAGCATATTAGGAGTTTAAATACTTATTCCAAAGCGGAACTTAGTGGGAATTTTTATAAAGTACAATCGGATTCAGTCGTAAGTGAAATTTAGTAAATTTATCATGAATTATATTGTAAATTTATTCAACTATTGTAGTGTTGGAAAACTTCCCAGAAAAAACGTAACCTGTAAGAGAAAGAAGCGGATTAGATAAACCATAAATGTAAGTTGAAATGAATATTGTTAAAATTATTGATAGCTAACGCAAATATACTTAGTTTTAAGCTGTTCACAACACAAAAGTGAAGTGCTGCTGTGGAAATTCGGTTTTCATTAGGCTGGTCCGAACAATTTCTTAAAAATTTATGATGGTTCGACCAAACCCTAACCCTGATCCGGAACGGTCAGGATATAGTTGTGCGGGATGCCAACGTCCAGATTGTGCTGAGGAAGAAATGGTATTTTGTGACAATTGCCAAAAGTGGTACCATTTCGGTTGTGCTGGCGTTACCGAGGAGGTAAGAGACGTTTCTTGGAGCTGTCCGGAGTGCAAGATTGTTGACGTGGGTGATGCTGGTTCATCTGAGCTGCAAGAGGAGTTGAAAAAGCTCGAAGAGGAGAAGAAGAGGCAGAAGCAGGAACTGGAAAGGGAGAAGATTTTGTACCGCAAGCGACTGGAGATGCAGCAAGAGATGTTCGAGATGCGCCAGCAGCTGGAAAAGGAAAAGCGGGAAATGGAACTGGAGTTTGAAAAGACGCAAATGAAGAAGAAACTTGTCGAAGAAGAAGCCCATCAGAAGAAGCTCGACGAGATGCGGACGGAAATGGAGGAGAAGCTGGAACTGTTGAAGATGAAGCGGAACAAGAACACTGATGGTAAAAAGGTACAGGAAGAAGAAGAAGAAGAAGCTGAAAGTAGTGAAAAGAGAAGCTCGAAGAAGAAAAAGCAGAAGAAAACGAAGTCGGGGGAAGTAAAGCCAGAAAAATCGAAGCTCGAGAAGAAAAAGTCGGGAAAAGAAAAACCTGGGAACGTGGATCCGCCGGCAGTAAATGCTGCTGACATTCGAGGAGCGTACCGTAAACACTCGACACCAAAAGTAGCCAAAAAACCTGCAAAGAAGCCAGTTGAACGTCCAATAAGTCTGCCGGAGAGTTTCCTGATCGGTCGAGACAAGAACGATACACCCTTTGGACACCCAGAGGTCCCGAAGAAGAAGAAGGATAAGAATAACAGCGGTAAGCTGATGAACCAAGTGAAGGGAGTATTGGAGTCAGATAGTAGTGAGAGTTCCGAAGAAGAAGAAAGTTCGGAGGTGGAAGAAAAGAGCTCCGAGGCGGAGGAAGAAAGTTCCGAAGAGGATAGTTCTGAAAGTGAGGAAGAGAGCTCGGAGAGTTCCGAGGAAGATCATAATCAGAGAGATTATCGGCGTAGAGTGCGACATCGTCATCAAAAACCAACGAAGGCCCAGCTATCCTCTCGCCATTTCCTATCCAGGAAGTTGCCGACTTTTTCTGGAAAGCTGGAGGAATGGCCCATGTTCATAAGTAGTTACGAGACGTCAACAAAAGCGTGCGGGTTCTCAAACGTCGAAAACTTAGCGCGTCTTCAAGAATGCCTGAAAGGAGAGGCACTGGAGGCGGTGAGAAGCAGACTTCTATTACCCAAAGCAGTCCCGAAGATTATCGAAACCCTGCGGATGCTGTTTGGCCGTCCGGAGGGACTGCTCAATATGTTGCTGATAAAAATCCGCAATGCAGCGCCACCGAAAGCAGAACGGTTAGCGAGTTTTATCAGCTTCGGGGTAGTAGTTCAGCAGCTTGCTGATCATCTTGAAGCTACAGGTTTAACCGCTCATCTGGTGAACCCGATGCTCATCCAAGAGTTGACAGATAAGCTGCCGGCGGGAACTCAGATGGAATGGGTGCGGTATCGCAGGAAGAGTGCAATCGTTACGATACGAACTTTGTCCGACTTCCTGTCTAACATTGTCAAGGATGCAAGCGAAGTCACGTCATTCGGAGAAGCTGCCCGGTTTGTGGAGCAACGGCCGTCGAAAGGGAAATCGAAGCGGGAACATGAAGGATATTTGCACGCTCATAGTGGGGTAGAGAGGAGTCAAAGTCCGCCAGTGAAGGAAAGGAAACCGTGTAGGATTTGTGAAAGAGTCGACCATAGAATTAGGAATTGTGAAAGATTTCGCAAACTCCGACTTGCCGACCGTTGGGAAGCTGTACGAAAGTGGAATCTGTGCCAGTTGTGTTTGAACGAGCATGGAAACCTTCGATGCAAGTTAAACTTTCGTTGCAACGTCAGTGGTTGTAATGATCGTCACAACCCACTACTCCATCCAGTGGGTTCGGTTGCTGGTTCAAACTGCAACATCCACGCCATCCTACCGAAACCCTCCGTCATCTTCCGCATGATGCCAGTTACGCTGTATTGTGGAAAGTTCTCTGTGAACACGATCGCCTTTCTGGACGAAGGATCGTCGTATACGCTGGTAGAGAAACCGCTGATCAGCAAATTGGGAGTACGAGGAGTGACCCAACCACTTCGTGTGACTTGGACTGCGGGAGTCTCCCGGATCGAGAAGGACTCGCAGAGAGTAGATCTGTTTATCTCCGCACTAGGATCAGCTCAGCGTTTTCAGATCAAGAGTGCGCACACGGTGGAGAGTTTGAAGCTGCCGCAGCATACTCTGTCTCTGACAGAGATAGTAAAGCAATATAGTCATCTACATGGTGTACCGGTTACAGACTTCCAGCAAGCCACTCCGCAGATTCTCATCGGGCTGAAGGATATCCACCTGTACGCGCCGATCGAGTCAAGGATAGGACGACCGGAGGAACCAATAGCAGTCAGATCTAAGCTTGGTTGGACCGTCTACGGACCAACGGGTCTCGAGAAAATGGATGGTGGAATGGTAGGACATCATAGGTGCAGTACTTTGTCGAATCAGGAGCTCCACGACCTCCTCAGGAACAACTACACTTTGGAGGAATCAGGGATTTCCGTCGCGTTGCTGCCTGAATCCGAGGAAGTCAGACGAGCGAAGGAGATTTTGGAGAAGACGACTGTGAGGGTAGGTGATCGCTTCGAGACGGGTTTACTATGGAAGGAGGATGATCCGCACTTTCCCGACAGCTACCCTATGGCAGTGAAACGTTTGCAGTGTATGGAAAGACGTATGCAAAATGACTCCAATCTGTACAACAAGGTTCGCAGTATGATTGGCGATTATCTAGCAAAGGGGTACGCACACATAGCTACGCCGTCAGAGTTGGCTGCGTTCGACTACAGCAAGGTGTGGTACGTGCCTCTGAACATCGTGTACAACCCGAGGAAGCAGAAGTATCGTCTGGTGTGGGACGCTAGGGCAGAAGTTAAAGGCGTTTCATTGAACTCCAAGCTGCTGAAAGGTCCGGATATGCTTACCGCACTTCCCGCGGTGATCTGCAGATTCCGTGAAAGAGTGATCGGATTTGGCGCAGATATCAAGGAGATGTATCACCAGATGAAAATGCGTGAAGTGGATAAGCGGGTACTGAGATTCCTGTTCCGAGATAATCCTTCGATGGCACCGGTGGTGTATGTGATGGACGTAGCGACATTCGGCTCAACCTGCTCGCCATCTTCAGCACAATATGTCAAGAATCTGAACGCGAAGGAGTATGCTAGGCAGTTTCCAGAAGCAGCGGAGAAAATCGTCAAGAACCACTACGTGGACGACTACTTCGACAGCGCGAACACCGTTGACGAAGCTGTGAAAGTGGCGAAAGAGGTTCGGTATGTTCATTCCAAGGGTGGCTTTGAGCTGCGTAATTGGGTGTCCAACTCAGAGATGTTCCTTCAAGCCATGGGCGAGCGGAAAGCAAATCAGTGCGTGAGGTTCAACGAAGACAAGGAATCAGGTTCCGAACGAGTGCTGGGAATTGTTTGGAGTCCAGCAAGCGACGAGTTCTCGTTTTCCACTAAGCTGAGAGACGACCTCGCTCCATACTTGTCAGGCGAGCTGCTACCGACAAAGAGAATAGTTATGAGCTGCGTGATGAGTTTCTTCGACCCGTTAGGACTGCTATCCATCTTCACCTTTTACGGGAAACTGTTGATCCAGGATTTGTGGCGGAGTGGATGCGAATGGGATCAGCAAATCGACCAAGAGTGTGCAGAGAAGTGGAGCCAGTGGATTACAAGGCTCCCAGAGGTTGAAGAAGTTCGAGTTCCTCGTTATTATTTCCAAGGTGGGTGCATCGGCCGCATAGACTTTAGCAGCATACAACTCCACGTCTTCGTCGATGCAAGTGAAAACGCATTCGGCGCTGCAGCGTACCTCCGCATAGAGACGGCTAACGGTCCACTGTGTTCACTTGTGATGGCAAGATCGAAAGTGGCGCCACTGAAGCATCTATCGATTCCTCGTCTGGAGCTTCAAGCGGCAGTGCTGGGAGCTAGACTCGCAAATTCCGTCGTCGAGATACTGTCCTTGCAGATTAAGCAGCGATTCATCTGGAGCGATTCGAAGACCGTGCTATCATGGATCCAATCGGACCATCGTCGGTACAAGCAGTTCGTTGCGTTTCGGATTGGTGAAATTCTCAACCTTACGAAGCTCGAAGAATGGCGATGGGTTCCGACAAGGTGCAACGTAGCTGATGCAATGACGAAGTGGGAGAAAAAGCACAGTCTGTGTTCCGATGGGCCATGGTTCCGTGCTCCACACTTTCTCTACCGGTCGGAGGAGCAATGGCCGGAGCAACATAGCGTCACGCCGAACGTTTCCGAGGAGATTCGAGCATGCCTTCTTTTCCACGACGTTACGGTGACAGAGCCAATGGTAGACCCACAGCGGTTTTCAAGATGGAAGGTACTAGTTCGGACAGTAGCATGTGCTTACAGATTCGTATCGAATTGCAGAAGGAAGCGAGATGGTTTAAGGATCGAGGCAGTATCGACAACCGAGAATGCGAAGAAGGTAATTAAGAGAAGTTTGCCAGCAACGAAAGTACCGTTGCAACGAGAAGAGTATCGGAAGGCGGAAGTGTACCTTTGGAGATCGGCACAAGCGGACTGTTTCATGGACGAAGTCAAGGTGCTAATGAAGAACCGGGAACTTCCATACGAGGAGTGGCATCAATTGGAGAAGAGTAGCTATCTGCACAACCTGAGTCCGTTCTTGGACGAGCAAGACGTGCTGCGTATGGAAGGAAGAGTGGCGAGAGGTTCGTCTCTGCCATTCGAGCTCAGGTTCCCGATCATTCTTCCGAAGAAACATCCGGTGACTAACAAGCTGCTCGAGTACTATCATCAACAGGTTGGTCACGGCAACATGGAAACCGCCGTTAACGAAATCCGGCAACGCTTTCACATCCAGAACCTGCGAGCGGAGATGAAGCGGATCGTGAGGACCTGCGTGTGGTGTAAGGTGAGGAAGTGCCAACCGAAGAACCCCAGAATGGCTCCACTGCCGAAGTCGCGTGTTACGCCGAACTTGCCGCCGTTCAGCCACACCGGAGTAGACTACTGTGGACCATTTATAGTTACCGTCGGTCGCAGGTCCGAGAAAAGGTATGTCTGCTTGTTCACCTGTATGTCAACAAGAGCCGTCCACCTTGAGGTTGCTCACAGCCTGACAACTCAAGCGTGTCTGATGGCCATACGGCGCTTCGTATGCCGTAAAGGAAAACCGCTGGAATTCTACTCCGATAATGGGACGAACTTCCAAGCAGCCAGCAAGGAGATCATGAAAAGGATCGAATCCGAATGCGAAGACGCGTTCACCGATTCCAGAACCCGCTGGAACTTCAACCCGCCCAGCGCACCTCACATGGGTGGGGTTTGGGAGAGGCTAGTACGCTCTCTCAAGGCAGCGTTGAACGTGCTCAACGATGGACGAACGTTGACCGACGAAGTGCTGCTGACCACTCTTGCGGAGGCCGAAGATCTGATCAATTCGCGCCCTCTGACGTACGTGTCCCTGGAGCCGGGAGTGGATGAAGCTTTGACGCCAAACCATTTTGTCCGAGGCGTTGGAGCAATACGAACGGAACATTCCGTTCAACCAACGAACGAGGCTGACGCTCTCCGAGACCGTTACAAGCGATCGCAATTGCTGGCAGATAAATTGTGGACTCGGTGGATTTCCGAGTATTTGCCGTCGATCAACCAGCGTACGAAGTGGCACTCAGAGTCGGTGCCATTAGAACGTGGTGACCTAGTGTATATCGCGGACGACACCACACGGAAGAACTGGATCCGTGGCATCGTAGTCGAAACCTACCAAGGAGCGGATGGTAGAATCAGGCAGGCTGTAGTAAAGACCGCTAAAGGTGAGTTCAGGCGCCCAGTGGCGAAGCTGGCGGTGCTTGAGGTTCAGGACCGTAAATCTGGAGTGGAAGGAACCCCGCCAGAATTACGGGGAGGGGGTATGTGCGCACCTCCGAGCACTATGGACACATCTTGCGACGTACTCTACCAGAACCTCAAACGACGTTGATACGAAACGTCAGTGAAGGATCGAGCGGAAACTAACCAACTGTGCGGGTGTGTGAGAATGGTCAGAATACGTATGAAACGGAGAAGAACGATAATTAATTGAATGTAAACAAAGGCATTGGAGCAAAAGTGTAGTTGCATCGTTTGCATTAAAGTGAAATTTAGTGAATATTAGCATATTAGGAGTTTAAATACTTATTCCAAAGCGGAACTTAGTGGGAATTTTTATAAAGTACAATCGGATTCAGTCGTAAGTGAAATTTAGTAAATTTATCATGAATTATATTGTAAATTTATTCAACTATTGTAGTGTTGGAAAACTTCCCAGAAAAAACGTAACCTGTAAGAGAAAGAAGCGGATTAGATAAACCATAAATGTAAGTTGAAATGAATATTGTTAAAATTATTGATAGCTAACGCAAATATACTTAGTTTTAAGCTGTTCACAACACAAAAGTGAAGTGCTGCTGTGGAAATTCGGTTTTCATTAGGCTGGTCCGAACAGTAGGTTTTGAGAACATGACAAGCTGTTGATTTTGGCATCTTCAGCACTTTAGCCAGCTTGGAACCGGACCACTCCGGATTTTCCAGGTGTTTGTGCACAATATTTTTTCTTCTTTCGAGTTCCATTTGACGTTATTTCTGAACGCGATCGAATAATTTGATCAAACTTGCACCAGTTGTTTTCTATAGAAGTGTAAACATACCAATGTCAAAGATTTTCGATTCCCAACACTCGAGGCGTGCTAGTGGCGCGCGAGGGGCGTACCAATTAACTTTTAGTCATCCTTTAGTAGCCGGAGCACCTAGGTTAAAATGAAATGTAATTTATTTTGAATTTGGAACAAATAAAGAACTTTTCTGACTTCGCACTAAAGAATCTCGCAACTGCCCTTGTAAAATTCTCCTAGTTTTCTCAGGAAATTTCTTTCAACTTTCCACAAAAATGTCTAACTGCTTCCCTCCGATTGTGCAATTTCAAATTTAAAGTTTCATAGATTTCGTAGTTTTAACTACGAAAATATTGAAAACGAAACTTTTTTGTTCTGTTCAAAAGTGTTTCTTTCACTTTCGACTTGGAATTTTAAAAGTGGATTTTTTTTTAGATAAAAATTGTATAACTTTCAAAAATACCTATTCATTGCAAAGTTTTGGCAGCACTGCACCTTAGTTTTCTGCTAAATTTTACAGCTTGAGCTTGATTGACTGCCCACGGTTGCTACTCTGTTATTGCCAGATCAGCTGTAATTACACAGAGAACCAATAGACGATGCTTGGGACTAGCAATCATCCTCAATGTGTAAAAAATGGTGATCTTAAATTAGGCAATACCAGCGCCGACCGCGCCCGAACACAGGTCAAGAAAGGAATGGGAAGGATTGTGTTGACATGACACTCGCTTTGATGGAAGCCGAGAACACCTCTGCACTTCCACGAGGAATCACTGGGATGTTGGATAAGAGGGTTGGGTTTGCAGCAGGGTTCGTTTTGGTAAACGATAAGCTGAATTGATGTCCTAACGATCATATAACGCGAAGGAGCTTGGGACTATACCCACGGTCTTCTGCTCAGTAAGCAAAAACGTTTGCCACTAGGCAGACGAGCACCTTTTTAATCATCGAGTTGCTGTTGTTACCATGTAGTCATATTAACAAATAAAACGATTGACGAATCTTGAATGTGGATGGGCCTGAGATTAGACTCATGATGTTCTGCTCAGTAAGCAAAAACGGTTGCTCCAAGGCCACCGAGCCCCTCATATCACATAATACCGTTGCTCAAATTTTTGTATCCATTCAAACCCGGAACCAACGACAACAACGAGTTTCGCAAAATACACGATACACAAGCGATTTTACCATAAATCTCTTTGATATGTAAGGATCTGGGACCGCGTTTTTCTGCTCAGTAAGCAGGCCACCGACGATCTTTCAAATCCGAAAACTAAAAACTACGAAAAAGTACTTAGGCCTTCATTAAGTTCCACTTTCACGCGACGTACAATGTTTCAATTAGCTCTTTACGTATTGTTCAGGCTAGGAACTTTTCAAAAGTTACGCGAGAAATACGCACAATCGTCACCTATAGGTATACCTCGCAAAACTGGTTCCAAACGACAACAAAGGCATAAGCAACGATGGATTGTTGAACTTTGCTGGCTCCGGTGGTGTAGTGCACAGCAAAAAAAAAAAATGTAATATCGATCAACGTAATTCAAGCTGATGTATGAAATAATGATGTAATTGTAATTTTGTAATTTATCAGCACACACCCTGGTCGACCACTGTAAACCAATCTGCCGTTCAGCGTTATCGGTTTTTGTTTCTGGATCTTTAGTTGCCTCTGTGATATCCTTACTTGCGGCATACTATTTTGGGAGTGTATGAGCGTGTACCATGTACGGTAGATCATCTCTCATCGTGATGGTGGGACATAGTAGACAAATTAGAGAGAAAACAAGGAGGTATTAGTATTCGTTATATGTAAACAAACAAAACAAAAGAAGAGAAGAGGAAAGAAGAGCAGAAAAATAAAAAGGGGATAGAGTAGATAACAAAGAAAAGAAACGTATGCAGATTATTAGAAAAGGCATTATCCGAGACTCAGCAATCAAATGTCACTCCCGCCGAGATCTCAGCGAAACCCCCTCCCCGCCGAGACCCGCACAGCCGAGCTCGGTGGAAAAAACTAAGTGAGTAGATAGATTAGTAGGAAAATATATATTTTTTTTTTATTATAGTCACTTTAACACTTTTGGGTCATTCGTGACTTGTCCGGGGGTGAGATTTGAACTCGTGACTTTGGCGTGAGAGGTATGGATGTTAACCACTACGCCGGGGTCGCCCCCATTGGAAAATAAATAAAACTACTTTATGACTCAAAGTGCAATGAATGAGCGTTAGTTTCGGGATCATTTCAGTGTTAGAGTTATGTTAGTTTTGATCCGTAATCAGCCCTACCAACCCTTCCAACATTAGTTGCAGGCAGTGGTTGTTAGATAATGCGGCACTGTAACTACTACTATTTTAGAGGTATGATTCGTCAAGTTTATACAACTCAATGTTTCAATTGAGGCAAACTATCTATCTTACAATTACAAAAGCAAACCTAAACTTACAATTATATGCAAATGCAAAATGAAACTTGACAAATCATCGTCAATCCCCTTATTCCAGGGCAGGGCCTGACGATTTGAATCTAATTTTGATCAGTGAACGGGCACCATATGGTACATTTTCTCACTATGAACCTATCATTTCCAGCCTATCTGAACTATTTAATAAATGGAAGCCATAACATGGGTTACGCTCCCCCTAAGCGGGCCCTCCGCATCCTGTCTCTGTCTTATCTCAAATACAAAATGCCAATGGTATGAATGTATCTATATATAACTTGGAAATGACATACAATCAAATAATCCCGTAACCCACTCACTTGGTCAGGTTTCAGAATCGTCCAGTGGGCAGTGTGCTCTACACTCCAAGTTCCCTTTTTTCAAATTTACCGCAAATTTGATATTTTACCCATTGAGTGTTGATTAATCACAATGAAATATTGTGACAGAAGTTGAGGTTACTAGTGTATTAAATAATCTAGGTCCTATTTAGGATTTTATCTGAAAAATCCAAATCTGGCCAACGCCCACTCTAAACCTAAACCTGTTCTAATCCCCCTGAAATGACTAACGAATGGAAGACTTTGACTACCCAGCCATGCAATAGTCTCATTCCGTGCCTTATGGCTACTTGATGATTCTATTGCGCTCATCTTCTGGCACCACCCAGGGGAGACTTGGTCCTGTACCCAATGCTTAAGTTATCTCCATTCCACTCAGCTACTCGCAATTTCTTGTGATATAGTGGGCGAAATATTATTATATGAGACAGTTCAATGCAGACGTCTTTCCAAATTTGGCAGATCGACAGGTAATCGGTGAGTTACCACGATAGTTGCTATTCAACAACTCGACAACGTCCCATCGTCAACGCCTGCTATGAGAATTTTTCCATTGCAGACGCCAACGAAATGACGTCATCGAGCTATCGATCAACTACCCTGGTTATCACCTGGTACCTTATAGCACGATGCTAGGAGGCGAACCGGAAGAATCGATGAGCTACCTCCCCCCTTAGTGTTCTGCTAAATTTTACACGCGCTAAAGTAAACAAGACGTATCAGTGAGCAGCAGGAGTGTTTACACTTGTCCAAATTTTTCTTCCGCCGGTTTATCTATGGCATTGGAATCGGTTCCTGCTTCTAGCAGAGCAGTGCACCACAACTCGAGCCACCACTAATTTAATCAAATTTCAGGTGTCATAGCAACCAACGAAATAAACTCAGTGCGCCTGAACGATCAGCGAGCAAGGGCTCCGCGAGTGTGACGTCCGGCTCGATCAAACATGCATTCTGATCCAGACGATTGGAACTGCTTATGGAGCAAAGCTACGAAATTGCTTCTGGAAATGTTGAAAGCTGCAATAAGTAAGAATAGATTTAAAAACCCTCACCGTGAGAAAATAAAACAGTTTTTGTTATATTTCTGCCGAAAAAACGAGCTTATTTCAACGGAAAAAGGTTGGTTGTGCGAATCAGAGCGAATCAGTCCGTAGAAAGGAAATCTTTGGAGGATTCCAAGGTCATTGGACCGACGCTTTCGGAAGCCGGTGGACTAAATGATCCATGGGTGTCGAGATCAAACTCTTTCGGATAATTCAGACGGATGACAATACCACACTCTAGAAAATCTTCACGTCCGATTTACGTGATATATCACGTAGCTGATTTGTATTTAGAAAATCTCAAATGTCACGTCAAGTTTGTAACTTTGACCTGCATTACACGTCATGTCCACTAAAAATGGTGGTGAAATTTACCGTATATTCACGTAAACAGATTTAGTGTATTTGTGTTTGTGTGTTTAGAAATTCGATATTTCCGTGAAACGAAATTTACGGCAAGCAAAAAAATCAATATGGCGTCACCGAGCGTGGTGAAAGACACAAACGTTTGTGGTAGAAGAACTCCTCAAAGATTCAAAATTCTTCAGCCCTTGCTGCAAATGTTGGACGGTAATTAGATTCTTTTACATTAATTTATTTATTATTATATGTAGCCTTTTTCAAGTTTTATAATTTCAGACGGTGACATCAGCATTTTGAGTCTGCAAACAGATGTTAATATTTTTTCAGAAATAAAAAAAAACTCATACACGTTTCTACCTTATAATAATCAATTAGTCAATATTTTACAACTTTTTGAGTACATATAAGTATTAATTTAAACACGTGAAATTAATATCTTCCCGATAAAATTGCATAATATTGACTCCTTCTTTATGTACTTCCCATTATTCACATTAAAAATTCACGTACAAATTACATGAAAAGCATTTTAAACAAAACGGAATGTCACGTAAAAGTTACCAGATGTCCAATAGTTTTCACCCCGATTTCACGTAAGCAGTACGTGGAAATCAGGTCTTATTTACCTGACCAATCACGTAGATAATTGAAGCTGAATTTTGATCGGCTACGTGCAATTCAGGTAAAAGTTACGTGAAAAATAGGGTGGACGAAAACCACCTATGTTTTCACGTCAATCGGACGTGAAAATTTTTCAGAGTGCAGAGCAGCCTACACAGCAAAAAAAAAAATGAAATATCGATCAACGTAATTCAAGCTGATGTATGAAATAATGATGTAATAGCAAAAAGCAGATACAATATTACATCAATGGATGTAATTTTGTTCGGTTCGCAAAATGGATGTACATCGTACAATGTGATATTACACAACCGATGGATTGACCTGTTTGCAGCAGTTTCGATGTAATATTCAACAACTTTTTTTGCTGTGTAGTCCGGAACCAGATAACGGAATCCAGTTTTTATGTAAATAAATATATTTAGTAATAAATCATTTGAATCGTAATAATTTTTAATGTAATATAAACTAGGTCTTAAAATGAAAATTATGTAAAAAATAAAATAATTGTGTTTAAATAGAAAACATATATTTTTACGATCCGAAATACCATACTTTGGTGTTAAAAGTCATTTTAATTAAAAATATCTAATCCGCTTTTAATTTCAACACTGCCATGCTTTCCATTTAACAGTACAACAATTAATTTTGAAACTTTTAACTTTAGATCTCGGGAGCGATCAACTTTTGAATTAACAGTTGACTGAGTTTGGTTTTGAATGCTGAAGAATTTCTACCAGAAAGAACTAACGCAAACTTCTAATTTCACCAACGGTTTTTTTTTTAAATTTTATTAACGATAATTTTTTGTCTGTACTTCCCCAAAAATCAATCGGGCTTCCCCTGGAAGCGTCTTCCAATTTCACGAAAAGTTTTTTCAGACTTCCCATGGAAATTGCTACCGACTTTTCCCGGCAGTTTCCTCCAACATTTTCCCGGAAGTTTCTACCAGCTTCCTCCGGAAGTGTCAACTGGCTTCTCTAGATAGATTCTTCCAATTTTCTCAAGTAGGTAAAAAATTTATGTTTACCATGGTTACTGAACAAAAGCTATTTCTAGGGAAGCCAAACTAGTTTCCCAGGAAACGGCAAAGGTGAATTTTGATAAATTGTAAGAATTTGTAGATTTCGGAGATAGTAGGCGGTTTGCCCAAGGTCTACTATCCTCGTGATGGGGCTGCCATCTTAGGTATAGCTGGTAACACAACCAACTAATTAAATTTCAAACAATCAAATGGGGGGACGATGGGGAGAGCTATGCCTGTATGTATGTGCTTAGATTATCATTGAAATTCATCATCGCCATGATAAAAAGTTCACAATACATTTTATCGATCGATTTCAAGTCACATACCCAAATATACCTCGTTTATTGATTTCTGCTTATAAACCTGCTCTGCTTGCGCTGCCACCCGGTAGGTAGTCCGTGATTGCTCTACTCTTTCGGTTGCTCTCAATTAAAACCACCCCAATAGCAGCGCGCATCTGTGAGTGACGAGATGATGGACCGAGTTCGTAATCTGATATCGAAACAGCCTGTTGTTGTTGGTCGGTTACGTTCTCCTAGTTTTCTGGGCCACCTTGCACGTCGTTCCTACACTGTAGCTGCTGCTACTCATTGAGAAATTCTCTAGAACAACCAACAGCTACAATCTGTCGGTCGTCCGTCGTCGTCGTATATGGATCAGGGTGGTGCAGTGGTTTGGCTTCACAACATCAATCCGAAACTAGTTCATCATACCTTTGGTTAGGAGGAAAAATATTATAAATTTTTTTTCGAACAGCTCCATTTGGAGCGATACGACAGTGCGGTTTTTGCGCTGCTGCGCTGTGGCATAGCGACCAGTCCCTGTGATGCACGCATTGTGGAGATATAGACTTTGACGCGCTTGGATGATGTTCGTTTTATTTGAATAGGGAGAATGGGAGTCATCGGTTTCATCTGGTGCCACTCGTACTGATTAGAGACCCCAAATCTCCTACATCAGTGTCCAAAGAGAAAAAAAATCCGTTTCTTGTTCACGTTGACAGCCTTTTGATGGTTGTTGAGGTTTTTCGCTGGAATTTGTTGGCTTTCCACGGTTGAACTGGCCCGTCTGTCGCTCTTCTATTGCATTAGATGTGAATTGAGTCGGAGTGACCATCCATCGCATCGGTTGGGAACGGGGAGACATGAATGAACTTTAGGTTTCCGTCCATTCATCTAAAGTAGATGGTCGTATGGTTTTCGTTGGTGAATGGGGAGCACTTGTACTGCTTCCCAACCCAACGGACTTGGATTAGACACTTTTCTTGTCTTTCTCTCTACCTAAACCTGTCAGCTCCGGTAGGGTTTCGAGGAATTTTGGATGGATTTGTGCTGATTCAGAGAAATTGTTCAACGGACTTGAAACGAAGGTGGAAAGAAAATACTTTTCCGATTCGTAAACCCTATCGTTGCCGGAATGGCTCTGAGGTTGCATTGGTTTGTGTGCTGTTTGTATGGTCGTGCTCTGTCTGCTTGCGTCAGGTTGAGAGCGAGGGCGGAGCTTCATGATGGTTGCAGGATGCCCGCATACATACGCACGCAGCCTCGCTGAAGCATGCGATTGTGGTTGGATGGGATGCCATTTGGAAGGATACATGATTGGGGCTTCCAGTTCCAGTTATGATGCTTTTGACGATTAAGTATCAAAGAAGACCGAGCAGAGTAGGTACTTACTCTCCCTTAGGACAAAGGAGAACAGTGTAATACATTGATTCAATTTTTTAGTGCCATATGGTAGGCGTCTGCATGTTTTAGCCTTCTGCAATGACCGGACAAAGAAAAAGTAAAAGCAGTAAAGGAACATAGCATTTGAATTATACTTGAGTGTTTGCAAAAAATGGAATACCAAAATTTATGAAAGTTTAATGGGTAGTGCAAAAGGTTTACTTTACACGATTTCTAATGTAAACTTATATGATATGTGACGCTCCTTTTATGTGCATCATATTGAACAGAAATTTACACTACTTTTTCGAACTGTGTAGGTTTATTGAATTCACTCACGGAGACAAACAGTGCCAGTGCATTCAAGGGGTATACATCGGAATACATTTAATTAGCTACACAGTTCGAAAAAGTAGTGTAAATTTCTGTTCAATATGATGCATATAAATGGAGCGTCACATATCATAAAAGTTTACATTATATATAATGTAAAGTTCTGCGACATTTCATGCAATGTAGCGAATATTGTATACAATGGACCTTTGTTGTAAACAACATTGTTTACAAGTTGCTCGGTTGCGTGAAATGAAGTACAAGTTTACGTGAATCAATGTTTACATCACTATTAAAATTAAGAATTTTTATCTGTGTACAAACAAATATTGTTTGGTTGAAGCTTTCATGTGTTTTCTGTTTTTACCGGAAATTACCCTTCTGAAAAAAAAACCGAACCAGAACCGACACTAATATCAAACCAGCAACCCCCAGCTCTATTGATAAACTTACCCCCAATTAGGATAATAGAAAGGGTTCTAAAGATCAGATTTTACATTTTTTTAAATATCTCGAATTGACGTTCTCTTAAAAAATATCATGTAAATTTAGGTGCTCTGAGAGTGACATATATACACACTAAAATTTATTTACAGTATACTGTATTTTTTACCGAATATGGAACAGCTGAACATTCGGTAATCTATTCGGTAATTTTATAATTTACAATCCGTTCAGTAAATTTTCTTCAACCTCGAGCTGTCAAAATTTACTAAACTGAATTGTAAATTTTACAGAATGATGCAAAACCGTTCGGTAGATGGTTCAGTTATATTTTTTACCGAAATAACTGTAAATTGTTTCCCTGTACGAATAAAAAGTAATGGTTTTTAATTGATTTTCTTTCGTGTGTTTTATTCAAATCATGATGATAACAAACAAAACGAATCGATTGACTCATAAAACGGTTATTCGCGTTCGTACAAACATAATAGTCCCATGTTATTGAGAACAAGTAAACCATACAAGTGCATTTGATTTGATGAAGGCATTAGACCCAGCTTACGTCCATGGTGGCTGAAAACAATTGGTCCAGAACCTGGTCCAGAATCAAGGATTATAGTACAACATTAAAGTACTTACTTTCAACACCAGAGAACCGAAGTAAAATCAATTACGAAATGGCGGCAAATGCTGAGTTAGACAGAATGAAATTCACAAATCTGTTCCGTAATGTTTACAATAATCTGGTACTGTACTACGGTTTCTTTTTGTAAAAGATTATTTTTACAGTGCATTCGCCACACTTTTTACAGTATCACTGAATTACAGACCGATACAGTTTTGATCAATAATTTTTATTTGCAGTTTTCGGTAAATTTATGTTATTTATGGAAATTCAGTAGTTTTGATTGCGGAAAATTAGTAAATTTATATTTTTTACAAAACTTTCGGTAAAAATTATATTTTACAGAACGAATCCAGCAAAAAAGTACCGAACAATGTTTAAGAAATTTGGTGTGTACGAGTGTCGATTTTGACATAAATTGGAGTCATAACAGACGTGAAATACCCAAGTAACCAACAAGCCCGCTAATCGCCCTTTTTGCTATATAAGGCTGCTATACGATTGATATAAAGTTCCGAAACCCTATATTTACCTTATAACGCAAAAAGGGCGATTATCGGGTAGTGAGCGGGCTTGGTGATTACTTGGGTATAGTTCAATCAAACGTACTTTTCGTCGCGCAACGAACTTTTCAGTCTCGGAGCACTTAATATTACATGTCATTTGTTTCATGTTTCATAATGTTTACTTCTCATCTTTTATGTCAAAGACGGATCCCATCACGTGTAAAATTAGTTATTTCTAAGTGTGTACTTATTAACGGAAACACAACAAAGTTGGTTGCTATGGAAAGTTGCTTGAATTTAATTGTTCATGTGAAAGCCTACCCAACAAACAATTTAAGTTGATCAACAGCTGAATAAGCTATTTTTTAACTGAAGAAGCTTGATTTTGCCTGAATACGCTCTTATTCAACATTCAATGTTTGTTCGGTAGCTACAGAAGATGTCAAGGTTGTCCATTTGGTGGCAAAAGGAACAGATTTAAGAACAATACTAAAGGAATTTTTTGGAAGCTTCACCGTACGCCAAAAGCCACTCCTTCATCGGACGTCGATTCTCCAGCGGACTAGATCTGGAAGAAACCGACATGATGCACTAAATTATGGTACACTACACCGAAGCAATAACTACACCTACTCTTCAACCCCGGGACGCAACACTTCTGGTATCACGGAAGGTCCTGATCCCCCCAGCACAGTCGAGCTTTTCCAGCCAGCGACCAACAGACCCCGGTTCTGTGTCTGGGACTGGTGAAGGGTCCTTCCAAGCAACTTTTCCAGGCAAGTACAGGACCGGGACGGCTGCAGATCGCTGGCTGGAATGGCTCGACCGTGGTGGGTGGATCGGGGGCTTCCGTAATGCCAGTGGCACACAGTGGGCAAAAATTTACAAAACCACGACTAAATTGAATATCTCGGCTGTAAAACGGTTTCAGTCAACATGTTATGCATATAAAAAAAGGAAAAATTCTGCTGAATCGATTGGTGGTAGTCTCATTGGCCGGAGACTTTTGCGTACCGAGATAAAGGGCCAGGATCAACCCGAGTTTCCGGTAAAGTAGGAAATGCCACTATCTATCGACATAATTTTACATTTTACTTAACGTATATTCTGGAAATTGATAGTTCTAAGTATATATGGTGTAACGACACCATACACGCCCTCAGGGAAACTCTACTGGCCTAAAGAAGGATCCGGAACGACCGATAAAGTGGCCACATTATAAAAATTGTCCTAGAACCTTGCGATTTTTCTATGTTTGTTCAGAATCATGAGATCAAAGCGAATTTAATATGCAAACTATATTTTGGGGTATAGTGGCCATATGCTGGTTCTCTGGATAATCTGGATTGACCGATAAAGTGGCCACATTATAAAAATTGTTCTAGAACCTTGCGATTTTTCTATGTTGTTCAGAATAAAGAGATCAAAGCGTATTTAATATGCAAAATATTTTGAGGTATAGTGTCCATATTCTGGTTTCATATTATAAAAATTGTAACAAAATGTATGGGGGAGCGAGCCACTTTCACATTCGCGGCTCAAGATGGCGCTGTAGCGGGTCGATTTTCTTCGTGTACAAAATGTAGCACCTTTGAAGTATTGGGAACATCTTGGCTGAAGACCGGATGTGAATCCGAGTTACCTCCGAAAAGTTATTAGCGTTTCAAACGAACACCACCTGCTTCACTTCTGGGGAGGGCCTAACGCGCTTGTGCAGTTTTTATTTTTACGAACAGGTATACGAATAGCAATGTTTGCATAGGTATAACTTTTTTGTTTAACCATGAAATTGGTTGAAATTTTCACAGTGAGTAGAAAAATGTTCGAAATTTTGGTCTACTAAAAATTGGAACAGATTGGCCAAGTGGTTCTGGTTTTATTCCGGGTTTCCGAGAGGCCATCGGGGGGAGAAAAGGTACCAGTCGTCTTCAACAAAGTGGTGCTGAAAATCCACAGCAACAGGCATCTATGGGTAGTGCTGATTAATATTTTTTCAGCACCACCTTGTTGAAGTACAATAAACCGAATTTCCTGAAATTTTATGTATTTGTAGTCAATTTTTTTTTCTTAGAAAAGCTTTAGATTTGATTTAAATCTGCTCACAATGTTTCAAAGGTCAATATTTTGACTGCATTGTGCTTCAAAAAAAAAAATAGTTTAAAGATAGAAAGTCAAATATGAAGCGTTTCATTCAAACTGCTGAAACTTCATACCAATTCAACCAACCAAACTCAAAACCATACCGATATAACTTGAATAGTTGATGTACCAGCAGCCAAGGTTTCAGAAATTTTAATGTCCATCCAAAAAAGTTACAGCTTATTGAACTTTTTTGATGAGTTATACTTTTGTCCGGTACTGCACATCTCTGCTTTTATTCCCAGGTTCAAATTAGATTTGATCTTTGAAGTATTTATATTTATAAATAAAGTGAAACAAAAACATCTACCAAACTTTCACGTGTTAAAAAAATATCATGTATTCCTGATCGATTGGAACATGTTACATGAAACTTCATTAATCCTTTATTATGAAAACAAAGGTTGGGCCAGTCTTAAATAACATACTAATTCTATGGTGAACAACAAGACCATTAGCAGTGTTGCTCAGAGTATGACGCACACACAAACAAACTGCGGGTTTCTAGCAGAGTTTACAGTGCCGATCGATATAATAGCAGATATACCTTTGTTCTCTTATGATCAGTTGAGTTGAAGCCTTCAAGTGCCATTTTTTTTAAAGCACCTGCCTGAAGTGGAATACTAGGGATTTTTTTAAATAAAAAAAAGTTTTAATTATTTGAATATGAACATGATTGTTAATAAAGATCGTGGTTTTGCAGGACTGTTTACATGCTATGAAAACTTCTACGTCAGTCCAGATTTTCCGGAGGATATGGCCACTTTACCCCAAAATTTCAATTCTTTATTAAATTCGCTTTGATTTCATGATTCTGAACAAACATTGAAAAATCACAAGATTCTAGGATCATTTTTATAATGTGGCAACTTTATCGGTCAATCCAGATTTTCCGGGGAACCAGGATATGGCCACTATAAACTAAAGCGAACACGGATTACAAGCGACTCAACAACCAACTGTACCATGCACACCAAGACCAGCTTCAGCGTCGGCTGAAATCAAATCCTAAGAGATTTTGGCGCCATGTGAATGCCAAAAAAAAAGGAAAGTGGACTACCCTCAAGTATGATGAACGGCGTAGTGGAAGTGGACTCTACAGTGGGTATTGTCGACTTGTTTCGCACACAATTCAGCAGTGTTTTCAACAACAAACGACTCAGCACTCAGGATGTAATTGCTGCGTCTAGTAACGTCTCTCGCTCAACCTTCTCTAGTCATTAATTTTCTATTACCAGGCGAAATGGTTATTTCAGCTAAAAACTTCAACGGGTTCCGGTCTAGATGGCGTATCGTTGTTAGTCCTCAAACGCTGCCTGACTGATCTCGTGACACCTCTAGCCAACGTTTTCAATCCCTCCTTGATATCTGGCGTTTCCCAGCTTGCTGGAAAGAGTCTTTCGTGTTCCCAATCCACAAGTACGGCTGCAAAAGGACTATTTAAAACTACCGTGGAATAGCTTCGTTAAGTGCTCTTTGAGTTGATTATACTCGAAAAATTGGTTCAAAGTTTTGCACTCTGTATCTCGATGGATCAGATGGCTTCATGCCTACACACTTAGAAAAAATGATGTAAAGGTGCTCTGAAACTAACATATACGAGCGTCTATTTTGAATTAAAATGGAGTCATAATTGACGCGAAATTCAGCTCAATCAAACGTACTTTAGAACTTTTAAGTCTCGGAGCACTTAATTTTACATGACATGTTTTTTTTACGTTTCATCTTTTATGTCAAAGATGGATTCCATCACATGTAAGATTAGGTATTTCTAAGTGTGTAAGCGTTCCACGACGACCAATTTAGTTACGTTTACTTCGTTCATCATTCGTGAAGTAGAACGTGACCATCAAGTAGATGCCATCTACACCACGATGAGAATCAGAGACGTTGATAAAGACGCGCAAAGAACATTTCTGTGAAAACAGCAGCACGGTTTTTGAGGGATCTTTTAACAATGTCACTGGCAACCATCTTTCTTCGAGTGGCTTCAAATGACTTTCATACAGTACCGCAATGCTGTTGAGAAAATTTGAACGTTCGACCGGAACTGAATAAAGTGTTTCGATCAAATAAGTATGCCAGTCGCTCCATGACAGTAATACTTTTGTCGTATATTACTGTTCTGCCTACAGCGAAATCATTTTTATTATCATTAAACTAAATGAAA